>NW_024426552.1:4080709-4106831 GCF_017311325.1 Ursus maritimus
ACCCACTTTCTTGGGAGTTCAGGGCCCGTGGACCCTCGGTCCTCGTGTGGCTTCTGCCAGCACCACCTGATACTAGAAGACTCACGGGGTGGGGGTGGGTTCTCACCTATCGGGACCAGATGTAACACTGAGACCTGGGTCCCCTCGCTGTCTGCGTACTGACCACTGGGTGCTTTGGTATCTGGTAGAGCCCTTGTTTCCTTTTCTGAGAGTGAGAAGAAATGCTTATTCTTTCCCGGAGTGAAAAAGTACTCAGAGGGGCAGCATTCATGTAATACTCCGGGGCAGTCCCGGCTTTACCAGCTCCTGCAGCCAGCTCCAAGTTCGTGTTCTCCTCGGGCTGATAGACAGATGAATGATTTAACCCTCCCCTCCCCGAGCAGCGCCCTACTTCTCTTTACACAGGTGGAGAAGACACGAGGGGCACCGAAAGCTTAAGTGATTCTTTCTCTAATTATTAGTTGCATTAGGAAGACATAGAGCAGACAAAGTGGTAGAAACCAGGAGCTGAAATTTTTTGTGTTGTTTTCCCATATTTATTTGTCCAGGGGTTCAGGCCAGGATACCTATTACTCCAATTATTTGGCATCTGATTCTCGTACAAAATGATTATCTGCTTTTAAACATACTCATGATGGCTTCTCTGATTTTAAAAGTTAGTATTTCCAAATCTCTGTCAGGACTCATTTAATAAGTGAAAAGATCCCGCCGTGTATCACAATGTTCCAATTTTGGTTGGTAGGAAAAGGGACTGAAATAGTGTTTTAACGTGGTTTTAGGAAAAAAATCACAAATTATAACTCCAGCATCAAGTTAGGGATAGCATTTTGCTTTTCTAAACAGGCAAATGCGTGGATTTCAAAATAGCACTAGTTTCTCTTTCTTCTTTCATCTCGTGTCTGTCTTGCGATTGGTGCCTACGACTCTGGCCTGGCCGCGGTACACTCAGGTGCGTCCTCCTGGGTGGGTTGTGATCTGTCCCCTGCCCTGGTGATGACATGGCCCGTCCCGTCCCCTTCATACAGAGCCAGTGGCAGAGATCATTACGGAGGTCCCGCCGGACGAGCCTGTGGCCGCAGCGCCGGACGAGCGCATCATGGAGCTGGTTCTGGGGAAGCTGGCCACCACCACCGGCGACACGGGTTCCCTGCCCAAGTAAGTCCTGCCGCAGCCCTCAGGGCCCCAGTGTGGACAGCGCACCACCCGGGTGGGAAGGCGCCTCCAGCAGGGAGACTGGCTCACTCCTTGGCGGGGGGGGGGGGGGGGGGGGGGTTGGCCATGGGTGAGCTTGGGGAGCAGCAGGATCGTTCCGGAACTCAGGAGCAGAGTCGTACGTTCTCTAAAAATGATTAAAAGCAAATTTTTTTTTTTTTGTAGTGAAACCTACATCACCTAAAATTTACCATCTTAACCACTTTTAAGTGCCCAGTTCTGCGGCATTAAGTCCTTGCATGTAGCTGTGCGACCTTCACCCCCATCCATGTGCAGAGCGTTTTCATCTTCCCGCACTGAAGCTCTGTCCTCCTTAAACACTAACTTCCCCGACGCCCCCTCCTACCTCTGCCTCTGCGAAGACGGGGGTACCTTGTAGGCGGGCGCTGTGTCTCTAGGTTCCTCATAGGAGTGCAGCCGCGCGGTTTTGGTCCTTTCGTGACTGGCTGTCTCACTCAGCTGTCGGATGGACCCCCAGGGTTAAGGCCAGATGTTGTTCCATCGTGTGGATATATAGAGACCCTGTTTTGTTATCCATCCCTCTACCAACGGGCACCTGTTGGCTGTTGTCAGCAAGGCTGCTGTTATAAAAGTGTTGTATTTGGATTTCTGTCGCTTTAGCACCTTGCTCTGTGTTTTTCTTTTCTTTTTTGCAAACAAGGAAAATATTTTATATTTCGGTGATCATTTTTGGGTTAATCTTTGCTGTGACTCTGAATAAGCCGGTGGTCATTTTGGGGGGCCTTTTTTGGAGTGCCTCTTGTACTTCTCACAATGTGCCTGGTCCTGTTATTTCTGGAACCTGTGCAGATACTGACAACGGGAACCAGCGTGCCATCAAGAACAGAGTCACCTGGTTCCCTGTCTACCCTGTCTTCTTGCGCAGACGATTTCTGTGGCTTACTGTCGGAAATACCTTTCGTAGGGAGAAGAAATTTTAAAAATCAGGGTCATAGAAAGTATAAAGGGGAATAGAGAGGCTAGACCACATGAGAAAAACCGCACAGCCAGGGTTATTCTCGGCACAGACTGAGCTGAGAGCTTCCTGGTGGCCCGAGTGAAGATGCAGTCAGGTGTGTGGCTGTACAGAAAACATGGATGCCATTGTACGTTCACGGTGTCTGTCCTGTCCAGATGCCCCGGAGGCTGGGGTGGTGCCCGAGTACCTTCCCTCCTTCCCTCCTTTCTCGCGTGGCTCTGGGAAGGTTTGGAAGGAGCACTTTCCAAGATGATTGTGACCTTGGACTTTTTCTCCAAGGACACAGTCTGCCCCCGTCTCAACGGGTGTCTGTGTGACCTGGCAGGTACCCGCATCATCAGAGCACCACCATCACCCTCAAAAGGAGCCTAATTCTGTCGAGCCGGCACGGCATCCGGAGGAAGCTGGTCAGGCAGCTGGGGGAGCACAGGCGGGTCTATCAGTGCAACATCTGCAGCAAGATCTTCCAGAACAGCAGCAACCTGAGCAGGCACGTGCGCTCGCATGGTGAGTCCCTGCGCAAACGCCCGGGGAGCACCGCTGGAGGGGCCCCCTGCCGGGGCACGGGGAGGGGCTTCCCTGGCCAGGAGGCGTTGCTGAGGACCTCGCAAACACACCCAGCCGCGGACCCGCTCCAGAGGCCGCGGGCGCTGCCCCAGTACACACCTGGAGTCGTGAACCAGCTTTTTCTTGGTGGCTCTTAGGCGACAAGCTGTTTAAATGTGAGGAATGTGCCAAGTTGTTCAGCCGCAAGGAAAGTCTAAAGCAGCACGTCTCCTACAAGCACAGCAGGAATGAGGTGGGTAGGACCTCTGTGGGGCTGGCGTGCAGGAGGAGCGGGCGGTCGGCAGGACAGGCTGCCGGGAGGGAAGATGCAGTTGCAAGGGAGGAAGAGGGGAGGGTGTGGGGGCAGGGGTGGGCGACAGGCCGTGGGAGGAGGTGGCGGGGTCCCTGGGGCTGGCGTCTGCCGTGCGGTCCCTGAATGGGGCATTCTCCCGGGGCACCTGGATGGCAAGAGTGAAAACGTGCTCATGTTCCTAAACCGCATGGGAGAGGAGCAGAGAGCGGTGTGGACCGTACGCACACGGAAGATGCCAGAGCGCTGGTCGGGGGTGCATGCTGATGGGGGGCGCCCCCCGGCCCTCCCCCCGCACTAACGATGCTGCCCTTCACCAGGTGGACGGCGAGTACAGGTACCGGTGCGGCACTTGTGAGAAGACCTTCCGCATCGAGAGCGCCCTGGAATTCCACAACTGCAGGACAGGTGAGCGGGCGCCGCGCCACGCGGGTTCTCGGGTGGCCGCGTGGAGACCGTGGCACGTTAGAACACACCACCTCACGTCTGTCCTCTGCCTCTATTTGACTTGCTCCTGAGCAGCTGTTATGATCCCGAAGGAGATGCGGGTGGAAACTTCCCATGTGAAGGGGAGCGTACCTTCTGCCATCCTCTTAGTCTTCCAGGGAACTGTGGGCGCCCACATCTGCGGCTGTCGTGAAGTGGGGTGTCGTGACGCAGGGGGGTGAGCAGAGGAGTGTTCTAGGACCACGGGAGAAGTACCTGCAGGAGGGGGTGATGGCTTAGGAGGAGCGCTCTGCCTCACCGATGGAAGGGCCCCCTTCACCGTCCGCTGTCCGTGAGCCGCAGAGCCTAGGACAGGCCGAGGTTGCCGCCCTGTGTAGACCAGTTTCGCTCTGAGCCCACTTCTGTCCCCCAGATGGAATCTCACTCACTCGTGTGCTTGGACAGGCCTGTGGCCGACGGGCCTCTGTGGGCCTGGGTGAGCATGCCAGGCCCCGTCTGGTTGAGGTCACGCTCCCCCCAGCAGGGAGCAGATGCCGTGGTGGGTGCGGGAGGGTCAGGGAATCCTAGCACGCCGGAGAGGATGGCCCAGTGGCAGTGGCCTTAGAGACCTACCAGGGTGGCCCTTGGTTCTGAACTGCTGTCCTGTCGAGCCATCTGTGTTGGTTCTTGCCCCCCCGCCCGTCTCTCAGAAACCCCTTAGCCAGCACTAGCGAAACCTCCACTGCCCGTCCCCACGGGTGGCCAGCACCTGCTCCCCAGCATCCATGGGCTGCCTTTGTGTGCTCGGGTTTGGGGCTCCTGTTTGCAGCCGTGGCCTGTCTCTTCATGGTACCTTTTGCTCCCATGATGGGGCTTCTCCGCGGCGGCATGGCTCGTCTCTCCTGAGCTCTGCCAGCTCTGCGGCATCCGTGGCCGTGGCATGAAGTGGTGGCCTTGGAAGCTTCCAGGTGAACTGGCAGTGTGCTGCACCCCCTGCATTCTGAGCTCTGCACCCCAAGAGCCCCCTCAAATCTGGGGGAGATCCCCCCGCTGCTTCCATTGGTGAGGGTCTGTCTAGAGCCCTGACTGCGTGTGTGGCCAGAGTTGGAATGTGGCCGCCTGTGGTTCTGCAGGAGCCCCCATGTTGTCCCCGCGCGGTCCGGTCCCATGCCCTCCACTGCTGGGGGAGGTAGACTCTGCTTGTCCTCTTTTATCTCAGTTTCTCTGGACACAAACGAGCAGAAAGTAATAAAAGAAGTCCGAGCAGCTACTGCTACCCATCAGCTTACGGTCCTGTTAAACCAAGCATTTTATTTCATTATATAGAAGTAATAGGGCCACAGGGAATTAAAATACATTTTCTCTCTCATTTCCAAAGTTACAAGTTTTGGATGGAAAACAAAGAATAAATCTGGAAGCTGAGGTCCTTTGTGTAATATATCGTTTGCGTCCCCTTGTACTTTTCCACAGCATTCATGTTAAGAGACTGTGTCCTCCATAGACCATTAAGCCAAGGATTTCTACGACGCAGGGAGAACCTTTAGAGATGCGTAGACTGATGGGTTTTGCTCAAGCGTTTGATCAGCAGGACCTGTCCCGGTAGCTCATCTAAGTGGTCCTCGTATTGTCCTTGACCATCCAGGCAGAGCTAGACAACAGCACAGGCTCACGCCCAAGCCCTCGAGCAAAGCATGGTCCGTTAGCCTCCTGTGCAGCCGGCTCCCCCAGAAATCCACCCCCCCGTGACCCCGCACCTCCACCGGCTCCCCCAGAAATCCACCCCCCTCCCAGTGACCCCGCACCTGCACCGGGTCCCGAGTAACAGGCGTTAGCTCGTAGGTGCGCATGTTACGGAAGCATAAACGTAGACCTCGAGGGCAGGAGGTTTATTGGCGGCAGGCCCCGCACCTCCACCGGCTCCCCCAGAAATCCACCCCCCTCCCAGTGACCCCGCACCTGCACCGGGTCCCGAGTAACAGGCGTTAGCTCGTAGGTGCGCATGTTACGGAAGCATAAACGTAGACCTCGAGGGCAGGAGGTTTATTGGCGGCAGCGGCCCTTGGGATCGGCTGGAAGGGGCTTCTCTGCCTGTACTTGCTGGCACTCGTGACACAGAAGGCCGAAGCCCAAGGACAGCGCTGCACCTTCCACGACTCTCGGGCCCCGAGACGTGGCCACCTGCCCGGGAGGGAGGCTCACCTGTGCTGTTTAGTGCCAGCCTGGGACTGGTGTGTGTGAGAGTGGGGGGTGTGAGTGTGGGCTGTGTGTGAGAGTGGGGTGTGTGTGAGTGTGGGGTGTGTGTGAGTGCGGGCTGTGTGTGAGTGTGGGGTGTGTATGAGAGGGGGGTGTGAGTGTGGGCTGTGTGTGAGAGTGGGGGGTGTGAGTGTGGGGTGTGTGTGAGAGTGGGGGGTGTGAGTGTGGGGTGTGTGTGAGTGGGGGGGGTGTGAGTGTGGGGTGTGTGTGAGTGTGGGGGGTATGAGTGTGGGGTGTGTGTGAGAGGGGGGTGTGTGAGTGTGGGCTGTGTGTGAGAGTGGGGGGTGTGAGTGTGGGGTGTGTGTGAGAGGGGGGGGTGTGAGTGTGGGGTGTGTGTGAGAGTGGGGTGTGTTAGTGTGGGGTGTGTGTGAGAGCGGGGCGTGTGAGTGTGGGCTGTGTGTGAGAGTGGGGGGTGTGAGTGTGGGGTGTGTGTGAGTGTGGGGTGTGTGTGAGTGTGGGCTGTGTGTGAGAGTGGGGGGTGTGAGTGTGGGGTGTGTGTGAGAGGGGGGGGTGTGAGTGTGGGCTGTGTGTGAGAGTGTGGGGTGTGAGTGTGGGGTGTGTGTGAGAGTGGGGGGTGTGAGTGTGGGCTGTGTGTGAGTGTGGGGTGTGTGAGTGTGGGCTGTGTGTGAGAGTGGGGGGTGTGAGTGTGGGCTGTGTGTGAGAGTGGGGGGTGTGAGTGTGGGGTGTGTGTGAGAGTGGGGGGTGTGAGTGTGGGCTGTGTGTGAGAGTGGGGGGTGTGAGTGTGGGGTGTGTGTGAGAGTGGGGGGTGTGAGTGTGGGCTGTGTGTGAGAGTGGGGGGTATGAGTGTGGGGTGTGTGTGAGTGGGGGGGGTGTGAGTGTGGGCTGTGTGTGAGAGTGGGGGGTGTGAGTGTGGGGTGTGTGTGAGAGGGGGGGGTGTGAGTGTGGGCTGTGTGTGAGAGTGGGGGGTATGAGTGTGGGGTGTGTGTGAGAGGGGGGGGTGTGAGTGTGGGCTGTGTGTGAGAGTGGGGGGTGTGAGTGTGGGGTGTGTGTGAGTGTGGGCTGTGTGTGAGAGTGGGGGGTGTGAGTGTGGGGTGTGTGTGAGTGGGGGGGGTGTGAGTGTGGGCTGTGTGTGAGAGTGGGGGGTGTGAGTGTGGGGTGTGTGTGAGTGTGGGGTGTGTGTGAGTGGGGGGGTGAGTGTGGGCTGTGAGTGTGGGGTGTGTGTGAGTGGGCTGTGTGTGAGTGTGGGGTGTGAGTGAGAGTGGGGGGTGTGAGTGTGGGGGGTGTGTGAGTGTGGGGTGTGTGTGAGAGTGGAGGGTGTGAGTGTGGGGTGTGTGTGAGTGGGGTGTGTGTGAGTGTGGGGTATGTGTGAGTGCGGGCTGTGTGTGAGTGTGGGGTGTGTATGAGAGTGGGAGGTGTGAGTGGGGGGTGTGTGAGTGTGGGGGGGGTGTGAGAGTGGGAGGTGTGAGTGGGGGGTGTGTGAGTGTGGGGGGGGTGTGAGAGTGGGAGGTGTGAGTGGGGGGTGTGTGAGTGTGGGGGGGGTGTGAGAGTGGGAGGTGTGAGTGGGGGGTGTGTGAGTGTGGGGGGGGTGTGAGAGTGGGAGGTGTGAGTGGGGGGTGTGTGAGTGTGGGGGGGGTGTGAGAGTGGGAGGTGTGAGTGGGGGGTGTGTGAGTGTGGGGGGGGTGTGAGAGTGGGAGGTGTGAGTGGGGGGTGTGTGAGTGTGGGGGGGGTGTGAGAGTGGGAGGTGTGAGTGGGGGGTGTGTGAGTGTGGGGGGGGTGTGAGAGTGGGAGGTGTGAGTGGGGGGTGTGTGAGTGTGGGGGGGGTGTGAGAGTGGGAGGTGTGAGTGGGGGGTGTGTGAGTGTGGGGGGGGTGTGAGAGTGGGAGGTGTGAGTGGGGGGTGTGTGAGTGTGGGGGGGGTGTGAGAGTGGGAGGTGTGAGTGGGGGGTGTGTGAGTGTGGGGGGGGTGTGAGAGTGGGAGGTGTGAGTGGGGGGTGTGTGAGTGTGGGGGGGGTGTGAGAGTGGGAGGTGTGAGTGTGGGGTGTGTGTGAGTGGGTGGGGCTGTGAGTTGGGGGTGTGTGAGAGTGGGGCGGATGTGTCTATTACAGAGAGACCTGAAAGAAGACAGTTCTGTGAACAGTGGGAGAACTTCGGCATTTGTGCATGTGGGCCAGGACAGGTGGCAGAGAAGGGACAGGTGGCAGGTGGGTGGAGCCTGGGGTCAGGGGAGTGACACAGTTGCCTCTGAGACCAGGAGTCGGGGCTGCGGTCAGGCTAGGTGCAGGGTGAGGGCCCAGACCGGTGGTAGTTCAGGCTCGTCTCCTTTCAGGGAGTCAGCCCCAGATGCCGCGGGAGGCGTGTGGTGCAGGGGCGAGGCGGGGGGTGCTGAGTGTGGCCTGGCCGGGCCAGGAGAGGAGCGGTGTTTGCGTCCCTCGGCAAGGACCAGCGGGCTTGGGCCCCTTGCGCGCCGTGCTGCGTGGTCCGGTGCTTGGCCAAGGGTGGCCGTGGCGTGGCGGTGCCGTCCCCGGGCCCTGCGGCTCCCCTGCCGCTCTGCCTTCCCCCCGGGCCTCGTCGCCGTCCCCACGGCCAGGATGCCGACCCCGTGTTTAGTGTCGTTTACCTAAAAGTTGCTGTGTGTCTGCTTGCTCTCTGGACAGATGACAAGACGTTCCAATGTGAGATGTGTTTCAGATTCTTCTCCACCAACAGTAACCTTTCCAAGCACAAGAAGAAGCACGGGGACAAGAAGTTTGCTTGTGAGGTCTGCAACAAAATGTTCTACCGCAAGGACGTCATGCTCGACCACCAGAGGAGGCATCTGGAAGGTGAGCGCCGCCGCCCTGGGCGCCAGCCCGCCGAGCGGGGACGGGGACGGGGGCGGTGCAGGCGTCTGCCCCGCCTCTTGGGGGGCGGTTGGCGCTGCCACCGTCTGCGGAGTTCGGCTCGGGCACGGAGAGGTACCGGCGGGGCTTAACGGTGTCTTAGCGGGAGCACTTGGAGCCATCCTGAATGTTCCATGGTGGGGAAGAGTTAAGGAAACAGGACTCTCTATAGGATTGAATGCTGTGCCGTCCCTGAAAGCATTGTTTTCAGAGTCTTTTACTATCTTGAGAAAATGCTTTTGATATGACAGAAAGGGAAAAAAACAGCGTATGAAATTGGGTCTGGGGTATACGTTCAGCCTCGTGCGTGGAGCAGAATGTTCTGGGCAGACCTGTGGGCGAGGCCTTACGTAATTCCGCATGCTGTCTGCGGGCCCCGGGTGGCCCATGCTATCTGCAGCAGGGGTGCTGGAAGCTTCCATCCATGTGGAGGGCTGACAGGAAGCCAGCTGCAAGGAGGAAGGCGGGGGTCCGTGGGCTCAGCAGCGGGGTGGTATGAGGGTGCAGCATGATGAGAGGTGAAGTAGGATGGAAATGGGGGCATGGCCATGCGGGACAGACAGGAGCCCCGAGTGGGAAGGCACCTGGGCGCCAGGTGTGTGCTGAGCGCCCCCGCCCAGCCTTTCTTGAAGGACCAGCTCAGACAGACCCTGTTTAAATTGGCATTTTCGTTGTGATCATCTTGATTATTCCCCTAAAAGCCTCTTCTCCCTTGCGGACCAGCCCTCCGTAGGCAGCACTTACCGACCAGAGCTCCTTTCTATAAAAGTTTGAAAAGAATCATTTGATAAAGAATTACAAATAAAGTACGTGCTTGTTGAAAAAGAAAGCAAAGCTGTGTGTAAAGTGTAACTGTTGCACACAAGTGTGTGTGTATAGGTATCGTTGTGCCTTTCCAAAGTAAGACGAGTCCCAGCCTATGTAAGTTTTGTCCCCACTTCTGTGCCTGGCTGTTGTTCACGTGGCTTCAGGAAATCCACCACTGTTTTTCTCTGTGACCCATTGGGTGGTTCGCTTGGGCCTCTCCAGCCACACTTGGTGGCCACTTGGTGCCTGGATGGCCCTGGGCAAACCACTGTGCCTCAGTTTCCCCCATAGGCTGGTGGGTGGCTGAGCCAGCCCCTGCTCGTAGAGCCCCAAGCCCTAAGTGCCCGCTGCCGACGTCCTGCCAGAGTCAGTGTCTCCTGACAGGCACCTGGGCTGTATTTTACCACTTGATTTTACCATGTTTTATAGCTGACACGCGAGTCAGATGATTTTCTGCGGGAATGAACTAACGTGTCTCGCGGTTTTTCCCTTTACACTGGGGCATAGTCCCAACCACTGCTTCAGCTCCGGAGCGCTTTATGCCGCCAGGAGCCTTTGGGGAATGATGTATTTTCACGTCCCGTTGGCTGCGCTCTGCATTCACTCTGTGGGATGCGGGAATGTTCTAGAACGGGTCAGGGGTGTGGAAAGAGACTGCATGAATTTCTCTCTTTTAGTGAAAGATTCCCTGTCTCATGCAATCTTCTAAAAATCCGATTTGATCCCAGTTATGAACAGTTAGGTCTTAAAACCATAAGGAGTTCATTATCATTTGGCTTTTCTCCCTGATCCTGATTGACCGATTAAATTTGCAAGGATGAATATTGCTATCCTTTTAGCAAAACATGTCATCTTCAAGAACCCTACTACCTTTGCCTTGATCCCTTGGGTTGCAGGAAACTCCCTTCTTCAGCATTTGCTCAATGTAGCTTATCTGCACCGTCAAACCCCAAACCCCCGCTGCCCTTGTATTTTCACGTATTTCGGATGCACGAACTGTGTCGCTGTTGCCCGTGGGCATGCCAGCCGGCTCTTTCCCCGGAGCCTGTAGGAGCAGTGGTCCCTGCAGCTGCGTCCTGTGCTGGGGGCGCCGCTCACCCACTCATTGGTGCCACCAGCCCTGCCCCCGCCGTCCAGGCAGCCACGCTGGCTGAGCGGCAGGTGCCCGGCCCGGCGCAGGGGTGCGCCTGTGTATTCACTCTCTCGCTTGGGGGGCGGGCATTCCAGGAGTGCGGCGGGTGAAGAGGGAAGACCTGGACACCGGTGGCGAGAACCTGGTCCGCTATAAGAAGGAGCCCTCGGGATGCCCCGTGTGTGGCAAGGTAATGCGCCGCGCTCCGAACCGGGGGCCCCACCCTGCCCTGCAGCTAACGCTCAGAGCTCTACCCATGGAGCACCGGGGGAGAAAACAGAGACACGGGTCATTGTGAGTGCCTCGTGCACTCGTGTCGTACACCTGTCATTGTTGTCTCATGCTGTTGAGATGCGTCTCCCGTGAACGAGCTGAGAAGTGACTTCTCCACTGCTGGTCTTCCCCTTGCCACAGTGTTCCCCCCGAGCCTCTCCCAGTGCTCGCCCTCTCCTTAGCGCCCCTGACACATGTCCTTGTGGTGGAGGACAAGAGTGCAGGGCACCGAGGAGGTGGGGAGTCCCGGGGCCTTCCCCCTGCCCCATCAGAGCTGGGCTCTGCACTTCTGTGAGAAAGAGCGCTGACCCACCCAGGCAGGACAGCACCCTTACAGGCAGGTGCCTCCAAGGCAGGCCATCTGAGGCCACGTCCAGCAGTGCGGGCATCTGTCAGCATTGTGCCGGGGACCCCATCCTGGCACTGCCGTCTAGGGCACATCAGGTTGCACGTGAAATGGTGCCGTTCTTTGTGGACGAGCGCCTTGGTCTGGACGGAAGTGTGGCTGCCTGTTCCTCAGAATGCCTCACATCCCACGACTCGCAAAGATCATCCGTGTCCCCAGGACTAGAACTCCTGTCCCTCGCGTATGCAGAGCGGTCCCTGGGGCTCCCACGTGGCTCTGTGCCGCCACAAGGGGGCGGTGTGTGACCACCAGCCGGCATCTGGGCGCTCTTGCTGACTCCCAGCTGCACACAGCCCCCGAGAGTGCGGGGCGCTGGGGACGAAGCCAGGGTGCACCCCTGGTCTGCACACTAGAGAAGCGAAGGCCGCCAGCAGGTGGCCAGCCGGGACGAGGCCCAGCCTTCAGGCACGCGGCGCCGGTGCCATTACCGCATCTTTTGACCTCCTCAAGAGAGAAAGTGGAAATCGGTGTTTCTGTGCGAAATTTCCTGACTTCTTTCAAACCACAAAGCAAACAGGTCAGCAGGATGGACGGACCTGTGAGCCCCATGTTGGGCCTCTGCCCTGCAGCTGTGGGTTTGGGGGCCGGCAAAGCTAGAGGGAGGGGAGCGGGTGCAGGGGAATATTCGCAGGAGCCCCGGCAGCCAGGCCCAGCCGTGCACGGGGCAGGGGCGGACCTCCTGTCCTGCTCACCCTGCCTGCCCGGACAGAGCCCGTGTCCGTGTCCGTGTGTCCTGCCACTCTGCCTGCTCTCCGCCCGGACAGAGCCCGTGTCCGTGTCCGTGTGTCCTGCCACTCTGCCTGCTCTCCGCCCGGACAGAGCCCGTGTCCGTGTCCGTGTGTCCTGCCACTCTGCCTGCTCTCCGCCCGGACAGAGCCCGTGTCCGTGTCCATGTGTCCTGCCATTCTGCCTGCTCTCCGCCCAGACAGAGCCCGTGTCCGTGACCATGTGTCCTGCTCACCCTGCCTGCTCTCCGCCCAGACAGAGCCCGTGTCCGTGTCCGTGTGTCCTGCTCACCCTGCCTGCTCTCCGCCCGGACAGAGCCCATGTTCGTGTGTCCTGCTCACCCTGCCTGCTCTCTGCTAGGGCAGAGCCTGTGCCCGTGTCTGTGTGTCCTGGTCAACCTGCCCACTGATCACTGGCTCTGGGGGATCCTGGGCACCGTGTCCCTTTGATTCCTTTGGGAGATCACGTGCGTGAAACCAGCTAGCTCTGTGACTGACATTCAGTTTTATTCAGTGAAAATTCATTGCATTTGCATAGACGGTTTAGACCCAAAGAGGAAGAGCTAGAATGTTTTTAACAGTGAATTTTTGGCTGCTTCCAGTGACTGCTTGTCTTCAACCCTGTCTGCCTTGAGAAGACAAGGGTGTTGGCTGACACCTGCTGCCTCTCCCCTCCCCAGGAGGCCTGCCTTCCCTACCTCTCCAGTCTGCTTCCCACCCAGCACCCCAGAGCTGTGGTCACAGGGTGGTTGGCCCCAAGTCCCCTGAAAATCTGGAAAAGAGATGTCCCATGAAAACGCTAGCCTCCCATTCCTCGTGAATCGTTTCCCTTCATTCATCTCTTGTGTTCTCCTGGAGCACGTGGGGTCGGACAAGCTAGAGGAGACCTGCTGTCTGGGTTACGTAGCCCTTGGGACTCCAGACCGACGCTCTCAGACCAGGGGGTGCCTGCAGGTGGCGTTGGCTGCTGTCTCGGCCCTGGAGCTCTTTGCCAGAGGGCACGGGGCCACAGCATCCTAGCCCGGCCCCAGCGGACGAGTAGGGGGTCGCGCATGAGCCTCCATGCCCATCGCACTAGACCAGAAACAGCGAGATGGGGGAGTTGGCATGAATTGTGCCTGAAGCCTGGTGCCCAGACTGAGGGTGGCACTCTCCTCTGGTACCGACTTCCAGAAGATCACGGCCGAAGCCGGTGATTCACAGGCTTCTTGAAAGTCCCCGTCCTAGGGAAGTATTAAAGCGAGCGAATAAAATGGAGCCGGGTCCCACTGGTAGTGGAGATGAGAGGACAGTTGGTTCTGGGATAACGTGTAGGCTCGTATTTAGATGATCGTTCGCTCACATTCACTGGTGACTCGGCCCCGAGGTGGGCACCGGGCGGTGTCCGGTGCGTCCCTGCCCAGTTCCAGTTTGTCAGTCCTGCCCCTCTGCCCACAGGTCTTTTCCTGCAGAAGCAACATGAACAAACACCTGCTGACCCACGGCGACAAGAAGTACACCTGCGAGATCTGCGGCCGCAAGTTCTTCCGCGTGGACGTGCTCAGGGACCACATCCACGTCCACTTCAAGGTGCCACCCTGCGCCGCCCTTGCCCGGGGAGCTCACGTGGCAGCATGGCAGGCCCTTGCGCTCAGCACCCTAAAACGCTTGTCCGCTTGGCCTCTCTTCGGATGGGCTTCCATGGCCCTCTGTGGTATCTTGGGCCCCAGCGGCAGGGCTCACCTTACAGTTCCCCCATTCTGGGTGCTTCCTGGTGAGGACCGTGAGGAGGTGGTGGGAGCCGGGGGCAGCGAGGATTCCGGGTCATCGTTAAAGGCAGAAGGGCAGATCCAGGAAGCAAAGGAGGAGATCCTAGGTGGTACCAAGCCCAGATAAAGATGGCGAGCACGTGCCCTGGAGATGCACGCCTGCCCGTGGCGCAGTGACCATTCCCTGGCGGTTCCGGTCCCGGGTGCGGGTTGGAGTTCACTGGGCAGGTGGGAATCAAAGGCAGGAGGGTGGGAGGCCCCCCAGTGCAGGGGCTGAGCCATGTGGACAAAGGAGGAAGTGCCCAAGAGTGTCTGGGAGCCTCGGCCAGGGTTGGGGGAGCTAAGACCTCAGGCCACCCCTGCCTGAGCCTCGGAAATGGGGGCCCTGAGACCTGTCATGGAAGGACAGTTTCCTGAGGATTAAATTAGACCCAGCGGAGGCGAAAGGCCTGGCCGGTGTGAGCACCCTCGGAGGCTTGGCGCCCCTCAGGTGCTCGTCCTCGGGCAGCGTTCCTCCGGAGCGTGCTGCTGTTTCTCTGCTAATGGAAAACAGGGGGGCTTGAGTAAGAAACAGAGCAGTAGGTTGGGGTGCCTGGGTGGCACAGCGGTTGAGCGTCTGCCTTCGGCTCGGGGCGTGGTCCCGGCGTTGTGGGGTCGAGCCCCATGTCAGGCTCCTCCATGAGCCTGCTTCTTCCTCTCCCACTCCCCCTGCTTGTGTTCCCTCTCTCGCTGGCTGTCTCTCTCTCTGTCAAATAAATAGATGGAGTCTTTAAAAAAAAAAAAAAGAAAGAAAGAAACAGAGCAGTAGGCCCTTGTGAAAACCTCTTCTCTGCTTCAGGAGGGACAGGGGAGAGACAGGATAGCGAACTTTCTGAAGGAAACCTATCCACTTTTCTGAGAATTCTAAGTTTTGTTTAAAAATGAAACTTGGCCGGGGTGCCTGAGTGGCACAGCGGGTTAAGCGTCTGCCTTCGGCTCAGGGCGTGATCCCGGCGTTGTGGGATCGAGCCCCACATCAGGCTCCTCTGCTATGAGCCTGCTTCTTCCTCTCCCACTCCCCCTGCTGTGTTGCCTCTCTCACTGGCTGTCTCTCTCTGTCAAATAAATAAAATCTTTAAAAAAAAAAAACGAAACTTGGCCAGCGGTGTGCGCGACCCTGGCGGCCTCTGCTGGGAAGCGGGCAGTGGCGAGACGGGTGGACCACAGGTCTGCTGCGGCCATTGGGGGCGGGGAGTAGCTCCGAGGTAAGGCCTCCTCCGCTCCGCGCTGGCTGCTGACCCGCTGCACGGCCCCCTCTCAGCTGCTCATCTGGGCCTCTCTAGCCTGTGATGTGACTAGCAAAGTGTTTCTCAGTCTTTTTCAGAGCAGTGAACGGAACTTTAGGGGGACCCTTGCCAGGTCACATGGAAAGAGACCTCAGAGACGACTGCTCCTATCCCACGGGGCAGGCACCACCATAGCGGCGGGGGACCCTAGCGTTCCCCAGTCCAGGCAGTCCCAGGACAGGCTCAAACCCAGGGATGCAGGCAGAGGCTTGGTCGGTTTGGCTGCCCCCCGTCCTCACCCCTCGGAGCACACCAGCCCCAGGCTGGGCGAAGTGTGTGAATGCGGGCAGGAGCCTGGCGGGCTTCCTGCCGGGATATGGGGTGCGTGCAGGGGCCCAGGGAGCCACAGGCGAGGCAGCAAGCAGGCCCCGGGTGGGACTTCGTGCGGCCGAGAGGCTCTGCCTTCTCCGCGTGCGGCAGTCCCGTTCCTGCGGGGGTGCGACTAACCCGTCATCACTTCGGCGACCCTGTGCTGCAGGACATCGCGTTGATGGACGACCACCAGAGGGAGGAGTTTATCGGCAAGATCGGCATCTCCTCGGAAGAGAACGACGACAACTCAGACACGAGCGCGGACTCGGAGCCTCACAAGTACAGCTGCAAGCGGTGCCAGGTACCCGCCGCCTCCCGCCCCGGCCGTCGTCCCGCAGAGGGAGGCCTGGGGGGCCAGCCCGCGCCCGCGGCTCCGCGGGGGGTGGGGGGCGTTCTCTTCACGGGACCACGGTCTGTGACTGGGGACCGGCCTGCAGGCGGCCGAGTGGCTGACCCGCGGCGGGGACCCGTGGCTGAGGGCCGTGCTGCACGTTTGCCACAGCTTCTTGCTGGGTGAGCGCTGGTTCCCGCATTAGGCTTCGCTGCTCGGGAACGGGGAGCTCGCTCCCTGTCCAGCGCGGGTTCCGTGTCGTGCGTGAGTGTTGGCAGCTGTGTGCCCATCACGGCCCCTGGCCAGGCCCCCATCAGGGCCAGCAGGTGTGGGTGAGAGAGTGGAGGTCAGGTGGGGGGGAGCCGGAGAGGGCCCAGGGGTGGGCTGGTCTGGAGGACAGGTCAGCTGGCGTCCACCTCCCGCGCTCGCCCCCACTCTGCACTTTAGAGGCGTCCCTTTTCGTGCGGCCGGGGCGCCTCGGTGCTCGGCAGGGCCGTCCTCCGCTGGAGGATGGGAGGCCGGGTGCTGGCGTGAACGGCGTGCCGTCGGCAGCTCACCTTCGGCCGGGGGAAGGAGTACCTGAAGCACATCATGGAGGTGCACAAGGAGAAGGGCTACGGCTGCAGCATCTGCCACCGGCGCTTCGCCCTGAAGGCCACCTACCACGCGCACATGGTCATCCACCGCGAGAACCTGCCGGACCCCAACGTGCAGAAGTGAGGAGGCCTCCCGGGGGCTGGGGCCTCCGGGGTCTGGCCTGTTGCCCCGGGGTGGGGGGGCACGGTCCCTGCAGGGAGGCAGGTGCTCTGACGGGCAAGTCCGTCTCCTCGGGGAGCCCCGGGGCCGGGTCCTGAGGGAAGCATGCCCGCCTTGTTCATCCTGTTCATTGTCGGCCCTGTCTCCCTCACCTTCCCGGCCTCACAGCACAAGTCGGCCGCATCACAAAGTAACTGTGATTCTCAGCCTGCCTGCAGAACCCGCAGAAACCCCTTTTCCCCACCGTAAGCAGGTTCCCGGGATGCCAGCCCCGCATCTGCTATAGCCCGCAGTCGGCGCTGGGTTCGGGAGTGAGCAAGGGGCCGTCCCGTGTAGAGGCTGGAGTAGCCGGCTCAGGCTGCCTGACACAGGGCCACTGGGCAGCCCCAACAGTGACGTGTACTGTCTCAGTCCTGGAGGCCGGAGGTCCTAGACTGAGGGGTGGGTGGGGCTGGGTCCTTGGAGGGAGCAGCTGTTCTGGGCCTCCGTCCTTGGCGGGTAGACCCTGCCTTCCCCGTGACCTCACGAGGTCTTCCATCCATGCCCATCTGTGTCCTAATTTCTCTTCTTTGTAAAGATACCCGTCATACTACCCTGCCCAGCTTGATGACCTTGTGTCTCACGTAATGATCTCTGTAAAGACCCTGTTTCCAAATGCAGTCAGAGTTGAGATACTGAGCGTCAGGATTCTGGCCTATGGATTTTGAGGGGCACAGTTCAGCCCTCTTGGAGGTTAAAATCCTCGTGTCTCTTGCCCTCCACGTAGCCTCTTTTTTGCCTCCCCTTTGCTGAGGAAGGGGTGGGGGAGCGTGCACCCTGCGGCCTGGCCCGCCCCGAGCTCGCGTCCGCTTGCAGGTACATCCACCCGTGTGAGGTCTGCGGGCGCATCTTCAACAGCATCGGGAACTTGGAGCGGCACAAACTCATCCACACAGGTAGCGCCCTGCCACGGGACCGGGCCGGGGCCGGGCTGCCCCGTGCTCCCTGCTCCCGCACTCACACGCGCCTCCTCCGTGCCTTTCTCTGGCTTCTCCCGTCCTTGGGCCCTCGCCACCGCTCCCGTCCCCAGTACGGCCCCCTTTCCCACTGCCAAGGAGCCCACAGTAAGCTTCCGTGGAGGCCGAGGGAGCGCCGGCTGCGGCATGCTATGCTCCTGCCACCACGCTTCTCCGTCACTGCCCTTGTGCAGTGACCACGGATGCAGGTCCGCACGTTGACCCCGCGCCGTGACCACGGGTGCGGGTCCGCGGGTTGACCCCGCGCGATGACCACGGGTGCGGGTCCGCATGTTGACCCCGCGCCGTGACCACGGGTATGGGTCCGCACGTTGACCCCGCGCCGTGACCACGGGTATGGGTCTGCGGGTTGACCCCGCGCGGTGACCACGGGTGCGGGTCCGCGGGTTGACAGTCTGATGCACTTGTTGTTCAGGTGTGAAGAGCCACGCCTGTGAGCAGTGTGGGAAGTCCTTCGCCCGGAAGGACATGCTGAAGGAGCACATGCGCGTGCACGACAACATCCGGGAGTACCTGTGTGCTGAGTGTGGGAAAGGTATGGGGATGTGGGGCCGAGCAGGCACAGAGCTGGGAGGGTGCAGGGGCTGGGGGGGGGGGTGCATGGGGCGAGGCTGGGGGGCCCGGGGCTGTGCGGCGAGGGAAAGTTACATATGGGAGCGCAGGGCCAGACGGGCATGGGCTGTCACCTGTGATCGCAGCCGGCACCTCGGATCTGGGGAGCCCAGACTTGACTCGTTTGTGTCACAGAGAGACAGGATGCGAGGACAGTGTTTCAATGAGAGGTTAGAGGAAAAACAGGGTGGTCCGCAGGGCAGAGAACATGATGAGTTCAAGGCACAAATAAATCATTTTTTAAGTGGGGAAGCAGCCCAGCCAAGGGTTGTCTGCAGCACCAGATGATTCTGAGAACCTCTGTGTGTTCTGCGTGCGTATGCAAAATCCCGGCTCTCACCGCCTGGTGACTGGAACCAGCTCCGTGTTAGACAGCGGTTTATTGTGACCAGTGATGACTGTGACCTTCAGTTTAATCAGGTGAACTTAGTTGAATAATAATAAACTTCTTAACCAAATACCTGACATCTGTCAGTAAAATGAGGGGAAAAAAGTCATCCTACTACGTGGTAAATTTTTAACCCATTTCCACTTAAACTCAGAGTGGGCACTGAGGTCAGAGCCACGTCTCACAATGTTAGGTACCTGGTCATATTAGAGGTGTGTTTAATATTTAGTTTCGTGATTTCTTCCATGAGTTCTGAATGCTTTCACAAGTGCTGGTGTTAGTACTTGGGCTAACACGTTATTTCACACACACTAAATCATCGGTATGGTTGTTTTGCTTTCAGATCATAGTCATTACCACGTACAAGCAAATGCTTGTGATTATCTGTTTTTTCCATGCTTTGCTTTTTATTTACTTGGAAATTCACCTTAGAGAGTTTTCATGTCAGAATAGGTAAAGCTGACTCAATTTCACTCTCAGAACTGTGATAGGGTTCTATCCTGCAGATTCCAGACCCTTTTACTTCTATAGTGAGGGCTTTTTTTGTGTAGAGTCTCCTTTCATTGTAAACAGTGTTGCAGGAAACACTCTTGCATACTGTTACTTCACTTTTTTTCCTAAAAATCCTAGGCCTGACTGGGATTTATTCAGGGGAGAGACTGTTAGGAGTGACGTGAGTCCCGGCCCCAGCGGCAGTTTCGATGAGCAGTGGGGAGGAGTCAGGAATCGCAGGAAAATACCTTGTTCAGAACCACTCGGCGTGCCGTGAAATACTTGGGACAGGCCCTGGGGAGGCAGCTGTGTGGCCTGCGTGAAGAAAGCAACCAGGCATTTAAAGATGTAAAGAGGGCCAGCCCCGTTGCAGATTTGGGAATTCTACCCATTTAAAAAACCAGCAGCTGATGCAGAGTAAGTTGTA
Source organism: Ursus maritimus (assembly GCF_017311325.1). Classification (NCBI taxonomy): domain Eukaryota; kingdom Metazoa; phylum Chordata; class Mammalia; order Carnivora; family Ursidae; genus Ursus; species Ursus maritimus. The sequence continues at coordinate 4,100,024 of NW_024426552.1, forward strand.
AATGTGATGCAGAGTGAATCCAAGTCCCAACAGAGAGAGGCTTAAAATTTCCACGGGGTGGAAGTCATGTTTATTTCAAAAATGTTGGCAGATCTTTTTTAAAATGGAAAGAGAAGCGTGGTTTGTCACCAACACGGGCTGCGATGGGGGTCAGGATGGGGAGGTGAACTTTGTTGTCTTTCCTTCTGTGCATTGTCTTTTTATGAGCGTGTGGTATTTGGTGAGGTGGAATCAAGTTCGTTTTAGATGCGTGTGGGAGACAGGTGCAGGATTGGGCCCAGACAATAGGCATTGGTTCTCTTCCATTCATCTACTCTGCCACGAACCCATCAAGACCAGAGCCAAGATGCCACTGTGCCGGGGACAGCCTGGGGGCAGCTGGTGCTGGCGACAGGAAGGAGGCAGGCACACTGGTCGTCTTTGGGTGGGAGTTGGGTCGGGCTGTTGGGCGCCGTTAGCTGCAGTTGGAAATGTATCTTGTTTATTTTTGGTGCAAAGATCTAATTGCAGCTTAAACATAATGTAGCACTGTTTGTGACAGAGAACAGTTTGAAACACTGAGCGACTATTTCCGTTGGCCTCAGGGCCCTTGCACTGGCTGTTCCCTCCACCAGGAATGCCATTCCCCCAAGTAGCTCCCGGCCCCTCCCACACTCCTTCCGGATCACTGTTCAGATGCGTGCTCTGAGGGGATCCCCTCCGTCCCACAGGATGAGCTCGCTTCTGCGTCACTTCCATTCCTTCTTTTCCCGTCCCTGCTTCATCCTACTTCTCTCCCTCCCTTCCCGTGTGGCGCCTGGCCTCTGTTTGGCCCTTTCCCTGTGTAGCTGGGGCCTGGCTTGGTGCACAGCGCAGCTTCTGGCACCTGGAGCAGAGCTGGTCCCGTGGCGGGCACTGGCGTGGCCGGTGTCTGTTAATGGACAGACACCAGCTGGGACTGGTACTTACTGCTGAGAGCAGCGTGATGGCGGCTTTGTCCCGGCCGGGCCAGATGTTGAGGCGAATATCATGGCAGCGCAGGCCAAGCTGACCGCACCGTGGAGGGGCCGTTCTGCGTGACCCAGCACGCTCAGCAGGGTCCCCGGGTGCCCGTGCGACCTGGCAGCGCTGCAGAGGGCCACCCTCGGGGCTAACCTCTTGTTGCCGGTAGCTTTTCCCTGAGTGTGTGGGATTTTGTTGATCAAAAAATTAAAAATAAATTTTTAAGGGGAGAACGCTCTTCTGAAGTCAGCACTGGGCCCACCTGTGTCTTCCCATCCTGTCGCCTTGGAAGCTGGTTCTAGTGGACGGTCATTTCAGAGACTTCTGCTCCCTCTGCTGGCTCAGCTGTGCCTGTTCTCTTCTCACAGCACACCCGGGCCTGGGGTTCCTGCAGGCAGAGTTCGGCTGGGCCTGGGGTTCCTGCAGGCCGGGTTCGGCCAGGCCTGGGGTCAAGTAGGCCTGTTTCAATCAGGCCCACGGTTCATGCAGGCCCAGTTCAGCCAGGCGTGGGTTCCTGCAGGCCAGAGTTTGGCCAGGCTTGGGTTCAGTAGGGGCCAGAGCTAGCTGAGACCCACCTCCACAGTCACCAGGATGGGGACTTTTCCAGATAACCGGGTGGGACTCTTCAGGCGCTGCAGTTCTTTTGCTGCCCTTACCGAGGGCTGTGCGGGGAGTAGTCTGCGCCTGCCCCACTCCGTAGCCCCTCCAGGCCACTTTCTGGGTGGTGCTCAGCGAGCTGTCCACGGCCTCTCGGCTGGTTCAGCGTGTGTCCTGCAGGATTGGACGAGTCGGCTTTGTGCGTGCGAGCCACCACCCACCTGCTCTGCAGCGCCCTTGACCACACTGCGGCCCCACCAGCCCTGCCCCCGCAGCGCTGCCCATCTAATTCACACCCTGTGCCGGGACCCCCGCCGCTGACTCCCGCTCCGTGCCAGGACCCCCGCCGCTGACTCCCGCCCCTGTGCCGGGACCCCCCGCCCACTCCCGCCCCTGTGCCGGCACACACACACACACACACACACACACACACACACACCCGGTGCCACTGACTCCTGCTTCTGTACTGGGACCCCCCGCTGCTGACTCACAGTCTATACCCAGGTCATCCCTTCTCGACTGGCCCAGTTAGTGAGGTCATAGTTTATTTCATCTCCTTTAGCATAGGTACGTTTAACTAAAGGCGGGTTGAAGATCCGTGTCTGCACCACAGAGCATCTGACTTCTGGAGGACTGATTTCTAGTCTCTGTGTTCACACCGTCGAGCGCCCCAGCAGCTCAGGCAGCCTAACGCCCCCTCAGAGATGACTCAGCTGTGTCACAGTGCTCAGATTTGCCCCGTTGTACCGAGCACTGACCCTCAGGTCTGGGCAGGCCCCTGATAAGGTGAGCTGTCTAGATATGGACAGTAATCCCTAAGGGCCTCTGAGGGCATAAGTGCCCATCTTGCCACTGGTGGAGGGGGTCCTCAAGGAGATTCACCCCCACGCCCTGACCCCCACTTCTCTTGTTCTACACCCACTGAGACCTGTGCCTGCCCAAGGGCCCGGGTCACGGCACCTGTGGGGGGTTGAGGCACTGGGTGGGGAGAGATACGTACTGTGGGGGGTGGTCTAGGTGTGGGGTGAGGGTTTGGGCACTGTGGGGGGGTGTCCTGGCCCAGGGTAGAGGGGCAGGCACTGCTGTAGGTCTGGGTCATGGACACTGGGGATATTAGGGTGCAGGCACCATAAGGGGTTCTAGATGCAGATACTGCGGGAGGTCTGGGGGGGGGTACAGCCACCGTGGGGGGTCCTGGATGCAGGTATCGTAGGCGTATCTGGGTGCAGGCATTGTGGAGGGTCCTGGATGCAGACACCATAGGGGGTGTGGGATGCGGGCGCCGTGGGGGTGTTGGGGTGCAGGCGCCATGGAGGGGGCATGTGTGGGGGTGCGGGCACCATGGGGGTGGTGTGGGCGCCGTGGGGAGGTCTTGTGGGGTGTAGGCGCCGTGGGGGGCCGTTGTGGGGTGCGGGCGCCGTGGGGGTGTGTGGGGTACGGGCACCCTGGGGGGTGTATGTGGGGTGTAGGTGCCGTGGGGGGGCCGTTGTGGGGTGTATGTGGGGTGTAGGCACCATGGGGGTGCGTGTGTGGCGTGCGGGCACTGTGGGGTGCATTGGGTGCGGCGCCATGGGGGCATGTGGCCGTGGGGGACATGTGTGGTACGGGCGGGCGCCGTGGAGGGGCACGTGGGGGGTGCGGGCACCATGGGGGGTGTGGGTGCCGTGGGGAGGTCTGTGTGGGGTGCGGGCACCGTGGGGGGTCACGTGTGGGGTGCGGGCACCGTGGGGGGTGGAGGGGGAAATCGCGGGGGGAGGTCTGTGTGGGGTGTAGGCGCCATGGGGGGTGTGTGGGGCACCAGCACCATGGGGGGGTGCGCATGGGGTGCGGGCAGTGTGGGGGGGCGCTGTGGGGTGCGGGCACCGTGGGGGGGCGCATGCGGGGTGCGGGCGCCGTGGGGGGGCATGTGTGGCCGTGGGGGGGCACGTGCGGGGTGCGGGCGCCGCGGGGGTGCTGGGGGGCGGGCACAGGGCTGCGCGGCAGGCCGGCTGAGTGTCGTGTTGGCCGACAGGCATGAAGACCAAGCACGCGCTGCGCCACCACATGAAGCTGCACAAGGGCATCAAGGAGTACGAGTGCAAGGAGTGCCACCGCAAATTCGCGCAGAAGGTCAACATGCTCAAGCACTACAAGCGGCACACGGGTGAGTCCGCGGCCCGGGAAAGGGGTGGGAGCCGCCTGGTGGCTTCCCACTTCCGGTAGCTTGGTTCGCGGAGCCACCTCTGTCAGACACCGTCCCCTGCCTGCGAGGCCACCGACAACGCGCACAGGAGCCCAGGTCCCTGGTCGGCTCGCCGTCGAGGCGTTTGCTGAGCTCTCCTGGGTCTGCAGTGTGGGTGCCTTGCACCCTGCTGTGTGCCCGAGCGTGTGCCCGCGAACTGGTCACACGCGGGCCGGCTGTCCGTCATGGCTTTGTTGGGGGCGGGAGCCACTGGAACGTGTTAAGTGTCTGTGCGTCCAGGGAGAACAGTGTACCCGTTAAAGGTGATGATATATGGTGACTTACGTAGAGGTTTGTGATGCAATAGGAAAAAATAGCCTCTATAACAAAAGCTGTGAGTTCCTTTCTCATAAAAAACATGCATGTGGATAAATGCATGTGAGAGCGAGAACCAGGGGACACGGGACCTGAGGGAAGGTTCCCCCCGCCGACCGGCTGTGTCTGTGTGTGAAACTCTTTCCCATGGATCCCCGTGTCCCCCCTAAACTGGGTTTCGGGTACTGCACCATGTGGTCCAGCTTCCCTGTGCACCCACCTCCCTCCCTGTCCCCGCGTGCGGTGCCGCATCACTGGGCGACGGCGAGTGTCCTCTTCCTGGAGAAGCTCCGCCGAGACTCCCGGTACCTTTCCTGGGAAGCATCCTCACTCCCCAGGGCTGGGTCCTGAGCCACCTTAGGCTCCATCCCACTCCGCACGCTGCAGCTGCACAGGCCACTGGGGTGTGGTCGCCTACACCCGCCCCCCCCCCCACCGAGGTCCCTATGCAAGCCGCGGTGAGCCCAGGGCCCCTTGCACACGGGGTTCCACACAAGCTCCCAGGACCCTCCCTGCGAGCCATGGGCCTCTGACATCACTCTCCTCATTTCCATTTCTGGGGAAACCCTCATTTAAGAGGCATGCGGAGGGTCCCCCTTCTTGTCTGTGCAGGGAGGGCCGCCGTCCGATGGCTCCATGCGTGCTTGCCAGGTCGCAGGTGAGCGGGATGACCACTCCCAACCAGACGGAGAGACTGACAAGCTCTAGGGTCTCGGGTGAGATGGGTGGAGCCCTGGGAAGCCTCAGAAATGCAGGTGCCGAGCGAAGCTGACCGCATTGGTTCTGCCCGTGCGGAGTGGACGGCGGGCCCACGGGCCCACGGGCCCAGCGGCCTTGCCACCCCTGCCCACAGAGGCCCTCACTGAGCTGCCCGGTGCTCTGGTTGATCATGGGAGTGAACATTTGCTCTCTGGGGTCTCCTGGCCATTCCCCTTCCCCAAGCCTCTGCACACACACGGAGACCCTCGGCCAAGGGGTCACGTTAAAACCCCGCGGGAGCCCCTGAGGTTAGCGTGCCCTCTCCTGCAGGGATTAAAGATTTCATGTGTGAGCTGTGCGGGAAGACCTTCAGCGAGAGGAACACGATGGAGACCCACAAGCTCATCCACACAGGTAAGCGGGGCGGCAGACTAGCGCTTGGCCCCTCACCACGGTCCCTGGCGCGGCCTCCCTGTGTGTGCAGGGGTGGGGCAGTCCCTGGCGCACTCCCCTTCCTCCACGGGCCGAGGGCAAAGCGCCCCCTCACCTGTCCTGTGGGCCGCGGGATGACCCCACTCGTGACCTGTGCTTGTGTCTTCCTCCCCGTGTGTGTGGGAAGTGGGCAAGCAGTGGACGTGCTCCGTGTGCGACAAGAAGTACGTCACGGAGTACATGCTGCAGAAGCACGTGCAGCTCACCCACGACAAGGTGGAGGCTCAGAGCTGCCAGCTGTGCGGGACCAAGGTGTCCACCAGGGCCTCCATGAGCAGACACATGCGGCGCAAGCACCCGGAGGTGAGCCTGGCCCGGCACACGCGTCCCCTCCCCGCCCCCGCCCCGCCGTCCCTCTGTGCTGCCTCCGCCGGGAGACCCTTCCGCCCTGGCTCGCGGATCCCCCTCTGCAGACCCAGGAGTCCTAGAGGCAGGCCCCGGCCCTTACATTCCCCTGCCCCTGGGAGGCGCTGAGCAAATGAATGAGCGAGTGAGTGAATGAATGAATGAATGAGTGGAGAGCCTCAAACATATTTTTTGCTGAGGTTATAGGTTATATTCTCCCGGGAATTACAGCAGGACAGAAGAACAACCTGGTTCCCTCCCTCCGTTTTTCCCTTCGGGGTGGCTGACACAGTGCAGAACGGGGGCCTCCCCTTGCCGTGGGGGCCGAAGCCGGTCTGAGCCCTGGCGGGAGCGGTCGCACAGAGGCAAGCCGGCCCTGCCCGCCTGGGCGCGTGTTCCAGAGGAGGGTCTGGGGGATTAAAAAATTCACGTACTTTAGGGGCGCCTGGGTAGCGCAGTCGTTAAGCGTCTGCCTTCGGCTCAGGGCGTGATCCCGGCGTTCTGGGATCAAGTCCCATATCGGGCTCCCCTGCTGGGAGCCTGCTTCTTTCTCTCCCACTCCCCTGCTGTGTTCCCTCTCTCGCTGGCTGTCTCTCTGTCACATAAATAAATAAAATCTTAAAAAAAAAATTCACGTACTTTAAAGAGAGACAAAGTGAAAAACACAAGTAGAAAAAAATGCAGGTCAGTAGCTGTCAGATCACTTTGGGGGCAGAAATCACAGACGGAAACATCCGTCGATCTGACTGGCAGAGCGGCGCCCCGCGCGGGACATGGGATGTCCGGCGGGTGAGCAGAGGGCAGCCTGGAACCAGGTATGTCCGCAGCCGCTCTAAGCTGCTGGTAGGAGGGGTGACAGCCATTCAAGGAGGAGACTCGCGGAACCGAGCGTACACACACGTGGAGAGGAAACATACGAGGTTAAAACCCAGAAAACCCTTCAACCTCTCCGAATCCAGGAAACGGGAATGTTCACTGAAGATGCCCTGCTTCGTCTGCTGGAGCGGCAGGAGAATGTTAGGTTGGAAGTGACCGTGCTGCTGGCTCGGGGCAGGCACCCTGGTCACTGCCGTCCTCCCGGGGGGCAGCGTGGCAGTAACGCTCCCGTGCTCTGTGAACGATTGGACCCCTCCTTCCAGCAGGAGTGGTGTGGCTCGG
>NW_024426552.1:4106841-4114863 GCF_017311325.1 Ursus maritimus
CCCCCCCCCCCCCCCCCCCCCCCCCCCCCCGTGTGTGCAGGGGTGGGCCGGCCGGCCATCTGCTCGGCAGTGCAGGCTTTTTCAGAGCATTTGGTCCATCCTGCTCGTCTCGGCCCGTGCTGCTTGCCTGACCGGGCAGACGACCCTTGCAGCACGGGCCGAGGGCAAAGCGCCCCCTCACCTGTCCTGTGGGCCGCGGGATGACCCCACTCGTGACCTGTGCTTGTGTCTTCCTCCCCGTGTGTGTGGGAAGTGGGCAAGCAGTGGACGTGCTCCGTGTGCGACAAGAAGTACGTCACGGAGTACATGCTGCAGAAGCACGTGCAGCTCACCCACGACAAGGTGGAGGCTCAGAGCTGCCAGCTGTGCGGGACCAAGGTGTCCACCAGGGCCTCCATGAGCAGACACATGCGGCGCAAGCACCCGGAGGTGAGCCTGGCCCGGCACACGCGTCCCCTCCCCGCCCCCGCCCCGCCGTCCCTCTGTGCTGCCTCCGCCGGGAGACCCTTCCGCCCTGGCTCGCGGATCCCCCTCTGCAGACCCAGGAGTCCTAGAGGCAGGCCCCGGCCCTTACATTCCCCTGCCCCTGGGAGGCGCTGAGCAAATGAATGAGCGAGTGAGTGAATGAATGAATGAATGAGTGGAGAGCCTCAAACATATTTTTTGCTGAGGTTATAGGTTATATTCTCCCGGGAATTACAGCAGGACAGAAGAACAACCTGGTTCCCTCCCTCCGTTTTTCCCTTCGGGGTGGCTGACACAGTGCAGAACGGGGGCCTCCCCTTGCCGTGGGGGCCGAAGCCGGTCTGAGCCCTGGCGGGAGCGGTCGCACAGAGGCAAGCCGGCCCTGCCCGCCTGGGCGCGTGTTCCAGAGGAGGGTCTGGGGGATTAAAAAATTCACGTACTTTAGGGGCGCCTGGGTAGCGCAGTCGTTAAGCGTCTGCCTTCGGCTCAGGGCGTGATCCCGGCGTTCTGGGATCAAGTCCCATATCGGGCTCCCCTGCTGGGAGCCTGCTTCTTTCTCTCCCACTCCCCTGCTGTGTTCCCTCTCTCGCTGGCTGTCTCTCTGTCACATAAATAAATAAAATCTTAAAAAAAAAATTCACGTACTTTAAAGAGAGACAAAGTGAAAAACACAAGTAGAAAAAAATGCAGGTCAGTAGCTGTCAGATCACTTTGGGGGCAGAAATCACAGACGGAAACATCCGTCGATCTGACTGGCAGAGCGGCGCCCCGCGCGGGACATGGGATGTCCGGCGGGTGAGCAGAGGGCAGCCTGGAACCAGGTATGTCCGCAGCCGCTCTAAGCTGCTGGTAGGAGGGGTGACAGCCATTCAAGGAGGAGACTCGCGGAACCGAGCGTACACACACGTGGAGAGGAAACATACGAGGTTAAAACCCAGAAAACCCTTCAACCTCTCCGAATCCAGGAAACGGGAATGTTCACTGAAGATGCCCTGCTTCGTCTGCTGGAGCGGCAGGAGAATGTTAGGTTGGAAGTGACCGTGCTGCTGGCTCGGGGCAGGCACCCTGGTCACTGCCGTCCTCCCGGGGGGCAGCGTGGCAGTAACGCTCCCGTGCTCTGTGAACGATTGGACCCCTCCTTCCAGCAGGAGTGGTGTGGCTCGGGTAGCGACAGTGTAGCGACGTGCTCGGAATTCTATATAAAGTTGCGAGTGGCCGTGGTAACGCGTCCTACGCACTGATACTCCCCTCTGTGAAGTAAGTGACCGCGCAGGAAGCACGGAAGATGGTGTTGTGGGGGTCCTGGTGTTGGAATTGTCCGCACCGAGCAGCCGGCCAGGGTGTCCACCTCAGAACAGTCGGGCAGAGAGCCCGAGTGTTAGTGCCCACTTGGCTGACCACGTCGGCCAGCCGCGCCCCCAGGTCTCAGGGCCCAGGCAGGCGCTGCCGGCTCGCACGTGGTGAGTCCGGAGTTTGTGCGAGTTCCCTGTTGCTGTATGAGCTTCTGTAGTTACCGGTATTCACAGGGGGCGTGTAAGTCCGTCTCTGCAGACCGGATGCGTGATTGTGTGGCTGGGTGCAGAGAGAGGCCTCGGCCGGCACGGAGGTGCTCAGGGAGCACTTTTGTCCGGCAAGTCCTTTTCCAGGGTCGGAGATCACTCCCTGATGGATTCATCCATCTGCAAGGTCACCTTCCTGTGCCTGCTTCTCAAGCGGGGGCGGTGTTCGCCACGACCCCCCGGAGCATGCCCGTGCTGGGCAGAGCAAGTATGCTGGGAGGGGAAGGCTCTCGGACGAAGGGCAGAGGATGCACGGCCGTGGCTCTTACCTCGGTTTCTCGAGGCTCCGGCCTCTTCTTCTCGGGCCGTTACTTTGGATCCTTTCACCCTTGTTCCGTTCTGTGTTGTTCAAACACACACACACAAAGCTGCCACTGGTAGTGAGCCCTGGGGAGCCAGCTGGACTGGACGCGTCTTGCCCTCCCGGACTTGACAGTCTGGGGTGGGGGACGGGAGAATAGGAGGTAGACGAGAGCTGCAGTAGTTACAGGGAACGCGGCACATGTCACGGAGGTGACCCTGGGCAGCAGGGAAGGTGGCGGAGGGAGGGCTCTGCTGCGGTTGCTCGTGCGGCCTGGCTGTATGAGTGTGCGTGTGGCAGGGGGGAGGCGGGGATGGTGGTGGTGATAGTCGTATTCACGGTGGTGGTGGAGGTGACATTGATGATCGTGGCTGTGCTGATGGAGGTGGAGGTGTCGATGGTTGTCATGGTGACGATGGAGGTGGTGGTGCTGGTGACAGTGGGTGAGATCACATCAGTGGCCCCTGACCGCATTTACTCCGTGTCCTTTGCGTGCATCACGGTGTAGGCCCGGGCCCCGTGTCGAGGCGAGTGCCCCTTGTCTTCAGAGCCGCCGCCGTGTTTGCTTCACTGTTGCTGTCGTTCCAGAGAGGGGCCCGCCCTGCTCCTTGAACCCAAGTCCCTGCTGTCTTTCTTGCATAAGCCACCCCTCCCCGGTAGAGTCTACAATTTTCCACTTTTATTTTCTGCAGCTGGGCAAAAACGTAAAGATCCTTGCGGAGCTGCTTGGGCGAAGAAGCCATACAGACTGATGGTTTCCCCGACCTTATGTAGTCTTTCCACGCTCATGCCTCTTTCGAACTCACCTTCCCGGGGACCCCATTCTGTCCGTACTCATGCTGCCCTGTCCCGCTTACAATTTAATTCACTACGTCACCACAGTAGCTGGTGAGCGGGCTCATGGGTAAGAATCAGGGGCAGGACACCCCTGTACCGTGGGAGGGACGGTGGCCCCGGGGGAGTGAGTGACAGCGTGAGGGTCTGCAGTATGGCTCAGGAAGGGAAGGCGGGGGTGAGGGGTCACATCATTGCAGAATCGGCAAGTCAAAGTTCCTGTATCTGGTCAAGTTAAAAATAGTGTTTAAGGTAGAAATGTCTCATTTTTGGTGATTCCTCGTAGGACAGTTTACCATATCTGATTTGCTCTGCTCCTGGTTTAAAATAACAGAAGATTCACAGAAAATTCTTTTATTTAAAGCACTATAGGGGCGCCTGGCTGGCTCAGTCGGTGAAGCGTGTGCCGTGGGCTCAGGTCATGATCCCGGGGTCCTGGGATCAAGTCCCGTGTCAGGCTCCCTGCTCAGCGTGGAGTCTGCTTCTCCCTCTGCCTCTGCTGCTCCCCCCCACCACTCATGCTATCTCTGTCGCACTCTGTCTCTCAAATAAATGAATAAAATCTTAAAAAAAAAAAACAAAACCAAAAACCCTATAGTATGAGGCCAAAAAGGCAGAAAATAAAGTCTCCACCCTTGGGCGGAAGTGGGTATGAGGTGACACGCAAGACACCTGTCTGATCCTCCCCTGTATAGACAAGAATCATGGAAATGTGATGGAAAATGGGATGAGGGAAGGAAGAGCGGGGGCCAGAGCCGAGCCAGGTCAGGAGCCCAGGGGTGCCCATGAGAGATAACAAGAGTTGGTTGCAGGCACAGCATCCCGGGCTCATTACCTGTGCTCACCCATAGGTCCTGGCCGTGAGGATCGATGACCTGGACCACCTCCCGGAGACCACCACCATCGATGCCTCCTCCATTGGCATCGTCCAGGTATGCACCGAGCAGGCCCACGGGCCAGGGTGGGGAGGCTGAGACAGGTGTTGTGCGGAGCCTTTGGGCAGGCCCCCGAGAACACCTCATATTTCATGGGCATCTCACTCTGGTTTTTCGGTTGGTTTTCTCTCCCAAGGCCTTTTAGAATATCTCGTATTTTCTGTAACATTTCCAGAACTTCAGTTTCTGAATAGCGATGTATCTCATTTTGGAGAATAGATGGTGTATTCAAGTTCTCTAGAGAAAACACAGTCAGGGTTGTGTGCATGTCTACGTAGAGAGAAAGTTAGATTAATTTTTAGGAGTTGTGGTTGTGGAGCTGGTAATCCTGGATCTGTAGGGTGGGCTGGCAGGCTGGAGGCCCACGGGAGAGCTGATGTTGCAGTTTGCGTTCAAAGGCTATCCGGAAGCAGAATTCCCTCTTCGTCAGGGACCTCAGGCTTTCCTCTGAAGGCCTTCAACTGCTTGGATGCAGCCCACCTGCATTCTGGAGGGCGATCTGCTTTTCTCAGAGTCCATCGATGTAATGTTAATCTCATCTTAAAAATACCTTCACAGCATTTTGCTGGACAACCAGACACGTGGGCACCCTCGCCCAGCCATGCTGACACGTAAAATTAACTGTCACAGATGGTTCCGAAAAGCTTAGCATAATTAGATTGTTGTAACTAAAATAACTTTATTAGATGAACTTAGTTTTTAAAGAAATTTTAAGCCAATGCCTTCATAAAAATGGTGTTTTATTGTAAAGGGAATATGCCATGCTCTCAATTACTATGAAATCATGGTCACACCTGTGTATTTGAAACAGCCTTTGAGCACAGATCTCAGGGGCTGTGTTGTAGCGAGTGACACGAGAAGGCCCGTCCCCTGCCTCACTGTAGTGCCCCAGAGGCCCACGGCCCACGTCCTGCCCTGATGAGGGCAATCCCATGATGGCCTCGCCCTGGCAGGCTTCTTCTGGGTCTGTCTGCCACTGGGTGGGATCTCACCACGTGGGATGGCACGAGGAGGCGTGGTCGGTGACCAGGATGGCCTCCCTGACCCCCAGCCTAGTTGTGACATTGGCCTGGTTCCAGAAATGTGGTCACACTGCAACAGTGTGCCCTGGATGGGCAGAGAGTGCAGGGCGCCTGTCTGGGGGTCTGGGGTTGCTGTATGGCTGGGCACGGCAGCTGTCCCCAAAGGAGATGATGTAACGTTCTCATAGTCACACCCGTTCTGAGCCAAGGCCGTTTCTCTCGTGAATTTGCTTTAGCCTACGGATGAGAGCACAGGCGTGAATGGATTTTCAGCCTCAGGCTGAGCTTGCCAGAGCTGAAACGGGTGTAAAAAATTTGTTTTTAGATATGTTCACATTCCAGCACAAAATGTGGCTTTTAAAAATATGACTGACATGCAATTTCCTTCACTTTTTAAAAGAAAGTGAACCCAACAGGGACACGCCCGGTCTCTGGAAGCACACGTGAGCAGACACACCGTGGTCACTCTGTTTCCTGGGGCAGCCTGGGGGCCTGGGGGCATGTCCAGTCCACGCTGGGACCCCTGTGGCCACCCTGGGGACACAGCCCAGTGACCCGGACGTTGCCGAAACTTCTGTTCCCGCAGCCCGAACTGAGCCTGGAGCAGGAAGATCTGGCCGAGGGAAAGCATGTGAAGGCCGCCCGCAGGGCCCACAAGAGGAAGCAGAAGCCGGAGGCAGAGGCGGCGGGAGCCCCGGGGCCCGAGGAGGCCTCCTTCAGCGAGTACTCAGAGAAGGAGCCCGTGCTGTCTGGTGTGGGGGACGAAACCGACTCGGCGGTGCAGAGCATCCAGCAGGTGCTTCCCTTCCTGGGGGCGTGGGGACCCCGCATGGGCTCCTGCGAACACACGGATGCTGGCCTGGGCCCCGCGGTGGCGGGAGCTACACGGGACGCATCTCCCATAAGCCAGCGTCAGCAACACCCTTGCCAGCTCAGACCTAGAGGTCACACTTATCACTGTGAACAGCGATGTGAGCGTGGCGCGTGTGAGGGACAGCCGCCCCCGCCCGCTTGGGAACCAGGGGGGTTTCTGGGAGGTTATAAGTGGCCCATGTGTGGCCCTTATCTTGGAAGCGGGGTCGCTGCATTTGCCCCTCCCGCCATGAGGTCACAGCCGAGGTCCCGGGAGGGTCGGCGGAGGCAGAGATGCATGTGGCCAGCCGTCGGCTGCTTTTAACGGAAACGTCCGATTTGCTCGCTTTGGGTCGGAGGCTCGCGAATCTCCCACCGATGTGTGTCTCATACTTGGTTTTGGGCGCTAACCGTCACCGCAGACCTTTCATGCATTTATTTGGCCATTCGTTCCTCTCTGTGGAGAAGATGCTGCTTCTCTTGTGTTTACTCACTCCTGGTGCCGCAGATTTGGGGGTCGCTCTTTTAGCCTGATCGTTGGCGTGTCCGTTTGCCAGCGGCGAGACGCGTGAGAGGAGCGACCGGAAACCACAGAGCGCAACCTCTGTCTTGCTCGCCGTTACTCTCCTGTTTCTTCCTGGCCCGTGAGGCGGTTTGTTTAGCGGTTTAGCGAGTGGCTCTGCGGTTCCGTCTGCGTCCTACTGCTCTGTTTCACTAGAATTATTTTTCTGGGACAAAACTGACTTGGTTTAATCCTTCACCAAAAGACGTTTTTCTCTCTTTCTTCACGCGAGGCGAGGGTGCCAGGCGTGGGGTTCCCGCAGCGGACGTCTCAGCCGTCGGCCGTTTTGCAGACCCTTAACGGTCTTACATTGTGTTTGACTCTTACAGGTGGTAGTGACCCTGGGCGACCCAAACGTGACCACCCCGTCAAGCTCAGTGGGCCTGACCAACATCACCGTGACCCCTATCACCACCGCAGCTGGGACTCAGTTTACCAATCTGCAGCCCGTGGCCGTGGGGCACCTAACCACCCCGGAGCGCCAGCTGCAGCTGGACAACTCGATCCTCACCGTGACCTTTGACACCGTCAGCGGCTCCGCCATGTTGCACAACCGCCAGAACGACATCCAGATCCACCCGCAGCCCGAAGCTTCGAACCCGCAGTCCGTGGCCCACTTCATCAATCTGACCACGCTGGTCAACTCTATCACGCCCCTGGGGAGCCAGCTCGGTGACCAGCACCCGCTCACGTGGCGGGCGGTGCCGCAGACGGACGTCCTGCCGCCCCCCCAGCCGCAGGCGCCCCCCCCGCAGGCGCCCCCCCCACAGGTGCCGGCCGAGCCGCAGCAGCAAATGTACAGCTACTGAGCCGTGGGCCGGGAGCTCAGGCCGGGGTCGACCCACGGCTATCCTCTTGTATTTTTGAGATTCGTTCGCTGGCTACCAAACCAAGAAAAAAAAATCATTATGGCAACGTAAGTAAGGTTGACTTAGCTTTGCAGAGTTCTCTCCAAACCCCCCGCCCGGCATCGCAGCCTGTCGGCGCGCCTCGAGTGACCCCTGGCAGGTGGCCGCAAGCAAGGCGGTGCGGCCCTGGCCCAGCCGCGCTCGCGGCAGCGGCCCCCCACAGAACTTGGCGTGGGGGACGCGGGGTCTGGGAAAGTGGGGCAGGCGGGAGCAGAGAGGCGACGCTCTGTCAGGAGGAACAGAGTGGCTCGCCTGCCTCCTTCGGGCGTGGTTACCGCCCGGGGTCGCAGCAAGGATTCCCACGGGGCAGCGAACACGGCGAGGACACTCTGACTTCTCGCTTCTGGGTATTTTTGGTGAATGAGCAGTTAGAAGTTAAAGGGACGCTTATTTTCTTTAAAATTTGAGTTGAGTCAAATTTGTTACATAACTTTGGGCCGAAGATGTGAGAGAAGGCGTCCTGTGGCCGCGGACGACCCTCGGCGCAGTCGGTCTGGGTGAGGGGTCCCAGGGATCGCTGACCCGGGCCTCAAAGGCCTCTTTGTAACGTAACGTGGATCGATTTTCATTTTTTTTTTTTTTTT
>NW_024426552.1:4114873-4144559 GCF_017311325.1 Ursus maritimus
TTTTTTTTTTTTTTTTACTTTATTTCAAGTCTATGTTATGTATTCAAGACTGTTGCGGCCACATTGTTTTAGATTTTTAACATGCTGAAGTCGTTTGCACTGTAGGAATGTCGGTCCCTGCGCAGCTCTGCGCGGCTGCCCGAGCACAAGGGACACGCCACTGCGTGTGACATGTCAGCCTCACGCTGTCCCTGCTGGCGGCTCCTGCAGGGCTGCCTCGGGACCCTCTGCCTGCCAAATATATTTATTACGGCTGAGGCTCAGCCAAACTCACCGAAGAACAGGGAAGAAACTCACGTTTTCTTTCTGTTTCAACTGAATTCCAAAGGTTGATGTGTTTCAAGACCAATGTTCTAAAAAAACATTGAACGAGCTTGGCTCTTCACAGCGGAAAAGTACAGGTGTTTCTGAGATACAGAAGCAGGCTGCAAGGAAAGCAGAAGAGGTTAGTTCACGAGGAGAAGCGTGAATGGCCTTCGTGAACGGACGTGCCAAGTGACAACCACGTCTGCGTCCCCGGGACACGCGCTTTCATGCACGTGAGCGCCCGTCAGAGGTGCTGGGCCAGGCTCACGCCCTCCTGCGGCTCAGCCAGGGAAACAGAGGCGCGGTGTTTACCCTCCTGATACCTTGTAGCGCTGTCCACAGTGACATCGTCACGTTTGCCTTACTTTGGCCTTGCTCACTCTTTGTCACGGTTCCCACAGTACCTGGGAGATCCACGTGCAAGAAGTAACGACAAGGACTCAGTAGTGGGTACGTAGGCCAGAGGAATCTTGTGTTGCCGGTGAGGCCAAGGACGATTCATTCTGCAAAACGCAAGTTTCCCCACAGTTCGCTTTATTCCAAGTAGCAAGATTCTGAGGCTAGGGCTGGAATGTGTTCCATGCAATAATGCATCCCTGAGAACCACGGAGATGCTTCACGCACGCAGTACGTCGGGGTCTCCAGACACCGCTCAGTCACACTCCCGTCTCCTACCTGGCAGTCGAATTCGTAGTGGGAGGTTGTTTGACTTTTTAATTTATGATAATTATTTTTATGTTATTTATGTATATAATTAACTGCTTTATACACAATAGTTTCATCAAATGAACTTGGGCTAGGAGGATATATTTTCTAAAATATTGTCTTTGTTCTCCAAATATAAACGGTCCGGGTACCCACGGGGTCATCAAGAGCACGAAGTTTCCTAACATATTTAAAAAAAAAATCACCGACAATTTTTTTTTTTTTTTTTTTTGCTCTTGCAGCATAGAAAGGGTGAATGACCAAATTAAAATACAAACACGATTAACCCTCTGTTAGCCTTTATCTCTTACTCCTCTTCCCGGTGTAATAAAGGCCTTTTAAATCACAATTTTATTTTTTTAAAGACGTTGTTTTTGTACCTGGAGTAAGGATGCATCAAATGTTTTTAAAGCACCTAGTGTCAGATGTGTGGCCCTGGTGCCCTCCCACTGTTCCTTCACACTCACACACCTGTGCAACGATCCTTCGTGTAACCAGCAGTTGGAACTGAATAAAAATCAGATTCACCCCTGAGTTTCCTGTAGACACACTTGGTCTTAATAGAGTCACTATCGGAGGCAAAATAGGTCCGCGTCGTCTTAAAACCGTTGCTATGAACTTGCATACAAGAGACCGGGGAGCAAAAAAAAAAAAAAAAAGACAATGCCACTCAGCCGAAGAGCCCTCGACTATAGGTTGTTCCACGAATACATCACTGTTTACTGATGGGAAGTGTTTAAATTTGTAACCGATCGCAGGTGCACAGCTATATTTGTAGGAGCAAATTAGACCGTGCCGCCGCTGTGGCCCCCCAGCTCCTGAGTCCGTGTTGGTTATTCTAAGAGCGGGAAGTTATTTGTGACCTGTGGATTTGTAAAGCTGTGTAGTTCTGTGCCACATTCACGGTGTGAATCTTGCAGAGCCGGATCCCAGGCCCCAGCTGCTTCACGTGAACTGCGCGCTCCGCGGCGGGGAGGGGACTGGGCCTCCGGAACGGCGCTCGCGGGGAAGCGATGCCTGTGCTGGGCGCCACCTCACCGTGCGCGACAGGAGCCCGCCTTGGAGATTTCCAGGTGTGGGAGGCAGAGTCACGGACCTTACGCATTCTTTCGGGCCACGGCGTCCGGAGGCATAGAGCTCATGGCTTCCCAGCTCAAGACGGCATCGTCGGTGACTTCCTGTCGGATTTTGAAAAGCATTAAGACTGTTTTGAGAAGTGGAGTGTATTTCGTGTCCCATCGGTTCATATAATGACAAATAAAAGGTGCAGTGACCTGTGTTTTTCAATCGCTGGCCCTCCACCCACGCTGCCCGTACCGCGGCGTCGACACACATGGCGTCACTTGGGAACGTCACTGAGGTGGTGGTTCCTGCTGCCAGCTACATCTTGATTTCTGCGCGGCCCAGAACCCATACAGTGTTGGGGGTGTTGGTAATGTTCCCAGAGATACTGAGATACCAGAAGCTTTCACAGGGGTTTAAAAAAGGGCAACGGAGAAGGTGCATGTGGCATTTTTTGCAAAGCTCAGATCGGGGGAGAATGGACACGAAAGGGGCAGCCGGAGAGGGGAGAACCGAAAAGCAGGGCACGTCTTCAGCCGGCGGCCTGGAACCACCCCTTACTTTATCGGTCAAACACTTAATTATATGTTCCGGTTTGTTAGGAGCGGTCGTTGTAAAGTTATGAAACTCCCCAAGTGCCATCCACTCTTCTAGGGACGTGAGTTGTGAGAGCCTGTCTTAGATCCTTTCTCGTATTTTCAGTAGCTTCAGGGGGCAGCTCACTCATTCGGTGGGACATAGACCCACCCCGCGTCCTCAGGAGAGCCCCGCCCAGCACACTTCCTTGGGACGAGGGGGGCCGTGCCTGCAGAATGCTGCCGTCACCTCCTGTGCGCTGCTGTGTCACCACTTGTGACAGTCGGGAGCTTGGCCTGAGCTCTGCAGCTTCTTTCCCCTCCTGAGTGTCAGCCATGAAACGGAGCAGCGACATGACGAGGGAAGGGGAGGGGACCGTCTCTAGACTAGCAAGCCTGCACTGCGTGCTTACCCCACCTGCGCTGTGGGGGGTGAGCAGGGCAGATGCTGGCTATGTCCGTTGCTGAAGCAAAGCACACCAGCTCCTCTCCACCTGGACATCTCAACATCAGGCTCGGCACGTGGGATTTATGACCCCCCGCCCCAAAGCTGGCCCTCTCCCACTGCGCCCACGCAAGCCAACAGCCCTGTCATCCATCTGCTCACCCAGGACCAACCTGGACGTGTTCTTCTGTCCCACATTTAAGTCTGAGTGCTTAGGGACCTGTCAGGTTTCACCATATCCATGACTGTTCCCCACCCCCTTTCCAGCCGACAGCCCCTCCCCCCCACTCCCGTCCCCAGGAGTCTGTTCTCCATGCCACCTCGATGGCCCTTGTAAGGGTGCCCTTCTATTGTGTCATCCATGCACCAAGCCCAGTGTCCTCCAATGGATTCTGCGTGCTCACTGGACACAACCGGATCCTTTCTGTGGCTCGAGGCCTGCAGGGGCTGGCCCTGTCTCCCTCCAGCCACTCCCCTCCCACGGTCTCTACACCTGATTAATGCCTGCTTATCCTTCAGATCAGCTCAAATGTCCCTTCCTCAGAGAAGCCTTCCTGAATCCTCCAGAAGCTAGTGTTTCCCACTCTGAGAACAAGCTGTATGTTTTTGGCACAGCACTCACCAGTTGGTGATGACATTGACTCTTCACCAGGGAGCATATTTGCCCAGATCCACGCTGCCCTGCTGTTCAGTAAGCTGGAAGGGACTGTGCTGTTTTCTTTATTGTGCTATCATTTTCCTGAGTCCGCCCAGCACAGTGAAGCCAGATGCAGAGCCGAGATTACTAACAACTGTGGAGTGAACGGCTGTCCCTAGCCAGTGTTGTCTGACACTGAGTTCATGTGCTTTCGCAGGACTTACTGTGAACAGAGTGCTGTGCCTCCTTCTCTTCCTGTGCTCTGTATCCGTCACATACGATGTTCTCTTCATATACTCTGTCTCGTGCAGTACTTAGAAAACCCTGTTTGGTCAGAATGGGCTATTTTATGATGCAGTAACAACCCTAAAATCTTAGCAGCTTGAAACAGGAAATATCTTTATTGCTAAAGCTATGTGACTTCTGGAGGCTCCTTCCTCAGTCACTCAGCAAATAGCACGCCCCCCCCCCGCCCATGTACCACTGGTTGTCCTGCCAAAAGGGATAAAGAACTCTGGGGTCTCACACATGCAATTCTCTGACCGGAGCACTCCTGCTTCTGGCCAAGGGAGACTAGGGACTGGGTTTACCCTCCTCTATGAAAACTAAAAAGCCAAGAGAAACACATGACACCAGGGAACCCGAGCCCTTGGCATCAGGAGTGACGGACAGGGCTCCCTGAGAGATCCAAAACCAGCAAGGCAAGCCTTGTGGTTGCCAAGCTTTTAGCTGGAAGAGTTTCCAGGCTGCAGCAAGAGGGAGCCCGGGCAGAGGACAGCAGTCTGTGAATGGATGGGATGGACCTGGCTGTCCAGGAAGGCCAAGGCAGCTAGAGTTTCCTGGGCAGAAGACTCAAGACGAGAGAGGTGTACAGAGAAAATCCCAGAGATCAGCAGAGCAGCCCCCTTGCATCTTCAGCCGAGAACTGTGCACGCGAAGAAGGGAACTCCTCCCACCGCGCAAAGCAAGAAGGCTCGTAACTTGGGGCACTTGGGGCAGAGTTCTCAGAAACGTTTTGTGTAAACATCATGGGAAATCAGCCCTAAGCTCTGCTCTGGTCCCACCTAACAAAGCTTATAAGCAAAACATGAAAGCTTAAAAGCAAAACAGCTTAAAAACAAAATCAAACTCTTTCCAAGATCCTTAACTGATTCCTAGAACAAAGCTGAAGCATTTTTTAAGCTTTTATTTATTTATTTGGGAGAGAGAGGGAGCACAAGCAGGGAGAGGGGCAGAAGGAGAGGAACAGGGACAAGCAGATTCCCCACTGAGGGTGGAGCCCAACATGGGGCTTGATCCCAGGACCCAGAAACCATGACCTGAGCCAAGGTCAGATGCTTCATGGACTGAGCCACCTCAGTGCCCCCTGAAGCATGTTTTTATAGGAACACAAAAATATCCATCCTCCAGCCATGTGACATTTATCAGGGAAGCCAATCAAAAATTACCAGGCCATGAAGCATCAAGAAAATTGGACCCATGATGAGAAGCAAAATTAGTAAACCCAGGTCAGAAATGATAGAATTACTAGACAGGGACATTAAAGAGTGAATTTAACTGTTTTCTATATGATCAAAAAGCTAGAGGGAGAATTCACATGTTAGGGGCATGGAAGGTGTGTTTTTTAAAACAGATCTGATTGAATCCTAGAGGCAAAACTTCAGTGATGACATGAAGAGTATGCCCGATGGTGTTAACAGAAGGTCAGACTCAACAGAAGAAAGGATCAGTGAACTTACAGCAATCAAATCTATCCAAAATGAAAAATGCAGAAAACGCACCTAGGGGGAAACTGAGCAAGCATCAGTGAGCTTTGGACGACTCCAAGCAGCCCAGTATATGGGATATTCGAGTCCCTGAAGAGTCCTCGGAGCACGGAGGGTAGAGACTGGAAAAATATCTGAAGAAATCATGACCCTAATTTTTCCAAATTGGAGGAAAACTATAAACCCACAGATTCAAGAAGCTCAATGAATCCCAAGCACAAGATCATGAAGAAAACCACATCAAGGCATATGATAACCAAATTACTTAAGACAAGTGATAAGGAAAAAAAATAAGAGCATCGAGAGGAAAAAGACACATGACATCCAGGGAACAAAAATAACATTGACCAACGACTCAGCAATGTAGTGCCAGCCAGAAGTGAGGGGCGAGCAGCATCCTTGAAGTATTGAAAGAAATGGTCAACATAAATTATTTTTTAAGATGTATTTATTTATTTTAGAGAGAGGAAGAGCTAGAGCAGGGGGAGGGGCAGAGGAGGGGAAGAAGCAGACTCCCTGCTGAGCACAGAGTCCGACATGGGGCTTGATCTCATGACCCTGAGATCAGAACCTGACCCAAAAAACAAGAGTTTTCTCAGAGCCACCCAGGCGCCCCTGGTCAACATAAATTTTATACCCAGCAAAAATAGCTTAAAAAAAAAAGTGGTCAAGGAAAGACTTTTTTAAACACAGAGAGGGTGGAAGAGTGAGGCGCAGCAGACCAGCACTCCAGCAAGCCTAGAGGAAGCCCTTTGGGCAGCAGGAAGACTCTGTGGACAGAAGAGCTTCGTTATGGTAAATGATCACATAATGCAAAAAAATTAAGATATTAATGTGGCACCGTCATATAAGTCTAATGTCTACAGTTGCAGTACATTTCTGAAGACCATGAGGTACATATCTGTTCAAATATACAAGCCAGTGAAAGATTTGATTTAAAAAATCCTACTCCCTAGATTGCCTCCACACATCCCGATCACTGCCGTCCAGCTTTCTAGCATCCTCCCTGCCATGGGCTATTGCAGACTCCTGATGGACGAAATGAAAGATAGTGGAAGCTTTCCATAAAGACCATAGTGAAAAAAATACCCATACCCCAGGTTCTTAGTCTCTTGGGATCCCTAGTAAAGATTTTCTCTGCAGCAGGTTATCTTTTTGGAAGCCTGGACGTTGATTTTCCTACTTCGTTAGAAATAGCTGAAATGTGTGCCACTAGATTTTTAGTTTTTATGTACATCTTGTAAGCATTGGTAAGAATATGTAACTGAAATGAATTGTATTTAAATATCCGGCAGACCAATTTGGGACAAGAGAGTAGTATCCTGTTGTACTGACTCTAGTTTGGGCAGGGGTTCTGTGAACACGAGCTCACTTAACCCCCTTCACACCTGCCCCCCATGACCTTCTGAGATGGCTGTCATCGTGTCGTGGGGTGATGTGGGGTTTCTCAGCCACAGGGTTCACCTCCTTGCCAGTGAAATATCATTAGAACACTTTTGAAATGTATCCGTAATGCTGTATTTGTGGAATCAGGTTTCTTCCCCTGAATTTATTTATTTGTTGGTTTGTTTATTTATTTTTGAGATTTTTATTTATTTGCCCGAGAGAGACATAGCCAGAGAGGGAACACAGCAGGGGGAGTGGAAGAGGGAGAAGCAGGCTTCCTGCCGAGCAGGGAGCCCGATGCGGGGCTCAATCCCAGGACCCTGGGATCATGACCTGAGCTGAAAGCAGACGCTCAACGACTGAGCCACCCAGGCACCCCTCCCCTGAATTTAGAACAGTGTCAGGACTTTTGGAGAAATTGTGGTTTGAGAAGCTGCTAGCACTCTACTTGGGCCAAATAATTCCTTTTAAGAAAAGAACACTGTTGGTGGAGATAGCGCACACGAGGCTGACGGTCCTCTGCTCCTGATTAAGGCGTCCCAGCGGGCTTTATCAGAATGCTCCCGAAATAACCAGCATCTGAATGTGACACCTAATAGGACAGAGACTTTTCTTTTTTAAACTAGAGGCCCATTTTTTTTTCATTTTTAATTTAAAAGGCTACAACAACAACAAAATTAAATGACTTTACGGCTCCCGTTGGTCGTCCGAGGCTCCCGCAAGCGTCATTGTGCTTTCCCACTCTGGCTATAATTAACCCCCGGCCCCACCCCTGCTTCCAAGTGGAGTCAAAGCCTAAATATTTCAACTGATTCCTCACCAGCCACAGGCAGACTTCTCACTCTCCAGGGCTTGCCAGCACCTCCCGTTTACAGTGCAAATTGCTGTGAGAACTTCTGTTAGTGGACAGCTCATCCCAGGCTCCGGTGACTCAGGGCTGAGTCCAGCGTCTTTCCTCAACTTGGGACCAGCTCAAGCTTTATAGCCCTTAGCCGCAATTTGGCACCATGATTCCAAACCAAGAACAGAAATGCGGCTGAACTACCCCGGACATGATTTATTTTTATTAAAGAAGCAAGTGGAAGAGATTTCACGATGTCACACAACCATGTAAATGTTCCTGTCCCCAAACACCCTCATGCTGGTTAATGTCCTCACTAAAGGTCGAGAAGAGCTGAGTAGAGTCAATGTCTCATAACCTCTCACTTTGTAAACCCACCAACGAAACTCCCTAGCCGGCCCTTGTCCTTCTGCCTTTTCTCCAGACATGCTCTCCTCTGAACCTTCAGGGGTTTCAAATATTGATTCTCAATTCTACTTATTCTAGTCAAGGGTCTTCCTGAGGAGGGCTGTCTGTGTTGTTGAAGTCTGGTGACTTGGAATCTCTAAATCATCTCACTTACGTTACACATGACAAGTGCACAGAGAGTTTCTAGAATAAATTCACTATCACCCTGTCTCTGGCAATAAAGGTCACAGAACATCTCTGAGAGGATAATGTTTTTAAAATCCTCACTTTCCCAGGAGTGATAAAACTGCGATGAGTCTGTACCCCTTCCTGGGTTCTGACGAAGGGAAACAGCATGTTTGAACGACCGTGGCGGCAGGAGCGTGCGCGCGGGCACCGGCAGGAGGCACGGCGGCCCCGAGACTTCTGCACAAAGAGCATTGCTCAGATGCAGAGTCCTTACCCCCACGCTCATACCTGATGTGACGGCAAGGCTGACGGGAAACCACCCGTTACTCACCACGGGGTCTATTTTTTCCCCAGGCGCAAATAATTATCTCATTTCTATGCAGGCTAAACCCCATCTCTTGTTCTTGCAAACGAACGGTTCATCATTGTGCATTTCCGTGGCTTGCTTTTCTTTCTAGGCACGTGACTCCATACATCCTTGAACTTGATTTCTTTGCTGATCAGTTTTGCAGGGGAATTTAAATTTCTGACTTATCCGGCATCCAAAGCATTGTGGTTATATCAAAGCTGAATGCGTTTTACAAACTTCGGATATGAAGTTTGTGAAGATACTGAAGTTCATTACTGTCCCATGACGACTGGATGGGACGTGAAGCTGCCCAGGCTCTGTAGCCCGTGTGGCGCTCTGTTGCACGAATGCCTTCCATTCATCTCCCTTCACCCTGACGTGCACGCAGTGCCCCACTAGACAAGGGCTGTAAACACTGCTTACATTACTAATCTTCCTTTCACTTGTAGAATGCCTTGCAACGAGTAATGGTACCTCATCACAGCCAGGGAATCGTCACCACTTGAAGGAGCTCTTTTTAGGGTCCACAAGACGTGCCTGTAGGGTGGGGAACATGCCCTCAGGAGAACGTTCCGGCTTGTCCCTCTTGTCCAGGAATGGTTTCCAAAATGGTTAAGTTTTTGACCTCGAGAAACTATAGATTCCAGAACACAGTAAATTCAATTGCTTCTTTTTTCTTTTTTTTTCTTGTTAACAAACTAAATACCCTTGCAAAGTATTTTTTTCTGTGGTCCGGATTTAATTAGGATGTTGAAAGTAGGAAGTTTTGAAGGTTCCTGAATCACGGTGCTATGCTTTAAACCGGCACGTCTTTTGAATCGGAAAGCAGGCGATGACTGCGTGTTTCCCACACACAGCTGTTCTGAACAGATGGACAGGTCATTCCTAATTCATCGCTGCAGTGCAGTGGGCCTTGAGTAACTTCTTCAGAGCTGAACTGAACGGGCAAGGCTGTGACGTCAGCGCCACGTCATTACTCTGCAGCGTCAGACTTCACAGTGAGCGCGGCCTGGGAAGGGCTGGGAAGGCGGGGGTGGGGGAATGCAGGGGGGGGACCCTGTAGGCCACATTCGCAGCCTTGCCTTCCTCACAGCTGCCCTGGGAAAACACTGTGTGCGAGTGTCTCGTAGGAGTTCTTTTTCACGTTAATTATATTTTGATTGGAAGTTCTCTTAAAGGTCTAGGAAATACTTGCTGTTGAGATGCGGGGGGAATGGAAGCTCAGACATTGGAGGTTTTAAAAGGTTTAGAGCTTTTAAGAGAGAATGGCATATTTTATTATAGTTACTTTTTTTGTTTGTTTAAAGGAATTGGTCTTTTTCTTTTCTCTGGAAGTCAAATGCAGGTACTTTTGGATAGCCACCCCACGAATAGCTTTGTCCTTGCTTAGAGAGCCCTCGACATCTTCATGTTACTGCAGAACTGCTTCTGGATGTCAGCTTAAGGAAAGCCATCCACCAAAAAGCTGAAGTACCTTTAAAGGTATTCATCTTCTTATCTTCTAATTTTAGGTGACACGGACTTTTTTGGTCTTGACAGATTCAGGGCGGCCTCAGACTATGTGCGGAGCCAGGGTGATCCTGCCATCTGGGGACAGCAGCAAGGGGAGAATTTAGCCTTCTTCTTCTTTTGAAGAAAATTCCCCTGAATTTTGTACTGATGTGGGGAGCTGAAGTGTCTCCTTCTTGCCCGCGTACAAGCCACTTAGGTCCTGAGCACCTGTGATGAATTACAACTGTCAGAAAGTCCTTGATCCTCGATCACTCCACTTCCGAATGGGAAGCACACGTGCTGGCACATTCTAAGGTCAGGCAGCACGTGGCTGGGCTCGAATGACCCATAATAAAACCTGCTGTTGGCCTAACGATGCTTTCCAGATCCGAGGCCCTGTTCACAGAAGCTTTTCTCGTGGGAAATGTCAGTTGAAATAAAACATTTTCTTCTATGCAGTCTCTCAAACACACACACACACACACACACACACACACACACACACATTCACAAATTCAGCTCAAGTTCCAAGATTTTTGGCTAGCATTTTATTTTTTTCAAATTTTATTTTATTCATTTATGTATTTTAGGTAATCTCCATGCCCACTGTGGGGCTTGAACTCATGATCCCAAGATCAAGAATCCCGTGCTGTATGGACTGAGCCAGCCAGGCGCCCCTCGATTAGCATTTCAGAATAGTTGTATAAATATTCATTTAGTTTGTCTTTGCAAATGAGTGTTCAACGTGAGTCATTAGAGTATAGGTAGAAACGCCTTCTGAAATATTTAGGTCTGCCGATTTATCACTGCAATTTTATATTCAAACAAATGTTTAATTGTAATTTTTTATCATAATGTTATTCCATTTTCTTTTTTTCTTTTTTTGAAGATTTTATTTATTTATCTGACAGAGATAGAGACAGCCAGTGAGAGAGGAACACAAGCAGCGGGAGTGGGAGAGGAAGAAGCAGGCTCATAGCGGAGGAGCCTGATGTGGGGCTCGATCCCATCACGCCAGGATCACGCCCTGAGCCGAAGGCAGACGCTTAACCGCTGTGCCACCCAGGCGCCCCTGTTATTCTATTTTCTTAAAGCTAGTTTAAGTTTGTTGGTCTGTTGTGATTTTTTTTAAGTTTATTTATTTATTTATTTTTGTAAGCTCTACACCCAGCACGGGGCTCGAACTCACGACCCCGAGATCAAGTCACAAGCTCCAGTGACAAAGCCAGCCAGACACCCCTAGAATGCTGTTTTATCTAAATCATTTCTAGCTGAGCTAAACTTTCTGCTTCTGTGTGGCCCTCACTGATACTTCCATGTCACGTAGATTTTCAGGGAAAATATGAATGATAGCCTTTTAAAATCTTTTATTAAATTTTACTCCCACGATGAGTCCAGGTTGAGTGTTAGAGCTTGTGTTTGTGAGTGTGGAGCAAACACTGTGCCCGTGAAGGACTCCCGGGGGCCGGGACGGAACACACGGTGAGATAGGGTTCTCTGTACTTTTCCTAGAAGCAAGATCAGCTTTGTGGAGATTTTTAGACCTGAATGCAAGTCCTCTCACTATATGACTGAGTAGTCCGTTCTAAAGACGCTAAGAAGTCAGATTTTAAAATTTGATTGATTAGAGCTACCAGAGCCACGGAAAGAACTAAGATGAATCCCCGGAGAACGTGAACACTTAATTTTTTAAAACAACGGCAGTGACTCTGTCTCCAGAATTTCCCTGTAATGAGGGTTTTTATGGTGCTGTTCCTTGGCTCGTGGCCCATGATTGGATGCTGGGTAGTTTAGCCTGGAAACATGTATCGTTCACACAGCAATTACTATCTCTCTCTCAATTCCTACGTCTGCCCAACGGCTGTTTGCTATGTTTTGTGCCCATCTGCTGGGTGGGGCTCTCTGTTCTGCCCGCGCCGGGGACTCGTCTGGGAGAGCTTCTTCCGTTCGGCTGGGGCCGTCCCTCGGTCCATGAAAGGAAGGAACCAGGAACCGTCTGGAGGGGCCACAGTGCTCACCCCTGCGTATTGCTGGAGAGTCGGTCCTGGAAATACAGGCCCACATGGACTGTAGGCTAAAATACGTAAAACAACTGCTTTAAAATATGCCAGAAGTACTCTGCAGTAGTTAGAGTTTATTGGAAACAGTTTACATACATTTATTCAAGACAGTGGACATTACTTTAAAAATCTTTGATACTAAAGTGGGCTTTTTATTTTTTATTTGTTTAAAGATTTTATTTATTCATTTGACAGAGAGAGAGCACAAGCAGGGGGAGCGGCAGGCAGAGAGAGAGGGAGAAGCAGGCTCCCCGCTGAGCAGGGAGCCCAATGCAGGGCTCAATCCCAGGACCCTGGGATCATGACCTGAGCTGAAGACAGACGCTTAACCAACTGAGCCACCCAGGCGCCCCTAAAGTGGGCTTTTTAAAAAAGATTGTATTTATTTAAGAGAGAGAGTGGGGGGAGGAGCAGAGGGAGAAGGTCAAACAAACTCCACTTGAGCATGGAGCCCAACACGGGACTCGAGCCCACGACCCTGAGCTCATGACCTGAGCTGAAACCGAGAGTCAGACACTTAACCCACTGAGCAGCCCATGTCCCCTTTAGGCTTTTTAATAAGTAATACAAATGTCATGGTAGTTCCTTGCAGAGCTTTTGTTTTGCAAATAGAAGTAAGAAAAACTGTATTGTTTTACTGTTTCCCTCGATTTCTATTCTGTTTGTTGTTGGAGCGTGGTGCCCAGCACACAGCATGCTTTGTGTGTCTCAGCTCTGAGATGAACAGCCCCTCCGCTGTGGTTTCTGTGATCCCCGGGGGGCATCAGGGGCAGGTCAGAAGACAGGGCACCTGTCAGGCTGTGGTTCAGGACACTCTGGGGGCCGGGCTGCAGAGTGTCCGTGTGCGACCAGTCTTCTCACTGTCGTGCAGGAAAGTAAACAGGTGGTTTTTAGGCAACAGAGTCCAGAGAATCTCCAAGCCGGGCCCGCGTCCTGGGTCTCGACCTCAGGCCCGTGTCCCAGCTCCCAGGCTCACATCCACCTGGCTGCCTAGTTCCCCAGACACCGGCCCTGGCGGTGTGGACCAAGTCTCCCTCTCCCGGGCGTGCCTCTCCCCCCTCCTGCATTTGCCCATGGACACTTGCTAGTTGCTGGAAAATTCTCTCCACAGAAAGTGAAAGTATTTCAATATTGATCTACAAGTGTGGAAAAATGAGAGCCTTATAAAAAGTCACTCACATATTTAAAATGTTTAGTTAAGGGGCGCCTGGGCGGCTCAGTCGGTGAAGCGTCTGCATTCGGTTCAGGTCATGATCCCGGGGTCCTGGGATGGAGCCCTACATTGCGCTCCCTGCTCAGTGGGGAGCCTGCTTCTCCCTCTCCCTCTGTGCTCTCTTTATCTCTCTGTCAAACGCATAAATAAAATCTTTTAAAGAAATAAAATGTTTAGTTAATTTAAACGTTCATTAAAAATTATTAGTTAATGATCATTCATCAGTTTTGCTTCATGAATGGTCATAAAGTACGACATTAACACCAGATGCCGGTAATGTGGGGCGCTGGGGGACAGAGGGCAAGTGGGAATTCTGGGCTTTCTGGGTGATTTTTCTAAAACATCAAAGCAAATACCTAAAACTGCTCTGAAAATGAAGTGTGTGAATTTTGTTAAAAGGCAAGTATTTTGTATGTATAATGTGTATGTATACACACACACATGCACGTATACAAGTGGGCGTGTGTGTGCAGAAGTGTGCGTGCGTGTGTGCACAGATCTATGTCAAGCATCCCTGGGAGATCAGAAAGTCTGGGCTCCCGAGACTGTCAGTCTCTGGGTGACCCGTACATCCCCCTGCAGTTCAGCACCGCGGCTCGGGGTTCGCCCGAGGGAGACACAAGCACGGGACCCTGTCGGTCAGGAACCGCCTGGCGCTCTTCCCTTGACGACCCCACCGTCGGCTCCCCGCTCTCGCTCCGGGCTTCCTCATACTTGGGCGCTGGACTTGCGCCGATGTACCCTGCTCTCCTTCAGCGGCTCATCCCCCGGCCTCTGGCTGTGCTCCCCGAATACTGCCTTGGCCTGAAAACGTTTAGTTTTGACCGTCGTGTGCAAACTTCTCAAAGATCTTTCTGGTGTTTGGGACCTCTTTCTTCCCACCACTGTGTCCGAAGTCCCCTGGGGTCATGGGTCTCCTGTCGTCAGTACCGCCGCCCCTCCAGCCTGTGTCGGCCCAGTGTCCTCCAGCTTCCTCTGTCCTCGTTGCTTTCTCCCTCCCACACTGGAGGTGCTCCCCAAATCTCTGGCAATCCTGAAGGTTCTTTGGGGACGGGAAAGCCAGAGGCCCCATGTGCTTGGGCATTCACTGCCCAAGACAGATGCCGGATGTGGACCGTGAGGGGCTTCTGTGTGGGGGCGGTGCGTGTGGGGTTCTCCTGGCTGGGATCTGGGCTGGCAGTCTGGTGCAGCTGAGTGGGGAGACTCTGGCTCAGGCTTGCACACACACACTCACACGCACACATGTACACACATGCACACCCTTACACACGCACACTTGCACACACCTGTGCACAGACTTACAAATGCGCACACACACACACACACACACACACACACACACACACACACGGGGTAAAGCCCATCAGACCTTAGGAGGGAGGCCGTCCAGAGACGAAGTTTTGTGAAAGGTTTTTCATGCATCCTACAGTCATTCCTTTGATCTCTTCCTGCTTTCGATGACATAGGTTTCACATTTGAGCCATTTTCCTGAAAAATAAATATTGACTTTTCTCTCCACAAATTAAAAAATAAGCATTTAATTAATGCACCATTTGTTTAAGCTTTAAAGTACACAGGAGATCAGTTTTCCTTAAGCAGGGTTGTGTTTGAAAATCATTTAGAGATGACAAAATGCAAGTCGCTCTCCCCTGAGCTCCCTCCAGCTCTGGAACCTTGCATTCCTCCCTCAGAGAGCAGGTCCGGATGTCGCACGGCGCGTCTCCTGGGACAGGGTGGGTGTGCTGGTACCGCCCGCACCTTCCAGACTTTCCGATC
The DNA here is from genome assembly GCF_017311325.1 of Ursus maritimus. Lineage (NCBI taxonomy): Eukaryota > Metazoa > Chordata > Mammalia > Carnivora > Ursidae > Ursus > Ursus maritimus. Next base: position 4,130,062 of record NW_024426552.1, read on the forward strand.
GGGAGTCAAACGGGAATGGGTTACAGAAAGCCCGTTCCGCATAGTTGCGCATGTGACTCAGCCCGACTGTTGCCTGGTGACTTTTAAATGACAATTCTAGAAAAGTGAATATGCTTTCTCTGAGCTCTAAAATTAATAGGGAAAAATAAAATACGACAATCACCACTGCTTATGAAGTAACTGAGCAGGTGGGGAGAAATGGTAAGGGAACGCTGAACAATCTCTTTTACCTTTTGTTCTAGAAGGGCCTAAAGGTTCACTACACGAAACACAGTGCGGCTCATTTTGGTAGAAATGGGACTTTCCTGTTTATATAAAATCAGTTGGCAGGAGGCGCAGAGGAAGACAGAATGCTGGTGCTGGAGGAACTACCCCCAGATAGATGCTTGCATCACCACGGGTCAGCGGCCCACCTCACGGCATGTTGGCACCATTGGTTTTTATTAATTTTGCTTATTATTCTGTGCTATTTCCCTTGCAGACTCAGGGCTCCTTAACTTCTGCTCTCTCCCGCTGAACTTCTCCGTTCCCCGCGACCCAGGTGATGACAGTTTGGGCATCACATTTGCTTCCTCCCTCACACACACCAGCCTCGGATAAGAACACCTACAGCGTAACCGCGGGGAAAGGTCCAACGTGGTTCTTTCCTTCTCGCAGTTCTTTGGTCTTTGTTTCGTTTTTCCTAGAAGAACTTCCCCACCCCATGTTGTCACCCCGCGGCCGGTCAGGCCACCCACCGCATGGATACACACTTGGTTCATCTAATTTTATTTCTGATATATTTTGATAAGCTTTGGACATATTTGCTATATTTTTGCTTATTAAAAGCTAATTTTGTTCTGTAAGCGTGGGAGCTATAAGGTTCCCATGTCCAATCTGTAAGACGAGGTGCGCACAGAGGAGTCGTGTCTCCATGCCACGCCCTCCAGAGTTTTTGAAGCAGCCTCCAAAATGCTACGGATTAGTCTCCCCTGCTTGTTTTAAAATAGAAGCAAATTAAGAGGTGTAGATACATAGAAGACAGACGACAGGGTAGATAGATAGGGAGAGGGAGAGGGAGAGGGAGAGAGATGATGGACAGCTGGCGGCTTTTCTGTCTCCCGCCATCTGGATACAGGGAGATGCACACCTCACACCGCCCTCCGCTTGCTCGGTCCGCAGAGCTCTCGGCCATCCCTCCAGGGCTGAGAGCCGACACTGCCCTTCCCCCGTTCGTGACCACACAGTACTTCCCCGTGTCGATGAGCCAGGATCACCCATTGTTGGGGCTCTGGGGGGCTTCTGATCTTTTGCTTTTACAAAATATATGATATTTTAACAGGAATGGGTCTCATTATGGAAATGGCTGCAACTTACTTGTCTTTCATTGACTATAATTTGATATTATTCTATTTGTCCACTTTTATGGGACGAGTGGAAGATGGGACGGTGGCAGCGCACCCCTGCAAGCCCATGCAGGAGGGAAGACGGTCAGAGGCCGCAGTGGTGCGGGGCTCAGGACATGCACTGTTCCGGGGATACATTCGTTTATTAATCCCCGCAGTTCTGTGAGGTAGGGACCCTTATGTCACGTTCTCATTCTACAGAGGGAGACACTGAGGCAAGCCCGGTATGCCGCTGGGAGGTGGCGGGGCAGAGCTAGACCGCCATCGTTAGCTCACGCGGCTGCCTCCTTCAGGCTGGACGCCTGGGATTTCACGGAGATGTGGACCGAGAGACCCAGGAGCGCAGAGCCAGCCTGCCGTCCCCTGTCCCGACAGCCGCGCCTGGCCCACAGAAGCTGCCCTGAGTGAATGAAAGAGCCTGTGGTCTGGAATCCTGGGGTCGGGCTGGCTCCTCCGTGGGGCCCTCCGGATCCCCAGCTGCCACAGCTGCAATTCCCATGCTCCGTCCACAGATGGCAGATGGCCACCTTGTGCAAATGCTCCCTTGAGAATTTGGCAAAGCCACCAGGGTGTGTGTGAGAAATAGTACCCGAGGAGCATTCCTTTCCAAATAGATGTCTTGGGGAGAAGAGTCTTGGCTGGGGCTGTCTGATCGGGAGCAGCGATAGGAGAGACCCCGTTGGCAGGGCCACACGCGTGCAGGGCTCGTGGGTCCGGGGTGGGCGTGACTCATGGTGGATGGGGGAGCAGCCCCATCCTGGGCCGGGCGGTGGGAAAGCTCAGCGCTCTCCAGTGGTGAGCAGAGCCGGGAGGCTGGCCGACCGTCAGACGCCTTGTTTTAGGGTCCTCTGGGTGCAGCCAGCTCAGCTCCACAAAGACAGCACCTGACTTCTCTCCCTCTTGTCAGAGAGCCTGTCCGGACAGGCCAAGTCTCTCATTTCCCTGACCTTGAACAGCAGCATCGAGCTTCCCTGCAGTGGCTTAGAAACGGCTTTTTAGAAAAACAAAAGAGGGGCGCCTGGGTGGCTCACTCAATGAAGGTCTGACTCTTGCCTTTGGCTCAGGCCGTGATCTCAGAGTCATGAGATTGAGCCCTGGTCGGGCTCCGCACTCAGCAGCGCGTCTGCTCGGGATTCTCCCTCTGCCCCTCCCCCTCCAGCTCCTGCTTTTTCTCTCTCAAATAAACACACAAAATCTTAAAAATAAATAAATAAATAATGTCACCTCCACAGGTCCTGGGGTTTGGGTTTAAGGAATACGACATGTCTTCGGCGGGGGGGGCACAGTTCAGCCCAAAGCAGGGGGTCTCACCAGGTCCTGTGGGCACCCAGCCCCCAAGTTCTGCCCCAGCCACTCCTGGGGTTGTGGGAGAGTCTCGGGGCTTGGGCCACGCACCTGACATGGCCATTTTCCTTACCTCTGTGGTCGGGTCCCTGCAGAGCTGTCTGCTGGTTGGGCTGCCAGGATCCCTGAAGAAGCTCTGAAGACCCGCGGGCCGCTCACAGCTTAAAGACGGCCCTGGCAAGATGTGGAGTGCTCCCCTCGAGGAGTGAGTGGACCGTTCTGGTCATTGTCGCTGCCCCATTTTTTTCAGCTGTCTGTCCCCTGGGCCCAGGAATCGGTCTGGGGGGCCGGCTCACCTCGCACTGCCCAGTCCCTGTGCTCTAGTCCCCATGGGCCCCACCACCTAGGGCGTTGGGCCCCAAAACCTAGGGCGTTGAGCCCCACAGGTAGGCCCTGCGCCACGGCACCCTTCCCTCCAGGTCGGCCTGGTTTATCATCTGAGACCTCCTCACCCCCAAGGCTGCGAGCTCAGCAAGGGAGGCCCACCAGCTCCTCCCACCAGCTCCTCCTCCTAACTGGGCAGATCTCCCTGCGTGTTGGCCGCGGGTCACTTTCTGATCCCACTCCGTTGCTGGGGTCTGCTGACCTGCTTTTTGAAGTCAGCTCTGCCTTTGGGAAACTGCTCGAATTAGGCATCCAGCTGCAGGAAAGGGCCATTTGGCTGTGTTTCTGGACCCCACTGGGCCTCTTACCGGCCACAGATAAGATGGGTCCAGTCCCCGCTCTGCCACTAAGATCACTGTTCCTGCCACAGGATCTGGCCCTGATCTTCATAGCCTGGAGCAGACAGCTTTATCTCCAGCTACAGCCTCAGGCCTGTGCTCACCTGGGAAATGAGAGGCTTTGCGGGACACAGCCGTGCGCGTGCACGTGAGGTGAGAGCCCCCTTCCTCCCACTGTGTGTGTCCACGACATGCTCTCATCCACTCGTCCACCGAGGGGCACTCGGGCTGTTTGTTGCAAGCTTTTGCTCTTGTGCTGCTAGGAACGCTTGTGTACAGATTTTTGTTTGAATTCCTGTTTTCACTTCTTCTGGGTAGACACCTGGGTGAAATTGCTGGGTCATGTGGTCATTTTATGCTTTACTGTTTAAGAAACTGCCACATTGGGCGCCTGGGTGGCACAGCGGTTAAGCGATTGCCTTCGGCTCAGGGCGTGATCCCGGCGTTCTGGGATCGAGCCCCACATCAGGCTCCTCCGCTATGAGCCTGCTTCTTCCTCTCCCACTCCCCCTGCTTGTGTTCCCTCTCTCACTGGCTATCTCTATCTCTGTCAAATAAATAAATAAAATCTTTAAAAAAAAAAAAAGAAACTGCCACATTGTTTTCCCATAAATACTTTTTTTTCCAAAATATTTTATTTATTTGAGAGAGAGGGAGAGAGAGCGCGCTCACGCGCTCACAAGCCGGGGGAGGGGCAGAGAGAGAGGGAGGAACGGACTCCCCGCTGAGCAAGGAGCCTGATGGGGGGGCTCCATCCCAGGGCCCTGGGATCATGACCTGAGCGGAAGGCAGACGCTTCACCGCTTCACCGACTGAGCCACCCAGGTGCCTCCCATAAATACTTTTCAAGTGTTTGATCCTGACTGATGAGGGAACAGAAGGAAGCTGAGGACAAAGCAGAAGCTGACCCCACCTCCCAGATGGGATACATGTGACATTCCTCATGCACTCCGGGGGGCCCTAAAGCTAAGGAAAGGAAAACAGTTAACTTACAGAGATCACAATCCTGCAAGATAGGAGTCTCCCTCGGTTTAAGAATGTCTTAGCAATTTACAAGGACAAAGCATTTTTATCAATCTAGCTTCCAGAAGGGAATGTAGATACAATTAAATGTCCTTATAACCTGCAGCCCGTTGACAGATACTTGAATCGGGCAGGGTGTACTGTTCCTCCAGGAAACTCCCAACTATCTTCATGTTAATGCCTTGCTGGAGGGGTAAACAGCCTTAACCCGACAACAGCACGGCCTCCCCTCCCTACTCTGTGAGTCTTCTTTAACATATGAAAATCCTTTTGAAACCTCCCTTTCCCTTACCTCCCCCGCCCCGTAGTATATAATCAGCCACCCCTCACAACCCCGGGGCAGCAGCTCTTTCTGCCCACGGGTCCTGTCCCTGAGCTTTCATAAGCCACCATTCTGCACCAAAGACGTCTCAGAATTCTTTCTTGGTGGTCGGCTCTGGACCTCACCCCACCGAACCTCCCTGATATTCCAAACCCCATCACTAACTAGCTAATAAAGGCAATCGCTGGGCATGTCTTTGTCCCCAGGCCGCTGTGGAAAGATGACTCAGGGACAAAGGGTTCTGCCCCAGGAGGAAGCTTGAGAGCCTCGGGCTCAGGGAGCCCACCCTCCCGGGCCCAGGTGCTGGGGGCACTCCCTCGGCGAGCACACAGCACCCACCCCTGAGTCAAGGAGCTGCCTTGCATTTCAGGATGTGTTCAGAGAGAGCTACTAACCCCCCAGCCTCCCCAGCGGCTCCCAGGGGATGGCATCAGGCTGGGCCGGATGGGTGCTGTTTTCGGTGGGTCACCTGGGAAGGCCTGGGGGAGGCGGTGACCTTGAACACAAGAGGTGAAGGCAGGTGAGGGCCCCTGGGGTGAGCACCAGCACGTCCCGGGAGAGGGTCCCGGGAGAGGGTCCCGGGAGAGGAGCTGCAGAGGCTCAAGGGGTGCACTTGCGAGAACAGAAGGGCCAGGGTGGCCAGGACAGAGAAGCAGGGTGGCCCTTGAAGAACCTGGATGGGGGGCTGGGGTGGGGGCATACAAGTGGTTCTACCGGAGGAGCGGCCCAGAGTGCAGGCGCCGGGTACCTAATGAACACGCCGATGCGCCCGGCTGCCCGGCTGGCGCGCCGCTAACAGAGGACTCTGACCAAGCCTGGGACTCAAGGAAAGACAGAGAGGCTGGCGGAGTGGGAGTACAGCAGGCCCCAGCGCAATTCTCCTGACTGACAGGACAGCTTGTGCAAAGGCCCTGTGCAGCCTCAGTCTGGGGACTTGGGGTGAGGGGAGCAGCTGGGTGACCAAGAGCAGCAGAGACGGGAGGATGAAGCTAGAGAGGCAGGCCCACGTCCAACCTAAAACAGTGAGGTCGGATTTGCATTTTCACAACATTGCTGAAGAGCCACTGGGGAGGGCTAGCGATGGCCCAGACAGGAAATGACCCTGACAGGGGCTGGCATGGGGGCTAGACAGGAAATGACCCTGACAGGGGCTGGCATGGGGGCCGAGTTCCATCAAGAGATGCTTAAGAGGGAAGAGCTGGTGTTTTGGTGACCGGACCGTGATTGGTATTTTTGCCGGAGCAAGGGTACAGATTGAGGCCAACCCGCCATGTGTCTACGTTGTTGAAAACTATAAATCAAGCAGATAAAATGTTCAATAAAATGTGCTCTGTCTTCCTGGTCTGGCAAATACACTCTCACAGCAACCTGGAAGGCCACGTTTGAACTGGCGAACTCAGACTCTTGGCCCTCTTCCTCTCCACCCCTAGCTTTGTAGCAAACAGAGCGAGGCCTCTGGCCGCCCCCCAACAGGTGGATATGCCGACCCGTGCTGCAGCCCCGCCCATGCCCCTCCTGAGTGGTCTTGGGGACATTTGGGCTGGGGTCACAGCTATCTAGAGTGTGATCTAGGAGGGTGGGCACCTCCTGGCCCCGAGTAGATGGGCAGGGCCAGACCAGGGCCCTGTGCAGCTTGGGCCAGAGCAGGCCGCTTGTCCAAGTCTAGGGTGAGGCCGTTGACGATGGACTGGATCTTGTGGGACGGAGGGGGCATGATGTTCTGCAGACACTTCTTGGTTCATGGCCTTCAGAAGAGAAGGCAGCTTATTCACAGAGATGGGGCACTCCGGAAAGAACCAGTTTGGGGGTGAAAATCACGAGCTCATCCCAGACATGTGGATTTACCTTAGAGATAGCCTAGTATGGGTGCCATGTTGAATTTGGGGTCTAGCGCTCAGAGGCTAGGTCGGGCCTGGAGACATAAATGTAGGACTCTTGGTTGAATAGATGAAACTGAGCTGGTGGGTCTGGATGGGATCGCCTCAGGATGAAGAGGAGAGTGTCCCGTGAAGGAGGAGAGGGCCTGGATTGGGCTTTAAGAACCCCCATAACTAAAGACCAGGGAGTGAGAATGAGGGTGCACAGGAGATGCAGAGAGATGTTATAGGTGATTCGACAAGCATCTGTGTATTGCTGTTCTCGTGCACGAGATGGGAGCCTGGGATGGTGTGTTCAAGGGTACGGATCTTACATATGGGGATCACTGGAGTCAGAGAAGATGACTCTGGAAAGGGAGGTTTGTGTCTGAGAAAATATTTGCTAAATATTAAAATTAATAAAATATTAAAATTTGTATGGAACCACAACCCCCCCCCCAATAGCCAAAGCAATCATGAGAAGGAAGAATAAAGTTGGAGGCATCACAATCCCAGATTTCAAGATATACGACAAGGCTGTAATCATCAAAACAGCATGGTACCGGCACAAAATCAGACACATAGATCAACGGAATGGAATAGAGAACCCAGAAATGGACCCTCAGCTCTATGGTCAATTAATCTTCAACAAAGGAGGCAAGAATGTGCAAAAGGAAAAGGACAGTCTCTCAACAAATGGTGTTGGGAACACTGGTCAGCTACATGCAAAAGAATGTTTCTGGACCACTTTCTTACACCACCATACGGAAAAATAAACTCAAGGGGCGTCTGGGTGGCTCAGTTGGTTAAGTGTCCGACTCTTGATTTCAGCTCAGGTCATGATTTCAAGGGTCATGAGACTGAGCCCCACGATGGGCTCCACGCTGGGTGCAGAGCCTGCTTAAGACTCTCTCTCCCTCTGCCCCTCCACCCCACCCCCTACTCACCAGCACGTGCTCTGTCTCTCTCTCAAAAAAAAAAAGAAAAGAAAAGAAAAGAAACACCACCAAACCTCAAAATGGATTAAAGCCCTAAATGTAAGACCTAAAAAAATCCTAGAAAAGAGCCCAGGTAATAATTTCTCTGATATTGGCCATCGCAACATTTTTGTAGATATGCCTCCTGAGGGAAGGGAAACAGGCAAAAATGAACTATTGGGATTTCATCAAAATAAAAAGCTTCTGCATAATCAACAAAACAAAAAGGCAACCTACAGAATGGGAGAAGATATTTGCAAATAACATATCCAATAAAGGGTTAGTATCCAAAATATATAAAGAACTGATACAACTCAACACCAAAAACCCCAAATAATCCAATTAAAAAATGGGCAAAAGACATGAACAGACATTTCTCCAAAGAAGACGTCCAGATGCCAACAGACACATGAAACGCTGCTCGACATCACTCGGCATCAGGGAAACGCAGATCCAAACCACAACGAGCTACCCCCTCACACCAGTCAGCATGGCTAAAATCAACAAGGCAGGCCATAATAAGAGTGCGTGAGGATGTGGAGAAAAGGAGCCCTCGTGCCCTGCTGGTGGGAATGCAAACTGGTGCGGCCACTGTGGAAAAGAGTGGGGAGGTGCCTCAAAAGTAGTGGGTATTCACCCCCAAATACGAAAACATTGACGCGAAGGTCTACATGCACCCTGTGTTTACTGCAGCATTATTTACAATAGGCAAGGGATGGGGGCAGCCCGATGTCCATCCGTAGATGAATGGAGAAGGAAGAAGTGGTTTATATGCACAATGAAATACGACTCAGCCATTAAAAAGATAAGCTCCTGCCACTTGTGACAACACGGACGACCTAGAGCGCACTAAGCAGACAAAGACAAATCCCGGATGATGTTACTTATATGTGGGATCTAAAACACCAAATGAACAAACAAGCAAACAGCAGAAAAAGAGCCCTTAACGCAGAGAACAAACTGGTGGTTGCCAGAGTGGGGGGGTCATGGGGGGACGGACAAAATGTGTGGAGGGAGCGGGAGGTCGAGACGTCCAGGTACGGAGTGAGTCATGGCGCGGTGTGGTGACAGAGGGTGGCGGCACTCGTGCTGAGCGCAGCACGACATGTAGAGACGTCGAATCACTGTGTTGAGCGCCTGAAACCAATATAACGTGCGCGTCACTATACTTAAGTGAAAAGAAAGGAAAATATGTGCTTGATAAGAGCTAGAACTTACAAGTCAGTCCCTCTCCCCTTCTCTCCCCCAAACTCTGGGGTGGCTGTGGGAATCCCTGGGCGGAATCTTGCTGCGGGTACCCTTCAGAGCTCAGGAAGGCAGGATCGCAGCGGAGAACAAGTTACGTTCTTCAGCAAATAACATTCAAATCCTGCAGGGAATTCTCAGAAACAGCCGAGCAAGTTGCAGCAGGAGGAGAGCAAAGCCACCTTCCTGGGGCGGGGCCTGCTCGGCCGGAGGGGGCTGGACCCGGGGGAGCCTCCCCAGGGTGGAGGAGGGGCGGGGGCGAGGAGGGGGAGGGGAGTGGGAGCCGGAGAGGGGAGGAGCGGGCGCGGCGCGGAGGAGGCGCCCAGGGCTCCGCTTCCGCTCCCCTGTGGGCGGTCCCGCAGGGGACGGGGGTGGCGCTGGGTCGTCCGGCTCCCGGGGTGGCCCCAGGCTGGCTCCAGGGCTAAGGGCGCCGGTGGCCTAGGAGGGCCGTGGCAGGGCGGCGCACTGCTCCGGGGACCTCGAGGAGGACCAACTCACGGGGCAGACGCGCACAGCAGAAGTGACAACCCCCCGGCAGTGTTTTCCCAGCACCTGGTCCACGCCGTGCCCCCTGTCCCCCTGAAGTCCCACGGTCATCCTGAGGCAGGGAGCCATCTCCCCGGGTGCCAGGGCCGGCAAAGTCACCCGCGCTCCTAGCGCCGGGACCCTGTCGCAGGAGAGCCCCGCACCTGCCTGCTCCCAGGCCGCCGGCTCCGTCGGTTCCCCGCGGCGGGACGCAGGGGCGGCGCGCGGAGACAGGGACATCCCGGCCGAGCCGGGCACACCGGGGCCCCTGGGCTGGGGGCAGGGGGGCGTCCGTCGGGCTGCGCTGGCCAGGCACCCGAGGTAGGAGGACGCGGACTTGGCACTTCTTCCGGGAAGGGCGGCAGAGTCCCCGGGACTTGCCCTTCCCTCCCTGGTGCCCGCCGCCCCGAGCTGCGGGACAGGTCGACTGTCGCTTCACCGAGCGTCTTGCCCTCGGGGCTCACCTCTTCCGATTGCCTCCGCCTCGAGCCCCTGGGGGTGCCCACTGGCTGCGCTGAGTTCCTCGAGCCCGGGGGCCACCCTGGGGCCGGGCACAGACGTGGTCACTAATCCTCACAAGGGCCACTTCCGGAGGCTCAAATGCAAAACTTGCACTAATAGTTTTCTTCAAGTCAGTCCACTTTCGTTTTTGCCTAAAATATATTAAAAGTGAAACTTTATGCTTTGATGAAAGGTTTTCATTGACATAAATTATTGACACTGTATGGGTTCAATCATTTCAGAGAATATGAGTGCTTATAAAATTATGGATGAGGTTTCTGGTTTCTCAAGAAAATTGCTACAGCTCATTAAGACGGAAAATTCACTGTAATATACATTTTGTTTTATTTAATATTCTGATAACTTACTGTATTTTAAAGCTAACATTAAAAGCTGCAAATTTCAATTTGTAGGAGCCCCTGGGTGGCTCAGTTGTTAAGCGTGTGCCTTTGGCTCAGATCATGATCTTGAGTTCGTGGGATCGAGCCTCACATCGGGCTCCCTGCTCAGCGGGAAGCCTGCTTCTCCCTCTCACACTCCCGCTGCTTGTGTTCCTTCTCTGGCTGTCTCTGTGTCTGTCAAATAAATAAATAAAATCTTTAAAAAAATAATAAATTTCAGGGGCGCCTGGGTGGCACAGCGGTTAAGCGTCTGCCTTTGGCTCAGGGCGTGATCCCGGCGTTGTGGGATCGAGCCCCACATCAGGCTCCTCCGCTATGAGCCTGCTTCTTCCTCTCCCACTCCCCCTGCTTGTGTTCCCTCTCTCGCTGGCTATCTCTCTCTGTCAAATAAATAAATAAAATCTTAAAAATAAATAAAAATAAAAAAATAATAAATTTCGATTTGTACATGCTTAATCTCACACATAAAATGATATGCTGGTATTAATTTTGTTGAAGCTTACAAGCGATAAAACATCTACAGGTAAAAAATGACAATCTTTATGTTTTGTGCCCTTTCAATGATTTAAAGCATTTCAACTCATGGATTTGCTGTGCTCGTTTTAGCTCTTCTCACCTGTCCCTCAGACTTGCTATGTATTTATGTGAAGCGCTGGCACAACGGGATAAAACTGGAAATATTTCATTCTCTTTAGAAACTTGAGCGTCATCAGACCTCAATATACCAAGTTTTTTTCTGTCAAAAATGGTAAGTTATCTTGTACGTCTCAACTATCTTTGGGGTTTCTTGGATGGCTTCAGAGTAGCCACAAGGCTTATCACCTCACATGATAAAATAAACAACAGTAAAATAACCACTAAATTATTGAAACTGCAAGTTACTTTTATACTTAGAAATGCCAGCCTTACCTACCTAGGACCAGTGACCACTAACACAAACAACAGCCATTCTCCTGTAATCCCGCAGGGTCTGGAGACTGGGCTCAGCTCCCAATTCCTGCAAGGGACTTTGCTTTCCTTGTACAGATTAAAAAACTGAACTTCGGAGTGAGCTGAACGGCCTGTGTGAGGAGCACAGCCGAGTCCATGGAAGAGCCGCGCCAGTCTACCCAACCCTGGCCTTGATCTTTGCCCCCAGGCACTGGCTGCTGGGGCTATGGAGGCAGCTGTGGGCTTTGGTTGTGGGTCCAGGACCCAGTGCCGAGCCTGCAGCAGACACTCCACAAATATTTGTTGAGTGAAGCACCAGATGATTAAATTAATGAAATGGCTGTATTTTCTTACTAGACCAGCGTGGGCTGTTAGTCACTCGTGCCGCTGCGCCTCATATAGCGAGATCCTGGAGCCTAGGAAGTCTGCAGAAAGGTGCCTCTGGCTGAGCCCCGGAAACAGCATCCACAAGTGACTCATTTTCTAGTCGATCCCTTGTTTTTCACCAGCAAAACAACCACCGTGTTGTTATCCTTAAAATCCCGATTATTTTTAAAATGCTCCCGTAAATGTTAGCTGCATTTGCTACGATCAATAACCATGTGCCACTCCAGTGTCCAGATCAATTCTGAGTTCAAGATTATGTGGAGAAGGATGAGTCTGCCTGGTATTCCTTCCTCAGAGGCCCACGGGGGGGGGGGGCGCTGGATGGTTTCCAAAGCGGCACTAGGGCTCCATTACTGGCTGGCGGTAATCTAAAATCATCATAAGCCCAGTGGAAGGTAAAGCCTATAGGAGGTAAGTCTGAGGCTTCCCCCTGCCAGCTGGGATCAGCATCTCCTTCTTCGGGTAACAAAAAGATACGGTTAGTGTCATTAAATTGCTCTCTCCTTGATCCCCTCCCCCCATTCTACCTTCATTATTCATCTCATTTGGCCCAGAAGAAACCCTCTCTCACTGTGCAGTCCCGCAGGAGTGAGTGGGTTTTGGGCGTGGAAGTTTGCACTCACACTTATCGACCTCTGACTCAGATATCTTTCCAAGATCTGAACTCATTCGAGGCTGGGAATTTTCCCCCCCGAAGGTGGAAAAACATCTTTCCTCCCCAATTTGTTCTACGAGTACAAAAGATACTGTTCTCTAGGAAGAGATGGAGGTACTCTGTTGTCTTTAAACTGCACTTTAGGTTTGCTGTTGGGGTGATTAAAAAAAAAGTTACTTCCAAAGTGGAACCTTCAGTGTAGAAAATCGAGACAATTTCCAGGGAATTATGCTTAGTGAAAAAAAGCCAATTCCAAAGATCCCACACTATGTCATTCCTGTGTGCAAACATAACGTATTTTGAATAACACAATTTTTTAAATAGATCTAAGATTCGTGATGGCCGGAGTTTGGGGATTCAGTTCTAAAAAGGGGGAGGGGTCCTTTCGTAATGGTTTGTTCTAGATCTTGACCGCAGTGGTAAAGACACGAAGTTACACAGCTGATAATATTGTACAGAACAATGCACGCTAACGAGGAAATCTGAGTAAGATCCGTGATTTGTATGAAAGTCAATCTCCTGGTCATTGGATACTTTTTTTCCTTTTTTGGCAAAGTTCTGCCAAATGATAGCACCGAGAAAACTTAGCAGAGTCTTACTTCTTACAACCGCGCAGAAACTCAGATCCACTCTGCTCTAAACACACGCACCCACCCACACAGGCCAGCAGCCGCGCGCGGGGCGGAGAACGCAGGGACCCCACATGTCCCTCGGTGCGTCTGCAGTGCCCGGGAGCCCGGGGGGAGGCGGGGCCGGCGGGCGGCGGAAGTGACGTCAGCGGGCGGGGCGCACACCTGGGCACCTGGGCGGCCTGCGCGGCCGCGGCAGCGCAGGGTGGCAGCGAGACGCGGGCCATGGAGGGCGAGAGCGGGAGCCCGTGGGCCCTGGGTCTGCTGCGCACCTTCGACGCGGGCGAGTTCGCGGGCTGGGAGAAGGTCGGCTCGGGCGGCTTCGGGCAGGTGTACAAGGTGCGCCATGTCCACTGGAAGACGTGGCTCGCCATCAAGTGCTCGCCCAGCCTGCACGTCGACGACAGGTCAGCCGCTCGGGCGGGGGCGCTGGGGCGGGCGACGCGGCCTGGAGCCGGGTGCCTGGATTCCGGGGGTTCTCCTCTCCACCTGGGTCGCCTCCAGACTACTCGGAGGGTAAACCAAGCGCCAGGCGAGGCTGGGATCCGCCGGCGGTGTCCGCGCCGCTTGCCCGGCCCGAGGGACGGGGAGGCCGGGGTGGCCACCGGTCTCATTGCGCTCTCCGGGTTCCCGGCTGCGGCTCCTCTAGGGGACTTCGAGGGGCCGCGTTTGGTGGAAACGTTGTGAGGCGCCCAGTGGTGCTACCTGGCTTCGCGTGAAGCCTCAGATTTTCTGGGCTTTGGACCCGCGCCCCTCGGAGGCGCGTCGGACCCGCCTGGGCGCTGCGGTCTGCGCCCGGCTTAGAAAAATTGCCGTGTGGTGATTTGGGCTTTGTGAATTAGTTAGACTCCGTTCGACTTACTTAGTAATTTACGTTGGAGCACAAATTGGTGTAAGACGGTAATTATTTCGGTCGGAAGTACTGGCTTGGCTTGGCCTGGCCAGGCTTCCCCGGCGCTACGGGGCTCGGGTTTGGCCTTGGGGTCCGGCAGGTGGCCCGGGGGGTCGTGTTCCGCCCAGCGCTTCCTCCCGGCACACTCTAGTTTTAGCTGACTTTATTTCGAGACCCAGCCTCGGGGGAGGGGACTTTCCATTGACTTGCTTTGTGGTGGAGCCAGAGCGCCGTCCCTCCTGCACCCCCCTGCTCCAGTCCAAAAGCCAGGACCGAACCTGCCTGTCCCTGCCTAACAGGGGTGCTCAAGTTAATGACCATTGGAAGGGACGCGAGGCCACCCCAGTTAAACTCAGTCACTGGATTGTGATCTGGGCATCATTTTTGGGGTGCAGGTGGGAGAGGGGGGTGTCGAGAAGCAGCTTTTATTGATTCCACCTTTTCCATTTGCCTTTTAGGAGTGTATAGGTAAGCTTTGGTTGAGCACATTGAAATGATCGTTTGGTGAAAGTTTGCATTCTACGTGGAAGTTGTGTTTGTTTTCTGTGTGGCGATCTCTTACAGAGTCAGTCCCGGACACACAGACTAAGGAAAGCAGCTCCTTTTAAACCCCACATAGCATCTGCTGCCTCAAACACCTGGTTTTTAATCCTTGGCTTACGGAGTGTTGGCGCCTCCAAACCGGTGGGGTGGTGGCGACGCTC
>NW_024426552.1:4144566-4219845 GCF_017311325.1 Ursus maritimus
GGCTGTCTGAGTCCCCAGGCCTAGGGTAGAGGGATTGCAGTGTGTTCGTGGCGTGGGGTAGCAAATCGGCCCGTGCGCTCTCTGCCTCGTGTTTTCATCCAGGCCTCAGAGATGAGACAAAAGTGCTCCTGGAGGCCCCTTTCTACAAACCTCAAACTCAGCCTTTCTTGGAAACTTCAGTAGAGTGGTGACAAGTGTCATAAAAATAGCACCAACAAAGGTGAGGTGCTGTGCGAGCCCTTCCCCCCTTCTCTGCTGCAGATCCTGGGAACTTCTCAGGCCGGGAGGGGCGCTGTGGTTATTTCGATAAAATCCAAACCGCTTTGAATACCAGCTAGTGGTTAGATCCCGAAAGGCAAGATCCTTGCCCTAGCGGCCTTCTTGTGTTCTTGGGGACATGTGTCTGATGGAGTCTTCTGGTCAAAGCGAGATTTATTCATCAGCAATGTTTTTCACGCCAGTTTCTTGGATCGGAAGAGCAAACAAAGCAGGCAAGCTCGTCCCCAGGCTGACGCATCCTCCTGCACCCTCAGAATCTGTGATTTCCTGCCACCGGGCCGTGTTTCCTGGGTGGCCCAGATGGAGGTAGGGTTTCTTCACTCGAGGCGGAGCCCTGAGGACGTTGCATAGCCTGGGTGAAAAGTGTTTTGTCCTTTAACTGGAGGCCTTTCCTGCCCTGCCCGAAGCAGGCAGGTGGTGGCATGTCCTGGGCGGCCAGGCCGAGGTCAGCATCGCCCAACAGGAAGAGATCACCTCTTGCACTTTGCCTGCCCGGTAGGGCAGGCTGGAGCCCTGCCTTTGCAGCTGTGGCTGATGCTCTGCTCTTGGTGAAGCCAGCTCCCCGCGGTCGATGACTGACGGTGTTCAGCAACTTGAGGCTCTCGGTAGGACTGTGTCGGCTCCCACAGTAGTGCAGGAGCGGCTGGTTTGCACTGCAGGCCTGCCGAGTTCCGTCTAGACCTTGAAATGGTGGTTTGCTACCTGTCCTGCCAAATTCTGGCAGGTCGGCCTCAGTGCTCTTTGGACGAGCTGCCTCCCATCCCCGCCCCTGTATTTGCAAGATGTTCCCTGAAGTGGGGAATAGGATTTCCGTGGGCTTCTGGGTGCAGCCCGCACCCCCGCTGCAGCCCTGGCCCCAGCCTTCGTGCCCCTTCTTTGGCCACAGCGGGGCTGGACCCCCAGGACCTGCCCCAGACCCCTCGAAGCAGCAGGCTGCCTCAGGCCTGTGAGCATCAGGGACTGCCGAACCCCAGACAACCCCCAAGGATCCCCGGGGGCGAGGGGCAGAGAAGCGCCTGCCAAAGGAGCCTCCAAGAGGATCTTCAGGGATTTCACAAGTGACAGGCACCCTGTAGATCTGTGTTCCCACTCTTTATGAGCATGTCTGGTGGCTTCGGAGACGTGTGGCCTCCCTGGCGAACCCTGATGAGGGGGTCATGAGGGCTAGGGTGGAGTCTAGGGATGGGCATGTTACCATTTAGGCAAGCACGGTGACCCCAAAGGCCCCATTCCTCCAGCCTCCGCCCCTCCCTTGGGCCAAGAGGAAGGCCTGAATAGCAGAGCGCCTGGCCCGGGCAGCTAACGCTCCATCGGCACCGGCTAGTCCGGACGAGCCCGAGCAAACTCCGGGTTTGCAGCTACAGAGCTGACAATCTGACAAGCCCGTTTCTTGTCGGTTTTAAAAATAGCAGTGTGGGAACCCTCGGAGGCTCCCTGGGAGCGTACTTGGATGGGTGCAAGGTGAGAAGGCCTAGCACAGAGGCACCAGCTAACACATGATTAAACCACCGATTTTCCCTGCTGCCTTTCCCAAAGCTGGTTCCCGGGTCCCCCCTCTCAGGAGCTCTTTGTTCCTGGCCCCCTTTCACCACACCCAACTTTCTCTCCTCCCGCAGGCTACCGCTCCTCACCACCACCATTTTGTCCCATTCTTTCCCTGTTTCCATAGTAGATGCCTCTGGAGAGGGAAGCCTGGGTGTCCCTCGCCATCAGCCTGCCTTTGGCATTTCTGACTGAGCTGTGAGGAGAGCCCGCAGCTTCTTAGAAAGTGTCTTTTAGAAATGGTCTGTCTGATGATATTTCTGGTGTTTTCCCCTGCCCCGGTGCCCTCCCTGGGAGGGAGAGAATATGCTTCAGCCAGCCCTAAGTGAGCAAAAAATGGAATTAACCTAAGTGCTATTGAGAAAGAGTATTGGACAAATTGAACCCCACCTGGGTCCTGATAGTGCTCGGAGATTTTCCATCTGGGACCAAGAGAGGAGGTCCTGGGGTGGGGGGCACTTTGTCCATTCCTGCTGGGAAACAGAATTAATAAGCCTTCCCCAAATGCCAAAGAAAAGGAACCGCTTTTGAAATGATCCCAGGAGAGAAATGTGATGCCAGTCCAGCCGAATTGTGCCTGATTTTAGATACTGTTTGCACATCACAATTTTTAGGGTGCTTTAACTTAGACCGATGTCAGTGGATTTGGGTGGCCTTGAGCTTGACTCCTACCAGCGGAGAAGGGGAGTTGATGGTGCGGACCCGTGGCCCATGGCGGAGGCGGAGGCCGGAGCTCCATGCCCTGGGGCCCTCCAGGAGCTCAGGATCGATTACAGTTTCTTTTGTGTTGTCTACAGAAGCCAGAAACACAGCTTGGAGGGAAAGTATATTTAAAATAAATAATTACTGTTGACAACAAAACAGTTGGTGGTTTCTTTCTCTGTGAGGAGTGCTTTCTGTCCCGTCTGGTGGCTCCTGAGAGGGCTCATTCCAGGCCCATTGAATTGCAGATGCTGCCCCGGTTATCTGCCTGGGGTGAGGGGGGGCGGGGTCCCTGGGGCAATTAAAGAAAAGCTGAGAGGTTGGGGCATTTGGATTTGGGCTGGCCACTTACTAGATAGTAAACAGGTTGCAAAATTTTCATGCCAACGCTTCTGAACAAAACCCCCACTTAGAGGGCCCTGGTCAGCCCC
Source organism: Ursus maritimus (assembly GCF_017311325.1). Taxonomy (NCBI): domain Eukaryota; kingdom Metazoa; phylum Chordata; class Mammalia; order Carnivora; family Ursidae; genus Ursus; species Ursus maritimus. The sequence goes on from NW_024426552.1 coordinate 4,147,521, forward strand.
ACTCCCCAGGCTTGTGTGAGGCGTCTCCTCTCCGTGTCCCCTCAAACCTCCTTGAGGTTGTCCTGGGATCCCCCTTTCTTGCCCCAGGGAGGTGTGGTGATGGGTGGGGTCCTCTCTGCTCGAAGGCATTCTGATGGAGTCCTCGGAAGAACATTTTCCAGGCTGGCTGGTTTTCCTTGGTGAAATGTCCTTACATGTGTGGTCAGTTGTGCAAAGCCTGCCCGGCATTCTTCCCAAGAGGGCATGGGGCTCGTAGAACATTCAGGCTGTTATCAGCATTTGGGAGCAAACCAGCACCGGGGCCCTTTTTGAGTTTTTGATCTAAGGTAGGTGGGGTCTCTGTTCGGTGGAAGGGCCTGGGGCCGGGGGAGTCTCGAAGCTGCTGCTGAGCTGAGCTCGGCGGTGGGGAAGCAGGGGTGAGTGATGTGCTGCCAGATGGCTGTGAAGTTGCTAATGAGCTCAACAATCAGAAGTCACCCTGGTTTTATGTATTACGCCCTTTGGGCAAATGGAAGAAAGCACTGTATTTGCAGAGTAGCTCAGCTCCCAGTTAATGAGAAATTCCACCTTGATGTGATTGACTTTGTTCCCAGAATCCGTACTGGTTACCAGTCAGGCTTGGGTGGGGGGCTCATCTCTGGGTGCCTTGCGTGGGAAGATGACCCTCCCTCGTCACCATCCAGCGGTAATACCCGAGCCATCCTCTCCCCCAACCTGCGGGCCAGGAGGGGAGCCTCGCACTGCTTTCCCACCTCAGGTGGGTCTCTACATCCCCGGGACAGGACACAGACCAGTGCCACAGGACGCAGAGCCCCACAGACACCCACGGGGAGGGGGGGGCGGCAAGCCAGCCACTTTAAAAGAAAATAAAAGCAATAGGAACAGGCAAGTTCTAACACTCATTCTTAACCAAAGAGGAAACAGGAGTGGCTGCTGGTATTTCGTCCACTTGGAACAGCTTGGGCGTGAGGGCTGTTAGAAGTGGTAGTTAGTGGGAGTAGGTGGGAGTAGTAAGGGTTAGAAGGGGTGGTTGTCCTGGTTTAGTACAGATAACTAGGTCTTCCCAGGAGGAGGACAGAAGAGATGGGCCCAAGGGTATCGTTTTTCTCTCTCTAAATGACCAGCCTTTTCACGATGCTTGATGCTGGCATGTAGCCGCTCCCATCTCTCGGATGCCCGCGGAGCCCAGGCACAGGGTGAGGGTCCAACTCTGTGTGGGAGGGGCTGGCTGACCTGGGAGGGCACCAGAACCTGTCGCTTCCGAGTTTCCACTGGAGGGCCCCCTCACAGGCAGCATTGCACTCCTGTGAGCATTTTGCTTTCCATTAGTTGGCCATTTAACCAGAGTGCTAGGAAAGCAAGCCGTGCTGAACTCCGTTTTGTTTCGCAGTCATCTCGTCTTCATTCCTGATACGTGTTGCACTGGTTCCTAAGGCCGCTGGGATTCTTTGCTCCTTGAGCGTGTTCAAAACCAACTTCTCCACCTTCTCCGGGGCGCCCCCCCAGCATGGATGAGCCATCCGCTGACTCCTGGTGGAGATCCAGGGCATCCTTCCTAGCTCTCTCCTCCATTCCCACCAGTCATCAAGTCTCAGTGATTCTCCTTCAGAATGTGCCCGTGTGCGCCCTGTTCTGTCTCTGCCCAGAACCGTGGTGACCCCTTGAGCACAGGTGCTCCATGCAGGGGGAGCTTGGGTGCTGCAGGCTTGATGAACAGTGTAATCCAGGGTTCCTCCTTGCCAGCGGGCCCTCCTCCCTGGGAAATGTTTTCCTAAGTGTATGGGATGCCTGGCAGCATGTGGTCTCAGAGAGGAGGTCAGTAGGACGGGGACTTATTTGGTTGGTACAGTGTGGGGTCTCCCTCAGGCGAGTAGGTGCAGCGGGTTCTGGAAGAGCCCCTGCCGTGGGTTCTGGGCTGCGTGTGCCAGAACCCGCATTTTGGGGGAGTCCCTGCGGCTGGACCCGCTCACCTCCCGGCCGCAGCAGGGTGTGTGTGGCATGTGGTTCTGGACCTTTCCTTTAGGAGTTTATTAGAAAGCATTGTTCCCCAGCACACACCTGGGACCCATTCTCCAGGAAAAACAGATTAACTTTTTTTTATAGCATAAATTTGACATTGTGTCAATTTAAGGTGAATACTGTGTAACGCTGCTGCGTTTATATATTGCAGTATGGCTGCCCTTGGAGCAATATTTATCAATTACATACTTACTGTCTGTGTGGAATGAACCATGTTTATTCAACTGTCTGTGGCTATTTTCGCACTCGCGACAAGTTTGTACCTTGAACACCGTCGGTCTTATCCCCCACCCTCTTTGCCCTGGTCTCCCCCATGTTATTGTGTTTTAGATTCCACATACGGGTGATACCGCACAGTACGTTGTCCGTCTGTCTTCCCCCGATGAACATAATGGGCTCAGGGTGCGTCTCTGCTGTCGCCAATGCCAGGGTACCCTCCTTTCTCGAGGCTGAGTAGTTGTCCACTGTGTGTATCTACCACACCTTTTTTAATCCATCATCCGTTGATGGGCATTTAGACTGTTTCCGCATCTTGGCTGTTGTGCATAATGCTGTGATAAACAGGGGTGTGCAGATCTCTCTTCATTGCCTTTGGGTGTCCTCGCAGGTGCAGAATGGCTGCGTCGTGTGACGGTTCTATTTTAACTTTTTGGAGGAACCCTCGTGTTGTTTTCCACAGTGGTTAATCCATTTACCTGCCCACCAAGAGTGTGTAAGGATTCCCCTTTCCTCCACGTCCTCACCAGGCCCTGTTTCTCTCTCCTCACCAGGCCCTGTTTCTCTCGCGTTCTGACAGGTGTGAGGTGAGAGCTCATTGTGGTTCTGATTTGCATTTCCCTGGTGGTTAGCAATAGTCAGCACCTTCTCATGGGCCTATTGACCATTATGATGTCCTCTTTGGACAAATGTCTGTTTAGTTCTCCTGCCCATTTTTAAGTCAGATTTTTTTCTTTAATTAAGTTATGTTTGTTATCTATGTTGGATATTAACCTCTTATCCATTGGGTGGTTTGCAAGATTTCTCTCCCATTCTGTAGGCTTTCATTTTGTTCCTTGTTTCTTTTGCTGTGCAGAAGCTTTGAGTTGGATGTAGTCCCGTTTGCTGATTTTTGCTTTTGTTGTTTGTGCTTTGGGTATCGTGTCCAAAAGATCATTGCCAACAGATACTAATGAGCTGCTTCCAATGTTTTCTTCTAGCTTTATTGTGGTAGGCCTTATTTTTAGGATTTTGATCCATGTCGAGTTTATTTTTGTGAGTGGTGTGAGAGAGGGGTACAACATCGTTGTCCTGAATGTGTTTTTCCAGTTTTCCGAGCGCCACGTGTCAAGACGATTATCCTGTCCTTATTGGGTGTTCATGGCTCCCTTGTTGAATATTAGTTGACCATGGAAACAGATAAATGCTGGGAGTACTTACGCGGGCAGTTCCAGACTGTAGTGGTTTGTTTTAAATTTGGCCCAGATGCACTTAGCTTGGGCTGTACCGGCGGTTCTCAGACTTGGTGCTGTTCTCATTTGCAGCTGGATAATTCTTCGCCTTGGGAGCTCTCTTAGGCATTGTGGGATGTGAGGCAGCATCTCTGGCTTCCGCCCACTGGCTGCCAGGGGCAGCCCTGAGCTGTGACACCCAAAACGTCCCAGACCTTGCTCAGTGTCCCCAGGGGTGAAGCTGCCCCTGCGTGAGCATCACGGCCCGACACTCAGGGATCCTCTCCCCGCGACACCCACTGTACAGCGCTTTGGCGATGCTCACATGAGACCCCCGACCACAGGGGTTGGATGTGTGGGCTGAGCACCCAGTGCCCACATGGCAGCGGGGCCCGGGAGTCGTCATCGCAGCCAGCTTTCTGGGTGCGTTTGACCTTGTCCCGCTTTGACAGCCACGGACCTAGATGGCACGTGCTCAAGCCCTGTCCTCATGCGACTCGGCCCTTTACCCTGCATGCGCTCTGGGATGTTTGCCCCATAATGCTGACACAGACCAGGATACGGGGACTCCAGTCTGTGAGTCCATGGCCGCACCAGATGGGACCTTAGACCCGGAGCTGGTGCACTGTCTATGGAGGGCTCGGGAGCAGACGTTTCCATCTCTGCCGGCTGTCACCTCTGTGCCACAGCCGCTGGTCTCCGCCTCGAGTGGGGAAGCAGTCACAGCCGGGTGAGACTGCCTTCCCGTCAGAACCGAGGGCAGGCTCTGCACAGTGCTTGGGGGGTTCTGAAAAGGTCGGACATATAACTGCCACGTGACCCAGCCGTCCTGCTCCTGGGTGTAGAGCCCGAAGGGTTGAAAACAGGGACGTGAACAGATATTTGTACACCAGCGTATCCAGACGTACAGATCTATTCACGGGAACCCAAAGGGGGAGACACCCAAGTGTGCATCGTCAGATGCCTGGGCACATAAAGTAATGTGTTCCTGCAGTGGAATAGTGTTCAGCCATGAAAAGGAATGAGGTTTGGACACATGCTGCAACGCAGCTGAACTGTAAACACGTTATGCTGAGACGCTGAGTGAACGGAGGACAGACACCGTGTGATTGCACTTCTGTGAGCTGCGTAGAGTAGAGAAGTTCACACAGGCCGGCGGTAGCCCAGGGGTGAGCGGGGCCGGGAGGACGGGGCTCCTTTTGAAAGGACACAGAGTTCTTGTGGGGCCGATGAACAAGGTTCGGGTGTAGAGCGTGGTGATGGTTACACGGTGTGTACGTGATGCCTTTGAATTGTACACTTAGGCACGGTTAAAATAAAAACTCTGTTATGTATATTTTACCACGGCTAAAACAATGGTTTTAGAAAAAGGTGGCCATGGCATTGACCTGGGTGTGGGGCTGGATTCAGAGACACCTGGGCCAGATGGAGTGTCGGGCTTCACAAAGGAGGTGACTGGCGGTCTTCGGACAGATGCTTTGTGTCCCCGAACCTTCTCGTTCCTCATCTCAGGAGAAGGGATCGACAGCATCGGCCGCCTCGCTCGGCGACCCCAGCGCACAGTGGCTCAGGACTGCTTCTGGGTGTTCAGATGATAATTAGTGCTTCTCTCCTCACGGACAGTAACCCACAGTGCACAGAAGCGTCTGGATAGCCGGAGGACTGATGACCTCCGGAGGCCCGGAGTGGGATCATGTGACATGCGTGGGGGTCATTTTCTCCGCCTGCGGAGCTGGTGGCCTCCGGGCTGGGGTGTTTTGTGTCAGTGGCTGGGTGAGCACTGCGCACATCTCATGTCTCCTGACTTTTTCAGGGAGCGCGGGGAACTTCTGGAAGAAGCCAAGAAGATGGAGATGGCCAAGTTCCGCTACATCCTGCCCGTGTATGGCATATGCCAGGAGCCGGTAGGCCTGGTCATGGAGTACATGGAGACGGGCTCGCTGGAGAAGCTGCTGGCAGCCGAGCCGCTGCCGTGGGATCTGCGCTTCCGCATCATCCACGAGACGGCCGTGGGCATGAACTTCCTGCACTGCATGGCCCCGCCTCTCCTCCACCTGGACCTCAAGCCTGCGAACATCTTGCTGGACGCCCACTACCACGTCAAGGTAGGACTCGCCGGGCGTCGTGTGGCCGGGGTGGTACAGGGCGGAGAGGGGACGGTGCTTGGGGGACGGGCACTCTGTCAGCATAAGGACTCCTGCGACCCCCCGTGTTGTTGTGGTCACTGTAAGCCCCGCAGAACGGGTAGCTGGGAAATGGACCCTTTTGCACCCGGTCACTCCCCTAGATCCTGGAGCAGGGGTCTAAACCCTGAGCATCCTGGAAAAAAGAGCTTACGGGGCTGCGGATTCGGGTCCTACTGGATGTCTCATGCAATCCGGTTAGGAGTCAGACCGTGGGTGGGCTGTGGGTGGGCTGTCTCTGTGGGACCGCGGGCTCCGTGGTGACGGCCGCATCCCCTTCGGTGGTCTCAGGGGCGGCGGCGGTGGGATAGGCCAGGGTTCCGAAACGGAGGCTCTGTGGAAAGAGGCTCTGACGGGCGCTCTTTCTGTTCTCATCATGCGAGGCCTCTGAGTTGTGTTGTTGGGTTTTTTTGGGATAAGTTTATAAAACAAAAAAGTGTGAGGGATAACAGCTAAAAACCAGCTACCAGCCACTGGGAATTACAGTTAGTAACGTTGTTAGGTTTGTATTTCTTTGAATATGTCTCTCCTTTGGAGCGCCTTCGTGTCCCAGGTCCTGTCGTGGTCACCAGGGTAGGATGCATGTCATGGATTTTCTCCGCGTGGTGACACCCACATGCTCGCTCGGGAGGCCCGGCTGGTATGCTGGCCTGCGGGATGCACTTGCCACCGCACTTTTCCTGCACACGGCCCCGAAAGTGAGTGGGAAGGATCCAAGAGCAGTGGCCGGAGTCCCATCCTGTTCCCTCTGGGAACTGTTCCAGGAAGGGACTCACCTACCCTGACACTTTGCTCTTCCTGGCTGGTCACGTGGCATGGCAGGATCCCCCTCCCTTGCTGGCCCGAGGGCTAGGAGGGACCAGAGTTCAGTCCAGCCCTGCCCTTGGGCTCTGTCTGGAAGGCGGGGTGGGACTGGGTGGCGTGCACCTGCAGGCAGCTCCCCAGGCCCCAGCTGTGCAGCAGGCCTGGCCAACCCAAGGCTGACGGGAGACCGCTTTCCACTGCAAGCTGTCCCTTGAATGGGTGTCGCCCAGAAATCAGATTGTAGCGGGCAGATGGAAATGCTGTCCTGCTAACAAATGGTCTGCTGTGAGTGGGTGCCACGGGGGTTCCCAGTCTTTGCTGGAGCCCAGTTTCTTTCTGGCTGGCATGCTGGCTTCCCGTGTGGACCTTCTGCCCCCACTGACGTTACAGGGTTGTCTCAAGGAGTGTGTGGTCCTCAGGGCACCCAGCGAAGAGTGCAGCTTTTGATCTGGGGCTTGAATGCATACAAGACCGGGGAGGCAGTGGCAGGCTACCCGCGTGGTGTGCCAGAGGTCCCGCCGTGGGCGAGGTGCCCTGGGTGGTGGCCTGGACCCTGCTAAGCTGCGGTGACAGCGGGTTCTGTGCCCCGTGTGAGATGCACACAAACCGAGTGTACCGCAGCGGTGTCCCATGAGGGTGGAACAGGTATCGGGCAGCAGGTGCCCCGCAGGCCGCCTGTGGGGTTGGGGAGGAGTTACTCAAGGAACTCCAGCTGGGGGGTGGGGCACTGGGGGTGGGGGGCGGGCGGAACTGGGTCTTCAGAGAGGATGAGGCTTTGCTGCTGGCAGGAGGTGGGGGCACAGGCAGAAAGGTCATGGAAGATTCTAGGTTTCTTGGCGGGTGGGGGGAGAAGCAAGAGGCTAAGTTAGATTAGGGGAGGGGGTGCTGAAGAGGGGAAGTGATAGAAGCTGCCCAGCGGACCTTCTTTAGGGAGGCCGCCGCCGGGTGCACACCAGGTATGCAGCCACAAGGGACGCAGCGCCCGCCCCCGGCTCTGCCACCTGGCGGGTGGGGATCATCCCTCTGTTGTTGCGAGGGCTCAAAGGTGATGGCGTGCGGACTGACAGCTCCGTGCCTGGCCCGCAGATGTGCGCGGTGAGGGTGATGCTGTTGGCGCTGTCCGTGTTGGTGGTTCGATAGTCATTTTTTCCGCCCCAGGGATGCTGGCCTTCATCCAGGGACTGTCTCCAGCGCTGGGTCCACAGCAGACACTCAATACTTGCTGTTCTCTGCATGACACGCGGGGGGCTTTCTTGGTGGGTCATCCTGCTTTGGCTCTGAGCTCCCCCTGTTTGAAGCCTTTTTTCTCCCTCTCATGCACATGCCGGCTCGGCAGCCTGACCCTGATGTCCATTTTAGTAAATGGGTGAAGAGTCCTTGAAGAACCCAGTGGGTCCCAAGGAACCTGGGGCGACTGAGGCGCGAGGGGGCTGAAGCCAGGGCCCCGTTTCCAGCGCCCTGAAAGGCCCCTGGGGTGGGGGGGGGGCGGGGAGGCTGCTCTTCTGTGACCACCGCTCAGCCCCAAACAAACGGATGGTGGATTGACAGCACACGTTTCCTGACTCTGAGAAATACGGTGCGGAGGGCAGTGTTGGAGCTCCCACCTTGTCTGGAAGCTCCGTAGTGATTGAGCGGCCACGGGACTTCAGGGCAGTGTGTAGTCTGTGATTATCTGGAGCGATAAGACTTTAATCTGGAATCTTGAAATGGGATCATAAGTTGCCAGCCTCCCCCCTTCCCCTGGGCCCCTCAGGACCACCTTTGTATACACAGCAGGGATGATCGGAGCTCAGCATTTCAGAGCAGCTGCTGACTTTGCAAAGTGCACTAGAGAGACTTGATATTAAATTAATACGTGATGTTAGTATTAACTAAATTAAATACCAAGGGAGTAAGGCCATTTCAAGTTGAAAACAAAATAGCTTAGTTTATTGTTGTTCACTTGCTTGTTTTTTCCAGTAGGCTCCGCACCCAGCGTGGGGCTTGAACTCATGACCGAGATCAGAAGTCCCGTGCCGCACCCACTGAGCCAGCCAGGCGCCCCCTGAAGTGCTTTAGTTTAAAATCTCAGCCTCCTTCTGCTCCAGTTGGCCCAGACCAGACCATATCCGGAGGGACCCAGAGGGTCCCGTGCAGCCCTGACCAGGCCCTTCCTTGGTCTCGTCCAGCTGGGCCCCGGAGGTGAAGGGCCCATGTCCTGGGGTCCCCTGTGAGCACCGAGCAGTACTGAGGAGGATGCTGAATGTGCAAGTGTTTGCAAATTACAGGGCGCTCGCTGTAGACGCTGTAGGTCCTGGGATGGCCAGGGCCCCAGAGTCGAGGATCAGGGCAGACAGCCAGGCCCTGGGCAGCTCAGGTGGGAAGGGCGAGAGGAGAGACCCAGTGGGGCGGAGGGTCAGTGGCCACCGGAGAATTCGGATTTCTGATCTGCATTTTGGTGCCGCAGCCTTTACGTGGAATTCGTGCTTATTTTCTTACACCGAGGACATTTTGAAGTGGCTGGCTGTCCCTGCAAACAGCAGAAATGGAAGAAAAGGCCGTGGGGGTGGGGGTACAGGGTGAGACCCTTGCACCCCAGTCGGTCTCCACTTCCGAACTGAAAAGGTTGAAGTGGCTGAGAGTTTGAATGGAAACATTTGCACTCACGGACTTGGAGAGCCGAGCCGGCTCTGTCTTGGCCCTGAGCTGCTTTGCGGATCTGCCTGGCAAGGCGGTGGGTGGGGAGTTTCTTGAAGACCCACAGGGGCAGCAAGCAGCCGGGGGCCCAGAAACGGCCAGGCTGGCCCTCCTGGTATAAATTCTCCTGTATTGAGCGGTGCTGACTCCAGGCCACGGCCTCCCCTCAAGGGCTCGGCAAGCCCGGAAGTCAGGCCTGACTCAGCCCCATTCCCTATCCCTCCATCCGTGCGTTTGAAGAGGAACCGAAGGGGCAGTCTTCCATGGGGCTCCCAAGTCTGTGCCAGTGAGTGTGACCTGAGCCCGCACACACGAGGCCGGCGTCCAGGGGTCCTGATTTACGCAAGAGGGGGGAGATGCGGGGAGGCGGTGACGCCTTTCCCTCCCTCACCGTGGGGTCCCCCGAGCTTCCTGAGCTTTTCGGACACCTTGGCCCAAAGGAGAGGAGGAGGCGGAGACGTGGGGCCTGCACAGCTGGGGTCCAGGTGCTCCTTCAGGTGGGTGGGCCCCGCGCAAGGAGGAGATGTGTGTTACCCCTTTCATGTGGATGCCTGGCGAGGGAGCCAGGAAGTGTCTCGCGCACACGCCGTTCCAGGTGAGGGCAGAATGCCCCCTCGAGTTTGCGTGGTATGTGTTTTGTTTGCTTTAAAGGGCGTCTGAAGGCGTATTTCCCTTTAAAGAGCATGCTGCCACCTGCCCGCCTCCCCAGCTGGGCCGCGGGAGAACCGGTGGCGGTAGCACTGGGCCTTGCTTTTCACGTGTCATCTGAAAACTTGAAAACTCGGAGGATCGCTTTTCCCCTTCAGGTGGATTCGGGCTGTCCCCAGTGGCAGGCATAAGACTGTAAATCTTCTTGAGTTCCATCTCCGAGTTCCTTCCTTAAAGCGTCATCTTTTCCCTGCCCATTGAGCTCCCAGTGGCCGGGACTCGGTTCTTCTGAAACCAGCTGTGCCTTCCTGTCTTCCCCGGAGGAGCACGGGGCATGGCCCTCCGGGGCAGTTCCGAATGCGCCTGCACAGCAGCGCTGGGTTGGAGCCAGGCAGCACTGCAGAGGGGAGGGGTTGGTAGAGCCCCCAGATGGCAGCCCTCGGTGCCTCCCCGGACGAGGCCCCAGCGAAGCTTGCTGAGCCCTGTCTCCTTGCTGTGTTGCAGATTTCCGATTTTGGGCTGGCCAAGTGCAATGGGCTATCCCACTCCCATGACCTCAGCATGGACGGCCTGTTTGGCACCATCGCCTACCTCCCTCCGGAGCGCATCCGCGAGAAGAGCCGGCTCTTCGACACCAAGCACGATGTGTACAGGTGTGTGACAGGTGTGCGTGCCGGCTCAGGTGGGGCTCGGCACCTTCATTCTTCGCGCCCCGAGTGCCGGCTTTCCCGGGGGCTCCTCAGGGCTATCAGATACGAGATTCAGTCCAAATGAAAGAGTTCGGGGTTTTTAGCTGGTAGGTCCAGGCTACCCCAGGTGTGCGAGACCGTCGTCCCCCGCGAGTGCTGCCAGCCGGGGGTGGGGAACGTTCATGGTTGGTGCCAGTTAGAGACAGTTATGTAACCCAACTGGCAGCTCCCGCACTGTGAAAAGTCTGGTGTTTTCACGAAATGTGGGTTTTTATAGCCCGTCTGCGGGGTGAGCCTGGCGCTCGGAGTGCCATCTGTCTGTACGTGCGTGAATTTGGCTTCCTAACCCAGGTCCCTCTGGCCCAGCGTCTTACACTCCTAATGTCACTTACTTTGACAGAGGAGTGCAGACTGGCCGGGGGCGGTTTGCAAACTAGCGTCAGTGGGATTTATGTACTCAAGAATAATCCCACGTCACTGGGGCCTGCCTTTTCCAAATTGCCAAGGTCTTACTCACCCAGACCTGTTGGAGGAGAAGAGAGGCAGGGAGGGCGGGAGCACCTAAGCCCCTCATTGTGGCTCTTGTCTTACGCATTGTGACTGTGACCCTGAGCCCCAGAGCACAAAGCTTTGCCTTTGTGACATCGCCCGCGCCTGGAGTCCTGGCAGACTGGTTTGACCGTCACCCTTGTGCCTGTGTTCTTCTGGGCTCTGAGCTGTCTGTCCGCTGTCGAGGGCACTGTGGGGGCCAGTCCCAGCTTGCAGAGTTTGGGGAGAATAAGGTTCTGTGTTTGTTTTGGAGCTGAGAGTTTCAACTTTTGAACTCGCAGACTTCAGTGACTTTTCAATGGAGAATTCTTGGCATCTCTAATCAGTAGGCTCTCAGCTTGTTGAGGGTGCTGTCTCCACGTTTGGGCTCCTGGTTTTGTTGGTGTTTTTTTTTTTTTAAATGTATTAGACTGTGCTTTTTGGAGTATATTCAGAGTAATTTCATACACCACATATATAGAGAGAGAGACAGAGAGAGAAAGTAAGTGTATATATAATTTCCACCAGCCAAGAAAGAGCCCCAGGAAGGTCAGCTGGCCCGGCTCTCGTGCTCTCTGCCCTCTGCCCAACCTTGTGTGAAATGTCAGCAAGCACGCTACTCGCCCCACCCGGTGCTGGCTCAGCGTCTTGTGTCCCGTGCCTGCCAGGAGACGGAGGGGAATAAGCGGATACAGGCTCTTCTCCCCATGAGCCGACGGTCCAGCTGCGGAGTGACATTCGTTCCCCTTCTGGGGCCCCCCCACCCCCCGCGCTGTCTGAGCCGGCACAAGCCACGTCGCAGGGTTGTGTCTGTTGGGTCGCGTCTGAGCTCGCACTCTGATGTGCTCCACGGACGAGCGCCTGTTTAATTAACAAGCCCATGGAAAACATCGTGGTGTCCTCCCTCTCCCTCTCCCTCTCCCACTCCCTCGCTTTTGAAGACTCTGGCATGGTTCCCTTCCAGCATGGTGCTGTGTGGGTGAGCCTCTGGCTCGCAGATACTGACCTGGCCCATTTTCCTTCCAGCTTCGCCATCGTGATCTGGGGTGTGCTGACACAGAAGAAACCGTTTGCAGGTGAGTGGGCTTGTCTTTGGGGGCAAGGCAGTGTGTCCGTCTGTCCTGGGACAGTGGAGGGCGCCCCGTCTGTGGTCCTGTTTCTGTTGAAGCTGTGCCTGCCATTCGCGTTCCCACAGGGATGGGGGGTTGCTCTGGGCCATGAAGCTGGCGGGACCATCCTGGGGGGCAGCGGGATTGCTGCTCCGTCCCGCCCAGCACTTCCTCTCAGAGCTCCACGGCCCACCCTTCAGGCCTTTCTGGATGTAGACAAGCAGTCCTGCAGTGTAATTCACATGCAAGACAAGGCTGTCATCTGAAGGGGTCTGTTCAGTGGATTTCTTTTTTTAGGTGCCAGCTGATTCGTGTGTGTGTGTGTGAGAGAGAGATGTAATACACGGGACATAAAACTTACCTTTTTATCCATTTAAAGTGTACGTACAGTTCAGGGGCATCAAGTGCATTTGCTGCTGTATAGTCTCGCCCACTGCCTAGTGCCAAAACATTCCCGTCCCCCAAGAAGGAAGCCCCCGGCCCATGCAGCAGCCCTTCCCCGTCCCCCCCCTCCACCGTGACTATTCAAGCTGCTTTCTGTCTCTCTGGATTTGCCAGCTGTGAATATTTCCAGCCAATTCTTCTTTTTTTTAATTTAAATATGGCAAGATACACAGAAAATGCACCATCAGAACCACTCGTAAGCATGCGGTTTAGCGGTATGAGGCACACTCACACCGTGTGCAAGCCGTCCGCGGGATGGCTGGGTGGATTGGGCACCAGTGTGCGCCCCCAGGTCCCCAGCGCCCCCCTCAAGGGCTGCGACGCCTCGTCCCCCTTCAGGCCACCTCTGTTCCCATGTCGTCCTCAAAGTGCTAATGCCTTGACGTGTGACAAAGACCGAGGACTTGGACCCTCATTGTTTTCTTCTAGGCGTATGTGGGTCACTCCTGCGCTTCTTCAGTTTGACCGTAAAGATCTGACCGCTCCAGGCAGAGTGGGCGTGTGGCCCGGGTCTGGGGGTCTCGTCGTAGTGTGTGTTTGTGGCCCCGTTGTCTGTCTGCCGGACTCCTCCTCCTCTGTGGAGGCCGTGGTCTGCATCGCTGTGGCGAGGCGGCGTGCCCCTCTGGCCCAAGATCGTCTGCCAGGCACGATGCCCAAGGCCAGGTGCAGGGCACGAACGCCCAGAGCCAAGGCCTGTGTGTTCTATTGCTTGGGACGTAGGGGAGTTCAGGGTACGGGAGCAAAAGGTGTTTCCTGAACCCTTCCCATCTGCTCGGCAGCAGAAACTGTTCCAGGTGTTTACTTTCATTTTATTCATGGGGCCTGCTGGGGTTTGGAAGCGTGTGTTGTGGAAATAACGTGTAGCTGCCTGGGAGAGCTGTTGCACAAGATTTAACGGGAAGGCGGCCCGGAGCCTCAGAGTAGGATCTGGCAGGCGGCAGTGACTTTAGGCCAGTTTTCCACACCTGCTGACATGTGTCTGCTGCCTCTGCGGGCTCCCTTGCCGTGGGTGTGTTGGGAACTGCAGGGGCGTGGGGGGGGCCTGAGGTCCAGCCTGATGGACATTGTGGTTTTAGGCTGAGCAGAGAATTTGTCTGGCCCTGGGCCCCTTGGTCTGTGACCAAGGTTATGATGATAGTAACGAGTCCATTGTGCTCGTAAAGGTCGCAGAGAAGGACAGGAGGGGCCCCGTAATATGAATTTCGGGGGAAAAGGCCCCCATTTACACACCCCAGACGCTTTGGGGAGGCCAGGCGCCCTGGCCAGCGTTGCTGTGGCCGGCTCCCGGCACATGGCCCCCGGGGCCTGAGCTGCGGCGTAGAAATCAGAGTTTAGGAAGGGTTTTGCGTCATCACAGGGAGGTTTGGGTTCTCTTGGAGGCCGCACCACGTGACTTCATGATTTATAAGTGTTTCCTCCCTTTGGCACGCACGGGCCACTTTGGAACATGTCTCATCAGATAGTTTTCTTCTTTGAACCCCGCTTTCCTTTGAGTTTGACACCCAGAGAGATCTGCCCTGTGATGCAGAGCCCTGGCTCCATTTGGTACATCGTTGGGAGTTTCCAAAACCTGGAAAAGGGAGCGCAGACGTGCCCTGGAAGACTGAGGATTAGAGACCGCTCTGTGCTCTGCAAAGGAAATGAAGTGGTCTCCCAGGTCACGTCGTGGGGATGGTGTCGGTGACACGCTCAAGATGAAAACGATGGCCTCCAGCCCTGCGGAGCTGCCCTGACTTGTGTGCTCTCTTTGCAGATGAGAAGAACATTCTGCACATCATGGTGAAAGTGGTCAAGGGCCACCGCCCGGAGCTGCCGCCTGTGTGCAGAGCCCGGCCGCGGGCCTGCGGGGCCCTCCTGCACCTCATGCAGCGGTGCTGGCACGGCGACCCTCGAGAGCGGCCCACCTTCCAGGGTGAGTGCCCGGCCCCTGCCGCCTGACTGTTGTGCTGGTGGCACGGGAGAGAGGGCAGGCTGGGGAGCGGGAGCAGACGCTGGTGCACTTACAGGCTGGCCCCTGCCCGGGCCCTCTGGCGCCCGGGGCCGGGACAGTTGCCGCCGTCCGCCGCAGCTCCAGCCGGGGCCGGCTCGCTGCCGGGAGGGGCCCCTGCTGGTGCTGCGAGTTCAGGTACCGCGGGGTATCTTCAGGGCACTGATGAGACCACTCCGCTGAGGCTTTCTTCGCATTTCTCTTGGGTCTTGTCCCCCTGGCATGGATGTACCTTGCGGTAGGAAAGGGACTGATAAAATCAGAATTGGTCGTTACATTGAAAACACATGGGGGAGACGACGGGGGCCTCACTTGCTAGGAGCCAGCCACCCCGGCCACGGTGGGCGTGTGTGCCGGCGGCTCCGGCAGACGGGGCTCCCCCGGGAAAGGCTTCTTTGGGAAACCAGAACGCCGTGGGTCCTGCTTGGAGTCTGGCAGACCCTGCAAGTGGTGGCTAACAGGAGGCCCCAGAGTGGCCATGGAGGTTGCAGGGGCACCTGCGAGGTCCGCCAGGCCAGCTGCCTGGGAAGCCGCGGTGCCAGCCAGCCCCCTGGGGTGCAGCGCCCCAGCTGCTGCCTCTTCTGTCCCCGCCCGAGGTCGCACGTTTACGTCGTGAATGTGGAAGTCATTGTCCGAGTGACATGCCCTGTTTTGTGTTCTCCCCACAAGAAATTACTTGTGAAACCGAGGACCTGTGTGAGAAGCCCGACGGGGACGTGAAGGAAATGGCGCGGGATCTGGACGCGAAGCAGCCCCTGGAGCCCAAGAGCCAGGTAACGGCCACCTTCCTGGACGTCGTTTCTCGGGGGCCCCTCTCTTCTCTGCAGGTTCCCCTCAGCCTGGACCGGCCCCTCGGGTCACTGTCCCAGGCCAGTCGGCCTTGTGCTCGGGAGTTAGCCGTGGGGTCCTGCGTTCAGGAGGAGGGCGGGTCACGTGGCTGGCCTGGTGGCCCTGGGTGCCTTTCCTGCCCGGCTGCTCCCTGTCCCCACCTCCTGTCTGTGGTTCAGGATGGACAGCGTGGGCCCACACTTGATGTTGGAGGGCCACTGGTCAGATGCTCTTTGAGCCGGGGAACAGAAGGCCCGCGTGGGCCCTGGTGGGGGAGGGGGCGTGGGCTCTGCTGGTCTGACTGCCTCTGCTCCTTTGACTCGGAAATCAGGCCACTTTGTAACTGCGGCTCATAAATGCTCTGTGCTCGGGGAGCCACATAGGTTACGCGAGGTGCGATAACGGACCCCAAGGGCTGGGGCTCACTAGGCCTGGGGACGAGGCGATGGCAGACTCGTAAAGGGAAGCCTGCTGTGTTATCTGGTGTTGGGTGTCGTAGCCCAGGCCGTCCTTGGAAGGCCGGGAGATAAGCAAGTGTTTAAGGCGTGCCCGCTGTCTGAACAGAAAGGGGCGTGTGTGAGGTTGGGGAGCAAAGGTGCCTGGGGAAGGGGATCTGGCCACTGATAAGGATGAGCAAGGCACCCAGCTGGAGGGCTGCGACTCTGCACCGAGCCACCAGGTCAGGGCAGATCGGCAGTTCCCAAGGAGAGGGAGGACCCGTGACAAGTGGGCTTGAATCAGGAATTGTCGGGAGCCATCCCTGGGCTTCATCACTCACCAGAAATCTACTTTCTGAAAGCCCAGTACGGTGACCCTCGAAAAGGCCCCCCTGGCGCGTGTGGATTGGAGGGGCCCTGTTGTCGCTGCATCTGGGCCCGCCCCTTGTGCTCGCCCCCACGCCGCCCCCCAGCCCCACTCGCCTGGCTCGGAGGAGGGGGCACAGGTTGTTGGTGGTGAGGGGCCCCCAGCCCCAGTCCCATGTCATTCATTTCTTACCAGTGCTGGCCTGCCAGGGTGGGCACGGCCCAGCGCTCAGGCTTCACCCGCTCCCAGTGCATTCACGTCCTGCCCAGCGTGCCGTGCTTCCTGCGTCTGTCCCGTCTGTCTGTGCTCACGGCGTGTCTGTGCCCGGCGGGCCCAGCGCACCGTCTTTGGGTCCCTGCTGCTGTGCCTGTGGCGATGGGTAGCACGCCCTGTGTGGCCGCCTGGGGACCCGGTGCCCCCTCGCCCTGCGCCTGCGCTGCCGGTGTCCTGGGTGGGTCTCATCCGCCCCCTCCCCCTCTGCTTCGTTCTCAGAAGCCCGTGTGCACGCCTCTCAAGAGAGCCTCCGCGCCCACCTTCGACAGCGATTACAGCCTCTCCGAGCTCCTGTCCCAGCTGGACTCGGGCACCTCCCAGACCCTCGACGGCCCGGAGGAGCTCAGCCGCAGCTGCTCCGAGTCCAGGCTGCCGTCGGCCAGCAGTGGCAAGAGGCTCTCGGGGGTGTCTTCTGTCGACTCTGCCTTCTCCTCCAGGGGGTCGCTGTCCTTGTCGTTCGAGCGGGAGCCTTCAACGGGCGGTAAGCGAGGACCCCATATCCTGGGAAGTAACGTGCTTCACGGTGGGGCTGGGGGCAGGCAGCGTGTGTAGGAGTGCCTGTGCGGCTAACGGACCGGGCCCCCAGCTCCTAGACCAGTTCTTCATTTCCGTATCCCGTAACTAATTGGTTTGGGGCGTCAGTGCGTAGCTAGCTCAGTGAGCGCAAATCCAGAGAGGTGTGCCGGCTGAGTGGTGGGCTGCGTGGCTCTGCGGGGTGTCACTTCAGAGTGAAGGGAACGGGCCGTGCTCCGGGCTGTGCAGGAGGTCTTACCTGTGCCAACCCCAGGTGCAGGGTCTGACCTCAGGTTTGCAGACCCCTGAGTTCTGTCAAGTGAGGCCAACAGGTGAATCGAACCCCACACCCTCGAGATCTCTCTCTTGCAGAGGCCAGCCCTGTACCCCCTTTTTCTGAAACTTTTCCTTTCTCATTTGTGAGCTCCCCATTTATTTTAGCCATGCATTACGATGGGTAGGTTGTTCCCAGAGGTTTTAACGTGTGGGTCCCGTCGTATACTGCCTGTTGGGATGGGGTCCTTTGCAGTTAGGTGGTTTTATATTTTTATGTTAATTTCGGTGGGTTTTCCTTTGGAAGGGGTCTTCCCTGCCGCTGGCCCTAATGCTGGTCCCTGGGCGCGGGGGCTGGTGCTTAAGTGCTTACTGTAGCTCCCTTCCGGCCCTCCCCCTGCCCAGGAGGGTAAAATGGGGTCCTGTCCGGCCCTCTGGGTGCTGCTGCCCCACGAGGAGCATATGGGTGCTCAGGCTCAGGGCGACGATGGTGTCGGGGTGGCCAAGTGCCAGAGGGCCGTGGGAAGGGTGCCGGGCCCAGCATGCGGGGAAGTTCGTTTTTCCTGGTGGATCAGGGGATTCCTTCTGGAAGGGACGACTTTTCCTGCATGCTGTGAGCCTCCTGGGATTTTGAGTGGAATATTCGGGGCAAAAGAGGGCATTCTGGGTTGAGGAAGTGCCTTACAAAGGCATATCGGTGGGCAAGGCCCAGCCGGACAGCTTGCCTGGGTGATGAGACTGAACAGGAAAGAGATACCCCATCTCTGGGGGAGAAATGTGTTCTAGAATGCTTTCTGAGTCTGATGCTTCAGAGGATCCGTTCCTGCTCAGCTCCGAAGCCCGGGTAGACGCGAACCCAGACCGGGCGGACTGGGTGGATCGTGTTTTCTTGAACTCCGCCCTGTCATCCCCCCACCCCTGGAAGTCCCCTGGAGAGAGTTCCGTGGAGGGAGGGGCCTTGCTCCACGCGCATCAGAACCCACACACTAGGAGCACTAAGCTTTTCATCATGAATGACGGTCCTTCTGAAATGGGAGAATTCAGTCTTTTGAGAATTATTTTAGGAAACCTTCATGATGTTTCCAGGGCAAGAGGCTGCATTTGGAGGCCGGGGCAGGGAGCAGCTGGCGGCCCGGGAAGCGTGCCCCTGGCCTGGGAGCTGTCCGCTCTTAAGTGGACTGGGGGCACCTGCCTGGCCTCTGCCTTTCTTTCCCTTTTCTCTTCTTAATGAAAGAACATTAGCAATCACTGCCATTTCTGAGCACACGCGGGCCGAGGTTTTCATCCTTATCTGATGACGACCCTACAGGACGGTAGGGTGACTTTCACTTTGCCAGTCGACAAAAGCGCCTCAGCCTGCCCGAGGTCTTCCCACTACATCTGAAACCTGAGGACACAGTTCAGGTGGCCCGTGAGTGATTTCAGGCACATGGCGACCCCGAGGCGTGGGGAGTGGCCGGCAGCCTGATCCTTGCACCTCTCTCCCTGCAGATCTCGGCACAACAGATGTCCAGAAGAAGAAGCTCGTGGATGCCATCGTGAACGGGGACACCAGCCGACTGATGAAGATCCTGCAGCCGCAGGACGTCGACCTGGTGCTGGACGGGGGCGCCAGCCTGCTGCACGTGGCCGTGGAGGCCGGCCAGGAGGAGTGCGTCAAGTGGCTTCTGCTCAATAACGCCAACCCCAACCTCACCAACGGGAAGGGCTCCACCCCCCTGCATGTGGCCGTGGAGAAGAGGGCACGGGGTGTCGTGGAGCTCTTGCTGGCTCGAAAGATCAGCGTCAACGCCACGGACGAGGACCAGTGGACGGCCCTGCACTTCGCAGCCCAGAACGGGGACGAGGGCAGCACTCGGCTGCTGCTAGAGAAGAATGCCTCCATCAGCGAGGTGGACTGCGAGGGCCGGACGCCCATGCACGTGGCCTGCCAGCACGGCCAGGAGAGCATCGTGCGCATCCTGTTGCGCCGGGGCGTGGACGTGGGTCTGCAGGGGAAGGACGCCTGGGTGCCGCTGCACTACGCCGCCTGGCAGGGGCACCTGCCCATCGTCAAGCTGCTGGCCAAGCAGCCGGGGGTGAGCGTGAACGCGCAGACGCTGGACGGCAGGACGCCGCTGCACCTGGCCGCCCAGCGAGGCCACTACCGCGTGGCCCGCATCCTCATCGACCTGCGCTCCGACATCAACGTGCGCAGCCTGCTGTCGCAGACGCCCCTGCACGTCGCCGCGGAGACAGGGCACACGAGCACCGCCAGGCTGCTCCTGCATCGGGGCGCCCACAAGGAGGCCGTGACGGCGGAGGGCTGCACCGCCTTGCACCTGGCCTCCCGGAACGGGCACCTAGCCACCGTCAAGCTGCTCGTGGAGGAGAAGGCGGACGTGCTGGCGCGGGGGCCCCGCAACCAGACAGCGCTGCACCTGGCCGCCGCCGGCGGGCACTCGGAGGTGGTGGAGGAGTTGGTCAGCGCCGACGTGCTCAACCTGTCCGATGAACAGGGGCTCAGCGCGCTGCACCTGGCCGCCCAGGGCAGGCACGCCAAGACCGTGGAGACGCTGCTGAGACACGGGGCGCTGGTCAACCTGCAGAGCCTCAAATTCCAGGGCGGCCACAGCCCCGACGCCACACTCCTCCGGCGAAGCAAGACCTAGCCTGCTGCCCCCGGAGACCAGGGCCCGTGTGGGGTTCCCGTCCCATTGCCGTGTTCCACCGTGGGGACTGAAGGACACTGTGCCGGTCGGCCCCGCTCGCCTTGTCTGTGGCCTGATGGAACATTGACCGAGCGAGTGGGCCGGCGAAAGGCAGGTGGCTGCTGACTCCGGGCGCGCGTGGGACGTCTGCTCGGGCGTGTCAGCCTCCGAAGGCATTTGGTTAGAACGCACTCGGCTGTCCACCCATCCAGCGATTGGCACGCCCGCCGTCAGAGGGACGATGGGTCGGAATCATTTCGTCACGCTCCTTGCTGCTCGCATGGGCCCCTCGGTGCCTGCGCCGTGGAGGGAGCGCGTGCACTGTCCTGAGCTCGGCCCGCAGCCCGGAGTGCAGCCGTCGCGGGAGCAGGTGCAGGAGGAGCTGGCTTTTACCTTCACGCCCAGGGGTGGGCTGGGAAGCCTGTTTCAGGAAGCTGGAGTGGAATTCTTGTTCCGTAGGAAATCTTCAGTAGATGAACATGGATTAACTGTTGCTTTGAACTTGTTATAGACGTTCACGTCTTTCGGTTGTCTGGTCCGTGACCAATGAGTGTAAAGTAATGAGGTTGGTTTTTAAAAGCAACAGTCATTGGACCTGCTCTTTCATGTCCAAATTTGTCAGTCCTCGTGGGTGGCCGCCCACGTACCTGACCGTGCGGTTTGCTCTTCTCGTTGCTGGTCACCTGAAGTGTTCGAGCTCTGGAACGACATTTTGGGTTCGGGCTGCCGTCAGTGTTTCCAGCTGGATGGGCCACCTTGCTTGTTGGGTTGCTTCCAGCGCGGATGTTGGGTGAGGTGGTGGTTTGTGCGGACTGCTCCCGTCTTGGGGCCGCGAGGGTTGTCTGAGCCCCTGGACGGACGCCTACACCACGCAGGAGCCTTGGCTTTTAGGGTGGAATCCCGGGCGGCTCCAGGACACAGCGGCACACTCTTGGGTAGGAAAGACTGGTTTCTAGCCCCTTTCCTTCCTTGGCTCCTGTGTCCCGCGTGGCGCCCCCTGAATGCTGTTCTTTGAGTAGGTGTGCCGCGGGGTGTGGCCCCGTGGCCTGGTGTACGACACAGAGACTGATGTTAATGTACCGTGTATGTTACTATGAATCTGTGCGCAGGGTACTTCTTTTCTATGACAGGAAATATCCACTCTGCTTAGAACTGGCTATGTTTTAATACGCCTTGCGCTTTCATGACGTTCCGCTATGGTTGTATATAGGACGTGCGGAAGACAAATTCTGTCAATAAAACATGTCGATAAAACAAAGCACTCTTCTACTTTTTTGGAGTCAGAAAAATCTTTTTCTTCTTACACAAGAACGCGCATCATGTGATTTCTGAAAACCAGAGATTCAGGCAGTCTACAAGCGTAGTCGGGGTGCGCTGAATTAACTGTGACAGGAGGGGGCAGAGGAAGGGGAAGGGTGGCCCCAGGCTTCCTGCCTCCTTAGCTAGGCCCTTCCCCATGTGTGAACCAGCAGAGATGATCTAACCTTAGGAGAAAAGCTCCTCACACCCATGTTTTGATGTCTTTTTAAATGTTTACAATTCTTCTTTTTATTTGTTAATTGTGAAATAGTTTCAAGTTACAGGAGAGTTACAGTGCATAGAACACCAGTGTATCTGTTACCTAGAGTCCCCCGTTCGTTCCCATTTACCTCATTGGCGTGGTCATTCTCTTTTCTATCTCATCTACCTGCTCACCTACCCATGCACCCGTTGATCCATCTGTCTATCCATCCATCCACCATCCATCATCTTGCCCACCCCCCATCCATTCACCTGCCCATTTACCCATCCATCCATCATTGACTTTCCTGCCCATCCATCCATCCATCCATCCACCTACCCACCCATCCACCAGTCCGTCCGTCCATCCATCCATCCATCCATCCATCCATCCATCCATCCATCCATCCATCTTGTCCACCCATCCATCCGTTCACCTGCCCATTTACCCATCCATCCATCATTGACTTCCCTGCCCACCCATCCACCCACCCACCCATCCATCCATCCACCTACCCACCCATCCACCAGTTTGTCCATCCGTCCATCCATCCACCCACCAATCCTTCCATCTATGCATCTGCCTGCCCATCCAGCCATACACATACGTGCCTTCCATCCATCTGTCTGAGGAGGTTGCAGAGAGTGCCCCATGACCCCTAAATACTTAAATACGTATTTCCCAAAAATAAGGACTTTATGCTAAATAGCCACAGTGCACACATCAAAATCAGGAAATTAGCATTGATACAGGACTATCATCTTATCCCTTTTCAAGTTTTGTCGACTGTCCCAAAAATGTTCTTTTGTAGAAAAAACGACCAATGGGAGCAACCAGTGAATCTTCCTTCCACCTTTCTGGCTCAGGCCCCCACCATGCTTTGTTGCCCTGACTCCCGAGTCCTCAGTCCTCTGTTCCCCAGGCTTGGCTTCTCTTTTACAACTTTGCCTTTTCTGAGAGGAGTACAGTCATTGTGTATAATGTCCTCAGTAGAGGTTTGTCTTAATTTTCACGATTTGCTTTTCTTACGTATTTTTGGCACAAATGCCACCGACGTGATATGGGGTTTAAGGCATTTCTTTCCCTTCTACCTTTTTAATATTTTATCGATACCAGTATGCAGTCACGGATTCCCATGGAATCAGCAGGCTCTACTCCATTATTGTCATTTATTTTCATGTTCAAGTTATCCCCAATTTGGCCAAGTCCAGTGCCTTTATGCCGGTTCTCGTGTCCCTCTGGTGCATCCCTGTCATTTGAGCACTTCTTGCTTTCTGACACAATGGGAGCTCAGACTCATCTTGTCCTTCCTCCACCCCAGCCTCGGATACCATCAGTTCTCCAAGGAAAGTGGTTTCTTTTAGTCAAGAATGGTATTTAGACACCAAGATCTGGGGCTTAGATATGCTCACTGTTCCGGGGGTGTCATTCCCTCTAGGCTTCAGAGACTGATGTAACTGACATGTATATATGCATACAGATCTCTGTATCTTATTAGGGAGCATAGTTTCACAGCAATGCCTTCAATTACAATCCAACACCCCGGGGTTTCATCCAGCCTGTCCATATACGTGTCCGCTTCCTCTGATGGTGAGAAGGTTAGTCCCCGTCGTATTGAACAGAAGTGCACCTTCGCTCAGCCCCTGCGTGTGTGACAAACCTCCCAGCCATGCTGGCTGCTGCCTCAGCCTGTGTGCCTTCACATAGGCTGAGCCAGCCCGGGTTTGCTCAGCCCTCCACTCCGAGTGCACCAGCCACGTTCCCCAGCCCTGCAGAAGGAGGATTCCTTTTAAAAGCCTTTTAGACCAGGGATCAGGACTTACAAACCTTTTCTTACTAAGACTCTGCCACTCAGCTTAACTTTTACTTTTTTTCCAGTAGGTACCCACATCATTTCTCCTCCTGTCTTCAGGTAGTGATAGTTCAACAACATTACATTTTTCCTTCTTCACTTCTCAGAAAACTTGGGCATTTCCCCCTCTTTTCCCTCTGATCCCTAGTCTACACTTTTTTTAGTTAGGAGCATCTTTTGGTTTGAGGATGGCATGCACTTTTCTCTTAGACTCTCTGCTCTTTGACCCTTTGTTTCTTGGAGGAAACAAAAGTAAGTCTTACATTTCACGCATCCTGCTATTGCTGTAGGGCTGAGGGGCCCTTGGACACCCCCAGCTAGTCCCTCTTGGGCCCTACCGCTGAGCAGCATCAAAGAGGCATACCAGCCTTTCTCCAGCAGCTCTGGGATGTGGTGATGGTAGGTTCTAGAACAGAAGTGGATTATGCCTGGCTGAAGCACATACAAGCAGCACCCTCATGCACTGGCATTTAGGCTCACAGACCCCCACTCACAGCAGCCTGGGATGATGTCAGAACCGGAGGGGGCGGTGGGGGACAGGGGCACGGCACCAAACATCATCTTATTACTGACCAGGTTATACTCAGGTTGGGGACCACTTGGCAAGCTGTGATAGCCAAGGTCTCAACCCCAGCCTCTGGTTCAGATCTGCCATGGTTCACACTCCACAGAGCCGGGCACAGAGGACCCAAGTCTGAGTACTGCTCTCTTCCTATGCCCATCCCTGCTCACCTCCAGCCAAATGAGAGATGCGGGCCCCTGGGCTCCCAGGCATCGTGACTTTACTGGCAGCATATCTCCTTTCTAAATGTATGCCTGAAGCCACAGAGAGGTGGGACCTGGCTTGCTGAGCGAACAACTGGTTCACCACTTGACTACCCCACCCCCAGCTCTGATGAGCCAAGAGTCACCATCTTTATCCAGGTCATTGAACCTCAATCCAGTTCTCCAGGACTGTTTGCTGGAGGCATTTCACTGTGCTCGGCTCTAGCTGCTTATTTCAAAAGCGTGGGTGTGGCAGGCGGTGCCATTCAGGCCTCCTGTTGACACTGCAGCAGAAAGGGAACAGGCCGTTTGTAGAAGCTGACATTCGGAGGAGAATTCCTGCCCCTAAGCTTACATTTTGGTGGCCATGTTCTTGGAAACAGAGAGACTTAACCCTGGACGAGTTTTCCTCCTCTCCCCCTCCTTCCTTCCTTCCCTCTCTCTCTCCCTACCTCCCTTTATTATTCATTATTGTGTGAAGTCAGGAGTTCAGAACGCCACCACACGCTGTGCGGGACACTCAGGGGTGAGAACTCCTGGCTTTCTGCCGTGTCTATGCCCTAACATCTGAGATCAGGCGACGCTGGCATATTACACGAGGGGAGGCACCGATGGGCAGTCTCTTCCCTGAAATGGTGCTAGTCGCTGATGTAGGCGCACCGGCAAAGAAGGTGTACTTATACTTACTACCTCATGTAATCCACTGGTGTCAGGAATGGCTGGATCCAGGTGTTCGCAGTGTCACCTTTCCTTGATGTTGGCTTTGCTAATGAGCAGAAAATGGCCTGACATCTCCAAGCTTGAACAATCTTGGCTCAAGGATTCCACTAGAAGAGCTTTTTGTCCCAATGGTTTTCCTTTCCCAAACCCCAAGTTAAACATAATTCATAGATTCTTAGACACCCTTCCCCTGCCACCCCCACATTTTAATGGCTGTGAGAGAGTTGGTGGCATCTTACAATTGAAAGTGGCAACATATTTTCTCCTTTGGAAGTGCTTAAGATAATGGTACATTTTACAATTCATGGTATCTCAGAAGTTTTGCAATATGGGGGCCCCTCTGCCTGGCTGTGCCCATTCCTAAAACCCATCATGGCAGCCAGGGGAAGAGAATGTTCTGGTCAACCAGGCTGGGTCAGGCTGGTTGATTTCACTCCTGAACGTGGGGGTGGTAGTTTCCTGAAGGAAAATCAGGATGTTCTTACAGGAAAAGGTGGACTAGGGGCTGGTAGTGACAGCCACAGGTGTCCTCCCAGGGGGACCCTCTGAGGAGAGCCCACAGAGCACGTGGAGCCGCCTATGGGTGACTTGGAGCTGTGTGTGCGGGACGTGCCTTTGCACCTTCTCAGGGACACGGCGAGCAGGCTCCCTCTCCGAACCCTGGAGAAGGGCAGCCCACGTTCTGGAAAGCTGTTGCTCGAAGCCCAACAGCAGAGATGCTGTCCAGTGGCTTTGAAGGCGCAGCAGGTGGGGCAAAGAGATGATCTGGGGACCACCTGCCAGATGCATTAGCAGTGGGGCAGGGGACCCAGGTGCCAGTGCTCAGTGGAGCCCCCAGATGACCTCGAGAATGAGGAAGAGAGTTATCTTCAGCCACTGCGCTCTGCCTGGAAGGGGAGGCACCGAGCCAGCTTCCCTGCACCAGCCGGGCTCCCTGAGGGGGCGTGCGTTGGGGGCGGTGTTCCTAACCCCAGCAGCACCTGAAAGACGGCCCACCTAATTGAAGGGAGGAAGCCACGGAATAAGGGGGAAAGGCTTGTAGGAACAGTCCCCTTGCTCAGGGTAGCCACTCTGCTGAGTGCAGGAGAGAAAGAACATTCTGGAGCCTCCCAGGTAGGTAGGGGCTGTGGGCCATGATGGTGAAGAGACTAAGAAGAGTAAGTTGTCTCCCTGGCCAATGGAAAGTGCTAAAATCTATATTGAAGATGTTTGCGCTGAAAGAAGTGAGCTCAGATTCGAAGAGCTTGTTCAGATGCTGGGCGAGGAAGAGAGAAGAATGCCCTGGGGACAGGAGCAAGCAGGCTGCGGGACAGGGGGTGCTCTCTGCTCATCACTCCCCACGCGGGGTAGGCGCCGTTAAAGCAGTAATGGAGAGCTGTGTGGCGCTCTTTTGCAAGTGTGAGTATGCTGCCCCAGAGACTGGCGACCCAGGGTGCGGGGCCCCTCCTTTTTTATATGACAGCATCTGGGTCAGCCCCTGCCCCTTGGAACGGGGCCTGGAGGTTGCATCAAGCCTCGTTCCCTCTGTGGCAACCAAGAGGAATGAGGTCTCCCTGCGGGTGACTTTCTTCCTCCTCCCTGCCTGGACCAGCTGTGCCACTGGAAGAACGAGACCAGGGCAGGTGGCCCCGGGAGGGCACTGAGTGGGGTCAGGGGGAAGGTGGCCCTTGGGCAGAGAGTGGATCACAGGGGTGGCTGTGGCCATGGGACCTCATTTGTCTGTCTTTCCTGGGTGACCGGGGGAAAGAGGCTGGCACACAGCGAAAGCCCAGCCAGCTCCCCAGGAGAGAATCTCCCCGGCCTCTGCCTCTCCTGTGCCTCCAGGAACAAGGCAGGCAAGGAGGAGGGACCTGCTTTGGGAGGGCTGTGCTGCCAGGTCCCTGGGAGGGCGCAGAGCAGCGGGAGCCCCCCCACCCCGTTGCAGGGTAGTGGCAGTTTAGTGGGGGAGGGAGGGGTGAGTGACGTGGGCTGATGCAGAGCTGTGGAGGGCAGTGTGGCCCCCATCCTCCGGCTCTGTGAGCTCAGAGCGGGGAGACAGGAGTCAGCCGAACTGGTCTTTCCAGGGTGAACGGGAAGGGACGGACGAAGGAGCGGAGCCGTTCCCTCCGAAGGCAGGGTCTGGGGGAGGGAACTGGGGGTGCCTCGTCGGATGCTTCTCAAGGAAGGAACTTGCAAACACCAGATGTGTCTTCAAGACCAAGCAGACACATGTGTGTCGCGAGGAGCCCACCCGGTCCACCTGGGGAAGCGTATCCCAGCCTGTGTCTGGACATTGTCACCTGCGGACCGCCACGGGCCGGGTGACACCGGGTGGAGATGGCGTGAATCAGGCTGCTGGCTGCGTGTTCTGTGAACTCATCCTTCCCAGTCCACAGAGAGAGAAGCCCAGAGCCAGGCAATGAGCGCCATCTGACAGTCCTGTCCTGACCACGGAATCTGGCAAGAATATTGCCAGTCTTCAGGGCTGAAGGCAGCAGCCTCTGGAGCGCGAGGAGAAGCCCGGGGTGGAGGTGGGGACCGCTGACCATCTTTCCAGAAGCACTTAGACCAGGCTCTCCCCACCCTGCCCTGCACCACCGCGGGGTCTCTCCCCGCCCCACTCCAAAGACGGAACCAGCTTGAACTGAATGTGCTTGGGCCAGATGACTCTGGCACAGGAGGAGTGGGCTGGGGAGGGGTCTCCGTGGAGGAGATTGGGTCGATTCCATGTCCTGGAAGGTGAGGACTGGGCCAGCCCGCTCTGCAGCCCTCAGCCCTGTCTCAGCACCCAGCTCCTTCCCAGGGGGAAGGCAATCTACAGCCCTGACAGGCAGAGCCCCCCCACCCCCATCATCCTGCGGAGACCCTCCCCCACTGATCTGCACCCCCGGGCACACAGGGTCTCAAACATGACTTACTAACTCCTGTTGGAAAGTAAGCAGGGAGCCCAGTAGACGCAAAGAACGCCCCTCACAGGAGGACACAGACACCACCCAAGCCCAAGAGAAAAAAGACAATGTGGGGACAAAGGATCAGGAGAGAAGTTTGTAAAATCTACAATGCTTTCAGAGAGAAAACAGGACATTTTCAATAAATGGCGAGCAGAACGGGAGTGCGTGCGTGTGCACATGCGTGTGTAAACGTTTAGAGAACAGAAGTTGAAAAACGTGTAAATGTGATGAGGGAAATAACACTCTTAGAAGGAGGACGGTCAGAGACACTCCAAGCGGCCCAGCACGTCCACGACCGGAGTCCTAGCAGCGGCGGGAGGAGGGAACACCCCCGAGCTGAAGGTCAGGGCCTGCGGTGGGGGTGGCAGCAGGGGTGCGGACAGTGCTCACCGCCCGTGCGCGGTGCCCTGGAACAGCAGCCCGGGGCTTGGAGGCCACCCTGGGGGATCAATCCGCAGCATCAGACTTACAGACAGCCAAGCAGAAGCCAGAAGCCAGACAACAGCTCCACCGACATCTTTCATTTCTGAAGCTCGACTTCATTCCTTCCAGATCTGCCTTGCTTTTCTCAGCAGGGTCCTGTGCTCGAGGGCGCGTTTTACATCGATAATAACGGTAAACGGTAAACGTGTCTGCCTAAAGCCGCTGTCTGACCACCCTACGACCTGAGCTCAGGAATCTCATTTCTCTCTTCGTCGGATCTGCTGGGGGATTGTCTCCCGTTGCGTCATAATTTCAGACTGCGAGCTCGTGCTCAGCCCGTGGAGATCCGCTGTGCCCGGGCTGAGGCTTTGTGGGGTCAGACTTGGGGTTCCCCTGCAGGCCTGTGATCACCCCTATGCTGATTTCAGGGCTGGGAAGGGGCCAGGCCCAACACTACCAGTTCCCCATCCACGGCACAGGCTGAGATCGGTATGCGCTTGGGTGTTTTCCCTCTGCTGGTGGTGGACATGTTCCCCTGGGGGCCCTTCAGCGGCACCACACATGGGAGCCCACCGGCCACAGGCCCGGGCCTTACCTCCTGCCCCTGGGTGTTCACCCCAAGCCCCCTGGTGTGGAGATGGCGCTGGTCTTTATGTCTCTCTTCTCTTTTGGCCTCCGGAGATTTGGCTCCCTTATGTTTAGGTGGTCCTTTAAGGGGAGCCCCACATTTTATCCGACCTTCCTAGCTGTGCGGTAGAAAGGTCTCGTCTGAGCCCATACAGGCAAGGGCTGGGTCTCATCATATTGGCCACTACAGTGATGGAGAAACACGGACTTCTGATTTCATCTAAGGGGTGGCGTGAGTCACCGAGTGGCTGTGGGCGTGGGCGGGGTTGTTGCGTACAAGCCAGGTCTTCGTCTTCCACAGTCAGAAATTAATACCTAAAATATCAAACAGGAGAAGCAAACCAATGGTGGGGTAAGCGTGCGACGGGCAAGTACTGGAAGAAAGGGTGGCAAGAAGGGACCGTGGCCACCGGCGTGGGAGAGCTCGCCCGGGGTGGGCCAGCTGTGAGCAGGGGACACCTTCTCCCTGTGGGGTCCTGAAGTACCGGAGCCAAGGGGATCTGCCCGGACCTTCCCCATCCACACCACAAACTTCCTTCTGCATCTCCCAGTGCCAGCGACTGGGGCAGGTGTGGAGAGTTTCAGGGCTCTCGTGCAGGAGAAGGGAGGGTGCCTATCAGTGACGTCCCCGTTGATGTGTATCCCAGTTGACCCCGAGACCTGCCCCCATTGATTTGGACCTGGTCGCCTGGCTTTGTCACGAATCCATAGCGCCTTTCCCTTTCTGTGCAGATAAACCTCAAAGGCTCTCGGTGGGGTCTTGGGAAGGCAGCACAACCAGGGAACTTTCCTTCTCATCCCTTTAGCCCCGAGTGGGAATCAACAGATGTTTACTTGGCTCTGAGTAACTGGGTGGGGCTTCCCTCATAAGCTCGTTCCTCCTGCTTTCCCCCCTCCACCCAGACTCCGGATTAGCCTCCCAAGGAAGCAAAGGCCTTTGCCTCGGACCATGGGATCCCGCTCTCAGGCTCCAACCAGGGCTCCTCCAGTTGCCCTGGCATGTGGGCAAACCCGGCTACTTCACGTGGCCTTGGTGGACAGTGGAAGGCCACGGGGCCCCACCTTTGGCAGCACTGCCTGTGGCCCGCCCGGTGGGTGTTAGCCCAACCCATTAAGGCAGATAAAACACACCTTCCCTCGCCTCGCACGGGGATGTTTATTGTGGTGGTGGCCGCCACGGAGAGAGAGCCCCGCGCTCGGTCAGGAACCGCAGTCCCAGTCCCGGCCCTGCCAGTCCTCACCTGGTGCCCTTGGTCAAGTCGTTGTGCCTGAAAACAGAGCAGATCTGAAGTTTTATGAACAGTGAAACAGCACTGGTTGCATGTACCTCAAAAGACTTGCAAGTAGGGGCTCAAGTAAGTTCACGCACGCCGTGTTCATGGCACCAAAGGGGGAAATAACCAAACGCCACCAGCGGACGGATGGAGAGACCAGTGTGCTCTACCGAGACGCTGGCATGTTATCAGCTATAGAAAGAGCGGAGTCCTGATAAAAGGTCACATATTACACGATGCGATGTACGTGAAATGTCCAGAGAGGGCAGATCTGGGAGACAGACAGGTGGTTGGCAGGCACCAGTGGAGGGGGGAGGAGGAGAAACGGCTGGAGGGGCCGAGGGGGTCGCGCTGAAGGATGGACGTGCGGGAGCCTGACAGCCGTGGTCGCACAACGTTGAGAATGTGCTGCCACCGATTTTCACCCGGAAACGGCTACTTGGATGTTGTGAGAATGTCACCTCAATAACTTAAACAAATGCATGTTGGCTCCCCCACGGAAGCAAGTCCCAGGACAGCCGGAACCCAAAGGAGCACGAACTGGGGCCCGGTTCATGCCGCTCTCGCCGGCCCTCGAGCAAGGTGGGTGGTGAAGGGGCTCACCAGGAGCCCCGGTGCTGCCATTTCCTGCATCGACTTTCTTCCTGTTTTGTGGTTCGCCCAGTTGCTTCTATAGGTGCGTTAAAGTCATGGAACCCAGCTCTGCAGGGTGAAGAAGCCAGACTAAAACATTCACTCATGCATGCATCTCCTCTGTCCTTGGATATCTATCGCACAGGACCACGCTCCTGCCAAACGACTGGGGGTCATTTCCTCTCCTTGTTCGTAAAGAGCCCACTGCCTCCCTGTCCCTCTGTTCACCTTCTGAAGGACGGTGGGTGATGGAGAGAGCTGGCCTCCGGGAGAGCGAGGGGAGGAAGCCCAGAGGTCCCCAGCCTGGGGAGTGACCTTCGCATGGCCGCAGGGTGATGGTCTTGGAGGCCAGCAGGCTGGGGTGTGTCAGGCCCGGGCTGCTGGGACTCACCCTGATGCTGATGGGAGATGGGCGTTGTGGAGACACGGGGAGTAGCCTGGGGTCACCCCCAGAGTGAATTCTGGACCCTTATTGGAGCAAGCTGGGTGGTGGCTTAGGACACCATCCCCTCCTGTGGCCCCAGCACGTGAGTGAGGTGCTAATGAGGTGTGAGCCTCCAGGCCCTTTCTGGACTGTCCCCAGCAGGTCCATAAGTCCTTGGGGCCTCTGGGCAGGAGAGAGAGGCTCCCACCAAGGTGGCTGTGAGCTCTCCCCGTCTCCACCCTGTGCTCTTGCTGTCTCCTCCCTGCCTGCAAGCCTTCCTCCCCAGGCGGACTCCATGATGGGACATTTGTCTTTGTGGGAAAGGGACAGCTCAGGCAGGGGGCCCCAAACCACAGCTTTTGGGGGGAGTGCTTCTAAAACAGCAAAACAAAAACACTCCCAAGAAGGCAGAGGACATGGCACAACTCTCCAAGGGGCTTGGCGATCGGTGACAGTCACAGTCACCATACTCCGGCCGTGGAGCTGGTGAGGGTGGAGAGGCGGGGCGGGCATATTCGCGGGGGAGGGGTCTTCCAGGTTATTTGGCCTGATCTGACCCTTTCAGAGGCTTCTGTCATTGCTGGCCAAGCCTGGGGAGCTGGGTGTCCGATGCTTGTCACCAACGCTGCCAAGGGCTTGGCCTTCTTCCTGGTCGTGGGGGAAGGAGCGGCTCAGCTGGCTCATACTCCCTGTTCAAGGGCTTTCCAGAGAAACGTGACAAGAGGAGATGGATGTATAAATATGAAGAAGTTTATTTTAAGGAATCAGCTCACACAATTACAGCGGCTGGCATGTCCCAAAGCTGCAGGGTGAGCCAGCAGGCTGGAGACCCAAGGAAGAGCCAATGTCACAGTTCAGGTCTGAAGGTCATCTGCTGGCAACATGCCCTCTGCTTCAGGGGAAGTCAGTTTTTGGTTCTATTAAGTCCTTCAACTGATTGGATGAGGCCCACCCACATTATGGTGGGCCATCTGCTTGACTCAAAGTCCACCAGTTTAAATGTTAATCTCGTCCTAAAGCACCCTCATAGTAACATCCCAATGTTTGGGCACTCTGGCCCAGCTAAACTGACACATAAAATTAACAGTCACATTCCCTTGTCCTTTACGAGCAGCCCTGGGTGCTGAGGGTGGCCCGGGATTGCTAAATATTCAACCCAGGCTCCTACTGCCCCCCCCCCCCCACTGGATGGGTGTCACTGTCCTCTCTTGGCATCCAGGTGAACTCAGGGGACCAAGGGCACCAGTTTCCCCAGGGACATGGGGTGGCCTGGCGGCCCCACTTGGTGCTGGGCCACGCTCTCCATCCGGAGAGGAGCGTTGGGGAGAGGGGTGAGCACCGATAACCACATGGTGGCTGGGGATGCAAGTCACAGAACTGCTTCTAGTTATCTGGGCACATTTTTCCCTTGTTTATCAAAGCTGTGGTGGCCTGTTGGGACCTGCCACAGGAAGCTGGCACCTCGACCTGCCCAGCAAGGCCTTCCTGGGGCGGGCCGGCCTCAACCTTCCAGTGGCCTCCCACTGTCCCCACGGCCAACCTCTCTGCACTGTCCACCCAGGGAAGGGCTGCCTTGGGGCCCACCTCCCCTTGGAGGGAAGCTTCCGAGGGCTTGCCGGAGTCTGGCATCACAGCCAGGGGCCAGCTTGCCCTGACCTTGTGCCTTAAACTGAAGCCGATGCCACCACTCCCGGTAAACGAGGAGGGGGAGGGCATCCTGTCCGTCCCCACCGAGGAGCCTGAGTGTGCTTCAGGGACTGGGTGTGGCGGGGGAGCCTCGGCCTTGGCTGCTCACACACGGAGAGAACGGTGGTCAAGGGCATGAGGTCTGGGTGTCGGGGAGACCTGGGCTGACTCCCGGGTGCCCGCAGTGCCTGGCACTCAGGACCCCTCGAGGGCTGCCAACTGTGAGGGTTCATCTCTCCTGCTTCTTTGCTCCCCACACCTGCCTTTTCTTTCCCCACGTCTGCTGCTGGTGCCCGTGTCCTCCAGCCGCCCAGGCTAGGACTGCTGCAGTCTCCCTCAGCCTCTCTGACGCTTAACTTCTTCTAGAACTTGCCCTCTGCTTTCTGCCGGGCCTCAGCCCGCCATCTAGAGCGGTTCCTGGGACACCACCGGGGAGCGTCACGTCCTCCAGCGGGTGAGGGAGACCTCAGCAGGCTCAGGGCCCGCGCTCCAGCCCAGCTGGCCTTCCAGCCTCCAGCCTCCAGTCGCCAGGGAGGGGGCACGGTCCCGAGGGGGTATCTTTCTCCCTGCCTCGCCCCACTTTGCTCTTGCAATTCCCTCTTGGGGCGCCCTCCACAAACAAAGCAAGGCTGCCTGCCCCTCAGGCCACCTGGGTTCCCTCCAAGGAGCGTCCAGGCAGAAGGAGCCCCCTTCCCTTAGATTAGTGGCACTCTGCCAGCACTTCTCTGTGCTGTGGCACTCCCTCCGCCTCGTTCTTGTGGTGGCTACTTTGGGAAGGAAAGAAAGAAGAAAACGAGAAAGGAGGAGAAGAAGCGAGGGAGGGAGGGAGGGGAGAGGGAGGAAAGAGTAGGGGAGGGGTCGGGGAAGGGGAAAAGGAGGAGGAGGGAAGGAGAGAGGGGGGAGGGGAAGGGAGAGGGAGGGAAGGAGAGAGGGGGGAGGAGGAAGGGAGGGGGAGGGATGGAGGGGAAGGGAAGGAGGGTGAAGCAAAGGGTTTCAGGTGAAGCCTGAAGGGTGAAGCAAAGGGCTCAGACCACCTGCAGGGCCATTTCATTCCACACCTGCTAAGGGATTGGTGTTATGGGGTCATCACAGCGGGTCTGCCTGGCTCCCAGCTCTGCTCTCAGGCCAGTGCCCTTCAGTGCCTGGGGAAGAGAGCGGTTTCTCTGGGGAGGCCCAGGCCTGCCCGCCCGTGGAGCAGTTGGCCTCTGTGTGGCATGGAGACAGGGAGGTGGGGAGGGAGGCCCACAGGGGCGTGAGACCTGGACAGACAGACCACAGGCGGCACTGGCTGTGAGACCCACGTCCTCCACGATGCCTCTGACTTGACCAGTTCAAGGCGGGCTTTTAGGGAAACTGAGAAAAGCAATTCTGAACTCCGGAACCTTCCGGAAAGGAGACCAGCATGCATCACAAGGAAGGGTGCTGGGTTGGAAGACAGATTCAGACCGGCTGTGATCCACGGCCGGGATGCTAGCCGTTCGTTCACAGAAGGAAGTGCCCCAAAGGGACAGGATCGCTGGGGTCTGCCCAACATCAAGGTTCGTCACATCCGGGGTGCACGGCTTCACCTCAGACCCTTCTCCCTTTGGAATAGCACCCGACTGATCTGCATGTGAGAAATGCGGACAGGAGTGTGGGGTGCTACCTGGGAGGGACCTGGTGCCTCCACTTTAGAGGTCATAAGACTGAGGCCAGGGAGAGGCAGGGCCAGAGCCCAGGGTCCACCTGCCACCCATCCCTCTCGGATGGCGTTGTCCCGCGTGTGGACACTGGTTTGTCTTGTTCGCCCTGTGGGGACGTGCGAGCCGCAGGTGGCCAGACACACCCGGTCCTTACAGAGGGCAGGCCCAGCCCCAAGCATCGCGGGCTTGTTAAAGCTCCTTGCAGCTTAGCAAATAAAAACCCGGGGCGAGCAAGAATACAGGTGCCGTTACATCTGAACTTGTGATAAACGATGAATCATTTTTTAACATATGTCCCAAATATTGCATTAGACAATATTAAAAAGTTATGCATAATACAGTTCATTAATTTTTATTAAAACTTAAAACTCTCATTTTTACTAACATTTTATTTGAAATTTGAACTAGAAATTATTCATAATTTTAAGCATAAGTATATCTCAAATATTTGCATGGGACTTATAAAGATTTATAAATAGTTTGTGAATATTTGTAATTTATACTCGTACTTTATTATTTATGAATGTTTATGCTAAAATTTTTAAATCTAAAATCCACATTTAACCGGTTGCCTTGTATTGTATCTGGCAATCTTACTTATATAACACGTTCCCAACAATGCTTGGTTATTTGAAAAGTAGAAGACTGTTTTTAAATGCTCCAGAATTTGGGTTTCTCCCGAGTAAGTTTATTCTATAGGCTTTGCCGTAACCCACACATACCGTAACTCTGTTAGCGAAGGGGTTACATTACCTACAGGACATGGAACACATTCTTTGTTATTTGCGGCATAAAACGAGCTGGTCAGGGTTCTCTTCACAATGTGAAGTCCCGGGTTCCCCGGGTGGCCCAGTTGGCGAAGCGTCCGTCTGCCTTCGGCTCAGGTCATGATCCCAGAGTCCTGGGATCCGGTCCCATGTCGGGCTCAGCGGGGAGCCTACTTCTTCCTCTCCCCCTGCGCCTCCCCCACTCGTGTGTGTGTGTGCTCTCTCTCCCTCTCTCTCAAATAAATAAATAAATAAAATCTTTAAAAAAAGTAAGTCCCTTAGTGGTTTGTTGCTGTCTTTGGCCACCATGGGCCGAGGGCTTTGGGGGTGCTGTCCATGTGATGGGGTACAAGGAGACGTGGCCCCAGTGTGCAAAGGCTGCCAGCCCTGCGGTGGGCACTGGGAGCACTGGGGCAGGGACAATAGGGCCAAGTCTGGCCACATGGCTGATGGGCTGAGAGAGGCCAGGAATGGGTCAGGATGGGGCAGACCACAAGAGGGTGTCAGCAGGATTCCACGGGTTCCGGGGGCAAAGTATGAAGGACATCGGCCTGCAGCGAGCGCTCAGCTCCGGTTAGCCGCTGGTCAAGGGTGTCTGCTTCGGGCCCTGCAGGAACTTTGGTCTCTTCCTTCCTGTCAGCATGAATCGGCTCCTGAGGTTAAGTCGGGACACAGCCAAGTTGGTCCCCCTGAGAGGCTCAAGGGCTCCAGACGTCCTTCCGTCTCACCCCTCTGGGCCTGTCCCCCCACAGGGAACTAACTAAGGACACTGAACTCTCACTCCCAGGCCTGAGTTCCCCTGCAAGTCCTTCATCAGCCTCTTTGCCCCATGAAAGCCCCCTCTCCTCTAACCTGTCCCCAGCCCCACCGCTGGTTAAGTCCCAGACCTCCATCCCAGCCCCTGAGGTCCAGCAGCCTGGCTCCCGCACCCGTCCCCTCCTCCTGGCCCATCCTGCCCTGCCCGCAGCCCCGCCTGCCTTCCTCCTGGACCGGCACGGCCACTTTCTTCAGGAAGCCTCCCCACCCCACACCCAGGTGTGTCATGTCCCCACCTTGGACCCTGTAGGAGGATACACTTGGTCACCTGATCGTACTTTCCCATGTGTGTGCATTGAAGGAACCAGCGAGGGCGGCTTCCTGGACACCTGTCCCCCAAAGCACCAGAGAATCCCATAAAGGGGGAGCCCCCATCAGGAGACAAGTCTTCTTCTTTCTGGCAGAGGGATGTACTAAGCGGCAGGGACTTGGGGGTGGCAAGGAGGAGAAGGGGGTGGACTTGGGGCAGGTGCTGGGCAGAAGCTGGGGCAAGGGACTTCCATGCAGATTGCTCTGAGTAGGTGTTCGGATAATAAACTCTCACATTCATTGAGAAGTGGGAAGGAAGGACAGTGTGTGTGCGTGTGCGCACATGTGGGTGTGTGTTTTGTGCTTCCTGAAATTCTCACCCTCTGGAACTCGAAGCCAAACCAGATTTATTTGGAATTGACTCTTTACCCTGCTTGGTGTCTTGTCTACATGGGACGTGGAGCACAGGCAGGAGTAACAGTTACTTCTCTACCCTCTTACACGTGCTTAGCCCTCTGCACATTCCCGGACTGATCCGCGGGCCGAGGCTGAGCAGAAGGCGTGCCAGGCAGAATTCTGAGTTGGCCCCTGTGGCTTCCGGCCCTTGGTGCACACACTCCTTCCCCAGCTCTGCCGACCACAGAGTAGCCTCGGTGCTGCTGTGAGGGGCTTTGCAGGTGTCATGAAGCTCCCAAATCAGCAGACCCTACGATGAGGAGATGACCCAGGCAGCCTGCGGAATCACCTCAGCCCTCTGGGTCTGGGCCCAGCGGTCAGAAGAAGAGAAGTCAGAGATCTGAAGTGTGAGACGGATCGACACAAGGGGGGCGTTCCCACTGCTGGCCATGAAGATGGGGCACCGGGGGGCACGGAATGTGGGTGGCTGCCAGCAGCCGAGAGTGGCCCTCAGCACGGCCAGCAAGGACACGGGACCTCAGTCCTGCAACCCCAGGGTCTGGGTGAGCTTGGAGGTCCATTCTCCTCCAGAGCTGGCAGACGACAGCCTAGCCAGGCTGATGCCAAACTGCGCCCCGCCTGCCCGGGGAAGGGGCCACGCTGGGCTGTAGAGCTGCGTGCGGGGGAGCAGGTGCCATCCTGAGCTGCTGGCCTGAGCTGGTCTGATCTCGGCATCTTTCGAGAGCAAATCGAGCAGTTGCTGAAAACTCAGGACACAAACATACCCAGCATCAGCTCTCCTAGCCCTCGTTGGCTTCATAATCATAAATACCTATTTATCTAGCGCCAGGTTCTGGACCTACATCCTCTCTCACCTATCCACGTCCCGGGAGCCTAGTGTTGTTCTGGTGTATGTGCCAGGAAGCTCAGAGAGGGACGTGTTTGACTCCAGACCACACAGCCAGCTCAGAGGACCCCTTCAAACTCAGGAGTCCAGCCTCCAAAGCCCTGGCGGTTGCCCCACACCCTGCTGCCTCCAGGACCACCTGATCATTTTCAAAATCATTGCCGCTTTCTCCAGAGTAGTTATAAAGATGGCCAATAAGCATGCGAGGAGATGCTGAATGTCGTTAGTCGTAAGGGAGACGCAGGTCAAAGCCACAAGGAGGTATCACTGTTTCCCCGTCAGAGGGGCTGGAACACCAGCAGGGATGAGGACGGGGGGCTCAGACACTGCTGGGGGCAGGGAACGGGGCCACTGCTTTGGAAAAGCACAGGGCGGTTCTGGAGACAAGTCAATACTGCTCCACACGTGACCCCAGAGCTCCGCCCCTGGGCGCACACCCAAGAGAAATGGAAATCGAGGTCCACACAGCACCTGTGCGGGAACGTCTGGAGCAGCACTTGATTCGTAACAGGCAAGAGGTGGGAACAGTCCGAATGCCCATGAACTGGCAAACGGATACATGCAGTGCGGTCTCCCCACACAATGGAGTATTATTTGGCCATAAAAAGGAATTGGAGTCCTGACCACGCTCCTAGAAGTGGTCCTAGCACACCTTGATCTTGGACTCAGCCTGCGGACTGGGGGAGGACGAATGTCTGCAGAGGGATTCCCCAGCCGCCGGGAGTTTGCAGAGCACAGGTGGCTTTCAGGGTCTGGAAGACTTGAAGGGCTGCCGGAGGGGAAGGGCTCACCAGAGGGGCGCAGGCCTCCTCTCCAGACATGGGTGGAGCCTGGTTTCCTGCCCTAGGCCTTGAAGGCAGACCTTAGGGCCCTTACTGGTGCGCTTGTGGGAAATGGGGGCCTCAGCCTACAGCCAGTTACCTTTCTCGGCTTCCGCACCCCCGTTAGAAATCCAGCTGTATTTGGGGATTTGTAGCAGGGGCTTGTGGGGCTCCCTCCAGGTCGTAACTGGAGCGTCCATGTTCAGAGCAGGACTGTGAGTCTGGGAGCCCGAAGCGGCAAGGAGGAAAGGGTGGCTGGGAGGAGGGCAGGGCGATGAGAGGGGAGGAGGGAGAGCCAGAGGGAAAAGGACCGGCTGCGGGATCACGTTCTCTCAGACGTCACACGCATCCATCTACCACCTTCCGCTTCTGGAGGTCGGTCTGAACTGGGTCTCACTGGGCTAAGATCAGGGCGTCAGTGGGTCTGGTTCCTCCTGGAGGTCCAGAGCAGGCCCT
The DNA here is from genome assembly GCF_017311325.1 of Ursus maritimus. Taxonomy (NCBI): domain Eukaryota; kingdom Metazoa; phylum Chordata; class Mammalia; order Carnivora; family Ursidae; genus Ursus; species Ursus maritimus. The sequence goes on from NW_024426552.1 coordinate 4,186,345, forward strand.
TTCCCTGCCTCTTCCAGCCTCTATGTCGGCCCCATTCCTGAGCTCAAGGCCCCTCCTGCGTGCTCCCAGCCAGCAATCCCATCACTGGAGCTGGTTCTGGCTCCGTCTCATCCTTCTGGTGAAGACCCCGTGACGACACCTGGATGATCGGGGACCATCTCCCAGGCTCAATATCCTCATCCGCAGAGCCCCGGTTGCGATATAGGATACCCCGCAGAGGCTCTGGGGATTTGGAAATTGTCATTCCCCGTCCGGGGGCTGGGGGTGGGAGCGGGGGGATGTTCTTCTGTCCACCCGGGAGCAGAGAAATTGTACTCGGAAGAGCCTCTAGAAATTCGTGTTAAAGGAAAGAAGACGTGATCAGACAAGGCCAGGTGTGGGCTCCCCTGTCTGTCCAGGCCGGGAACCAGGAGCTGCTTCTGTTTCCGGAGCAGCGGGGTGCTGGCTGGTAAGAGGGGCTGGTAAGGGGTGCGCACCTGCTGCATTGCCCGGAGGCTGGCGGGCAGGGGGAGGGCCTGAAACAGAACCTGAGCTCCACCGGCCCTGCTGCCTTGGTTCTGTTGCACGGGTATGGGGGGGTAAGACTGGGTGCAGGCTTCCCCCTGAGCCCCACCCTGCACGTCTTGGGGTGCTGAGCCAGCACCCTGCCTCTGCCCCCAGGGGCACCCGGCCACTTTGCCTGGAGGCTGCCCTGCCGAGGTGCACTCAGGAGCCAGTGAACAAGGAGAAAAAGTCCCGGTGTGGACCAGGAAGGTGGCCCTGAGGGAAAGAATGAGTGCCTAGACTGCTGAGTGTGAGTGATAATCAGGCCACTGAAGAGGTCAGGGGAATCTGTCTCCCCACTCCTGGCCCCCAGGACTGAACCTTGAACCCCACCGAAAGCTCTGTCTCCACTGCAGGTGTCCTGGTCTCCACGGCAACCAGGAAGCATCTCCCCAACAGCAGGTTGTGGCTGGCAGGACTGGGACGGGAGGAAATCTCCAGGAGCAAAGTTTTCATTTCTACCTCCCTGGTACAAAGGTGTCAGGCCAGGTCTCAGCCCCATTCCGCCCAGAACGACCAAGTGCAAAGAGCAGTCTCCCAGCTTTGCCTGTGGGCAGAATGGCTCTGGTCAGTGTCGTGATTAGGTTGCTTTGGGCTGTAAATAATAGAATTCTTCTCAGAGGCTGAAGCAAGAGTTTAAATTGTCTCGGATAGTGTGGAAGGAGGGCATTGAGTCAGTGAGAATTTCTTGGCTCTCCCCACAGTGGCAAGATGGCTGCAAGGGCTCCAGGCATCACATCCTCCAGGGCAACATCCAATGCAGGAAGGAGGAGCTGGCGGCAAAGGGGCTTCTCTTCTCATAGCTCTTTGCTACCTTGTGAGAAGCCCTCAGCACCTTCCCCTTCCTGCTCACGGGCCAGCTAGTCACAGAGCCTCTGCTGGACATTCAAGCACTTTAAAGAAACAGAAGCAGGGTCGGAGGCTTCCTGAAGCTTCCAGTCTCCGCAGTGAACACCCTGTGTCCCCCTCCACCATATGCACAGACTCACACACATGTGCACACACCCACATATTCACTCTCTCTCTCACACGTACCCTCTCCCCACCCCCTCCCTTCTTCCCTCCTCCTTCTCCCCCCCCCCCATTTCTTCCTCTATCAGGGGCACCCCGACCCTCTCTCCACTCCCCCATCTCTCAGACACCAACCCCAGACCAGGAACCTCAGCAGAGGGGACAGAATCATCTGTCTGCTCCGAGGGGGGCGGTCACTGTGGGGCAGGAAGGGGAGGGGCAGGGAAACATAGATGTCGGCTGAAAAAAAAATTAGAAAATTATAAACAAGAGACTAAAAACGGCCTCTAAGCCCAGGAGCCAGAGATATGGGCTGTTGACAATTTAGTGTATTTATGTCCAGTTTTTTCCCCTCGAGTATCGTTCAGTCAGTGTCTCACTAGGCAGTCACAACTGTCACCCGTTCCCAGCAGGGGGTCCCCACCAGTTCCGGGTGGGAGGGGTTCAGGACCTTGAGAAGCTGGGCTGGAGCCCTCCCTGTGGAGGGTCCTGGAGGGGATGCCTGAGTGGCTGGGGAGCCTCTGGCCATGGACACAGGCAGGTGCCAGGTTTGCATCTGTCCTGGGTGGCCCTGACCGCCCCGCGGCTGCGAGCGCCCTATGAGGTGGCCTTGGAAAGGTGCACTCAGACGGAACCGGGTGGGGGATGGGGGGTGGGGGGGTTCCGTGGCTCCCTCCCCCGACAGACCGGTCCCACACCCAGGCTCTGCATAGGCCCGGAAGCCCGGAGGCCGGAGCAGAACCCCGGAGCAGCTGCCAACAGAGCCTCATCTCTGATCTCTCTGGGTGCCAGGTGCGCCTCAGGCCCCCGAGGCCCCGCACGAGGGTTAATTATTCACGTGGCCCTGGGACCCACAGCTGCCAAAGTCCACCCCTCCCTGCCCCCGAGCCCGCAGAAGCTGCCCTTTGGGACTCCGGGGCCAAGGAGGAGGGAGCAGTTGTTACTGCAACTATTGAAATATTTTCTATGAAGTGGACGTTGGTTGGAAAAAGAAACTACAGAAAAGTATAAACAAGGAAAGGAAAATGACCTGTAAGCCCACTAACTGGAGATAAGCGCTCTTAACATTCGTGTGTTTCTGTCCGGGGTCCCCACTAGGAAATCGGAAGCCTCTCTACATGTTTAACACGTGATGTGTTTCACGCGGGGCCCGGCTGTCTGATGGCAGAAGAGCCAGCAGCGTAAGCAGCGGCGCTAAGATTGCCAGATAAACTGAGAACATCTAGGTAGATGTGAATTCTAGATAAACAGCAAGTAGTATTTTAGTGTAAGTACATCCCATTCAACATTTGTTTATCTGAAACTCAAGTTCAAGTTTAGCAGGACATCCTTTTCCCCCCATGAATCTGGCCACCCTAGGTGGAGAGGCAGCCCAGGGATTAGCGCCCCCAAGGGCACACATGCAGAGCACACACACATGCACATGCGCACACACACAGAACGCACACATATACACGTGCACAGATGCAGAACACACATGCACACACACAGAACGCACACATGTACATGTGCACAGATGCAGAACACACATGCACACACATAGAGCACACACACATGCACACACACAGAACGCACACATGTACACGTGCACAGATGCAGAACACACATGCACACACATAGAGCGCACACACATGCACACACAGAGAACGCACACATGTACATGTGCACAGACGCACAGCACACACAGAGTGCACACACACACAGAGCACACATGCACACGTGCACACAACGCGCACACACATACGCACGCACACGCACAAATGCACACATGTAGAGCATACAGGTGTGTGTACACGCAGAGCACGCACATGCGCACACACACACGCACACGTGTGCATGCACACAGGCGTTCTTCCGGAACGTTCCCTCTGCAGGTCCTGGCAGGGCGTTGACAGGGCGTGTAGACCGGCTCCAAGCTCCGTCTGGTGCTGTGAGGGAAAGGATGGCCCTGCCTGCCCTGCCCGGGCTCCGTGGGCTTTGGTGAGATGCCAACCCCTGTGAGCCCCAGTGTCTTCCTCTGAAAATGGGGTTAGCAAATGTCTACCTTGCAGGGATTCTGGGAGCATGAGGGAGATTCTGGGTGAAGCATCTTGGACACATAGTAGGTGCACGACGAGTGCGTGTTTTTCGTTACCACTGGCCACGTGGGTGCTCATTCGGGAGAGCTGGGTAGGAAGCTCCTCTCATCGAAGGTTGGGGGTCAGCCCATGACTCTGGGGCACAGGCCTGGGGTCCTCTGTGGCCTCGGGGAGGGTATATTCTGTTTGGACAAGTCACCTGGGGCGCCGGTGAGTACGGCGTGCTGCGGGGCACCCACGGAGAGAGGCAGCCAAGAGGCCCTCACTGACTGTGCCAGGTGGCGAGCTGCTCTCCTGGGCAGTGCTGGTCAGGGTGGTGAGGGACACCGAGGCACAGCGGGAAGGAGGGCCCAGTGCAGATGCTGACGGCGGGCAGGGAAGACCCAGCACACTCCTCAGACCCAGTGAGAGCAGCGGGGTGGGGAGTTTCAGCCCAACTGGGGACGGTGTCCAAACACCCACATTGTGCCCGTTTCCTGGGTTTGGGCTCAGAGCAAAGCTAAGGGTCAGGGTGCAGAGGGGTTCAGGGTCCCCACCATGGAGCCCACCTGGCATTCAGGTGCCACCTGGAAATGGGGGAATCAACCCTCTCGAATATGGGAAACAGGGATGGACGGACAGGCTGCTCTTCTGAGGCCTGAGGGGCCCTCTTCCCGGTACACCCTACCCGCAGCACCCACCCCCTGTTGTTCTTGGATCGGTTTTACTCCTGTTTCCCCTCCCTCACTCCCGGCTTGGCTTCCCCGGGTCCTCGGCCCAGGCTCTGCTTGGGGCAACCAGGCACGGGCAGCTGCCTCTGGTCGGCCTGCAGGTCCCTCCAAGGAGGGAGTGGGGTGCCTGTGAGGCGCCTGCAAGGAGCAGAGGCCTGGGGCTCCAGGAGAGAGCTGAAAACAGAACAGACCAGACAAGTACAGCGGGAGGCAGGGCGCCCCAGGGCTGGAGCGGGAGTGACCCCACGGAGCGCAGCTTCGGGAAGAGGTCAGGCTGGTGTGGCACGCTGACGCTCAGACATCAGCATTTGTGACATGGCCGAGTGTCCAGGGGCCCGGACCTTCCGGCTGCCGGAAGAGAAGGTGTTCGAAGCGTAACCCCGGGTTTTGAGTTTACACGAGTGCGGGAAGGATGCGGGGCCCACCTGGCCTTGTTCGCACAAGCTTTCTCCAGGTACCAAATTTAGGGTTCAGGCTTTGTAGCCTCAGACAGGCCGACAGCTCAGAACCCTGGGACCCGGCGGGCGGCTTCGTGTAGAACGTGGAACGACCCGCGTGCTCCGCGGTCAGAGTCAGGAACTCGTCGCCTATAACCTTGACCCCCGGGGAAGGTCGCCCACCGTGGGCTGGGCTGTGCCCGGGGAGCCTGTCAGTGGGGACTGAATCCCAGGGTCAGTGACCTGCGCCCCCACCTAGAACCTGACCCACTCAGGGAGACTCAGGCTGGACCGAGTTTCCACCCGAATCGCTTTCTGGACAAATCACACAGAGGTGTCAGCTCTCCTTCCGTTACCTCGCTCACCGCTTTGGCTCCGGTGGTCGTGATTCCGGCCCAGGCTTTGCGTGTCAATGCCATGTTCTGTCTGCCTGGCGTGTTTCACTGGTGCAAACCACAGAACGGAGCAGGTGCGCCTGGAGCAGGGGGGCTGCTTCTCCCTCCCCGCCGCCGTCCCCCATCTCTCCCTCCTTTTCTGCCTCCTGCTGCTCTGTGAGCAAGTGAGCCATGCGGTGGGTTGAATTCTGTGCCCCCAAAGGATATGCTGGGGTCCTGACACCCCCACCTCAGAATGAGACCCTGTTTGGAGACAGGGCCTTACCGAGGTGACTGAGTTAAAATGAGGTTGTTAGGGCGGTGCTCAGACAACACGACTGGCATCCTTATGGCCAGGGGGCGGGGATCCGGCTAGAACAGACATGAGCAGAGGGGACGATTCGAGGACGCCGGGCAGAGACTGCCACGAGGCCGGAGCCAGGTGTCTACCAGTCCCGATCACAGAGGATTACTGGAACCACCATAAGCTGGAGGAGGCAAAGAAGGGTCCCCCCTGGAGCCTTCAGAGAGAACACGACCCTGCTGACCCCCGGATGGTAATTTGCAGTCTCCAGAGCTGTGAGAGAATACAGTTTTGTTGTTTTCAGCCCCCAGTTGGCGGTGCTTCATGAAAGCAGGCCCAGGGCACTAACACAGGGAATGAAGCCACCACGTGCGGGGAAAATAAGTATCTCTTCAAATACCTCCTTGACCGAGAAGTCACATTACGCCCAATGATCTGTTCCAGTTTGTTAAATAGTTCTGTGTCCATCACCATTTTGAGAAACAGCAGATTTTCAGGACTCAGAAGGCTTGCTTGCTCAGAGCTTGTCTTGCAAAATGGAGAACCTCTTTGGGGATCAAATTTAGACCCTTATTTTAGCTATAGTGTCACTGGCTTGCTTTGCTCAGAAACAACAAACCCAGGCATTTAAATGTCACGGCGTTAAAAAAAAAAAAAAGCATTAGGTTAGCTCCTCTCCCAGGACTTGGTTGCAACCATAGTCTTGCCCGACCTTGCTTTGGGAGCCGCCGTTTGAGTTCCAGCGCCCACCCTCCAGTGTTGAAAGTTTCCCTCTGCCCGCGGGAAGCTGCGTGGGGCAGAGCGAGAACAGCACAATGCCCTCCATTGTCCGCAGTGCTGATGCCGCTGTGGAAAATGTGAGGTATTGATTCTGCCTGCAGGGCGGGACTATTTTTAGCAGTTGAACTGGCCAGCAGGAGGCCCCGGGGGCAGGCTCCGTGTAGGGCGGGAGGGGGGGCGGGGCCTCCTCCTGGAAGCCCTCCAGGGAGGAAGGAGCACCCACACTGTGCCTGGCACCGTCCTCTGCGGCTGGAATTCCATGTGAGTGTTATCTTCTGTGCGCTGACTCATCCCCCTCATGTGCTTGGGAAACACCTGGAAGGCTGTTGAAATGGGAGTGGACACGGTGGTTTGGACCCGGCCCTGCTCTGATTCCACAGGGCAGATGGCCCAAACCTAGCGAAAGATGGTTCTGGCCTGTCTGGTGCTGGGCTCTGAGCCCCGAGGAGGCCTGAAGGCAGGGGGCGAGGGGCGGGAGGAGGCGCGCTGGAGTCCTGGCTTCCCCGCATCAGCACTCGGAGATGATGCCACGTCTCCTTCAATGGATCTTGGGCAACGGACACCCAGTGCTTAGCCCGTGCATGAGTGGCCAACCAGCGTTCGCCTTTGTGATGGTGGCCACGGTCCCCTGGCTGGCAGCAGGCCCCAAGGGAGGGGGAGGCACTGTCCCCAGGCCTGGCCTCAGCATCCCTCCCCTCGTGGGAGCCGCCCTGTCCCAGTGGCCTGCCCGGCTTCCTCCTCTGCGGGGCTGCAGGGGATGCAGTGCATGAAAGCGTGGAGGAGTCGGCCGTCCTCAAAGAAACCTGAATGCCAAGTCCGATGACCACTTCCCGGAGTGACCTGCAGGGAGCACGTGAGCTCACACCACCCCAAGGTCACGGACAGTCTCACTGAGGGCTCCCCATCACCCACTTGAGGTTCGTCAAAGCCTGTCACTCGGAAGAGGGTTTGGAGAACAAAACCTCTTGGGTAAATGGTCGGCAGGACTTCTCAGTGCCTTGGCTGTGCTCTGGTGCTCAGGGTTGGGACGAGCAGGGGTCTGGGTGCAGCATTTCCTGGGGGTTTCTGACTCAACTTATCTCTTCAAGTCAGGGTTACTGAGACATAATTCACATACAGGAAGACTCCTCTTCAGTGCTCGGTTCTGAGTTTTGACGGAGGCACGTGCTGTAGAACCCTCGTAATGGAGACATGGACCATAGCTGTCGCCCCCCAGAGCGCTCCCACCCCCCTTTGCTGCCAACCTCCTCCTCCCACCCCAGCCCTGGCAACCACGGATTGGTTCCCAGTCTCTACCGGTTTGCCTTTTCCAGAATGGTGTCTCAGTGGAGCCCCGTAGTGTCCGGGCTTTCGTTCAGCCACGTGCGTCTGTGCCTTGTCCACGCTGTTGCGTGTCTCTGCAGCGTCTTCCTTTCTGCTGATTAACATCCGTGGCTGGAATCACTGTAGGCTGTTCGGTTACCAGTTGATGGATGCATGGGTTGTCTCCAGTTCAGGGTATTTATGACTATGACCGCCATAAACATTTGTCTCCAAGTTGTGGTGTAAATATCAGTTTGTATTTCTCAGCTAAATGCCTAGGATTAGAATTTCTGGGTCATTTGGTTAAATATATGTTTAACTTTGTAAGAAACTGCCAGCCTGTTTTCCCGAGGGGCTCTGCCATTTTGCATTCTTATCAGCGATTTGTTCATTTGCTCTGTATCCTCACCAGCGCTTGGTTTTGTGAGATTATTATTCCTGTCATTATTATTGTTATTATTTTAGCCACCCTAGTGGGTGTGTAGTAGTATCTTACTATGATTTTAATTTCTCTAATGATTAATATCAAGTATCTTTTCTTGGGCTTCTTTGCTGTCCGTTCATCTTTTTCAGCAACACCTGTTTTGCTTTTTGCTTTTCCCCATGGGAAATGCTCTTCTCACCCAGTCCCGTCACTTTAGAAATGAAGAGGACAGTCAGGACCAGAGAGGTCATGTGACATGTTACACGTTGCTCAGCAGCAGCACAGCCGGGACAAGAGCTCGCTCTCGACTCCGGTAGGAAGCTCTCTTCCTTGAACAGAGAGGAAGAATAAAACCCAAAGTGAATGAATGAGGTCGCGCTTTCTCCTCAACTCAAAAGATGAAGTAACCCCACTTACAAGGAAGCAAATGTGCTCCATGGTCCTTGATCTTTCCTGGGACATCAAGTTAAACATGGTAGATTGAATATATACTTTGATTTTTGATCCTTCAAAAGAAATCCTCTAAAACACTGGCATTGGAAAAGTAAGAAGTCAACTCACCAGAACAAAGGGAAGGGGAGGAGGCAACAAGAGAGGGCTGTTCATGAAAATTCCATCAGGACTTCCATCAAGACAATGCTAATGGCTTCCCCAAACCCTTTCTCTCTTCTTCCTTGCAGACAGAATCCCAATTTCAGTGGGAGCTGTAGGATTCCAATTAACTTGTTTCCCCTCACTCCTTGTGCCTAAGGATATCCATGTGACTCCGTGTAAACAGAAGGCTGCTGGAGACCCCAGGAAAATCCTGTTCCTGACATTGGGACCACTCCTTTTTTTCCTTTCTTCCTTTCCTTCCCTTTCCCTTTCTTCTCTTTCTCTTGACTTGGAATGTGGACATGAGGCTGGGGTGGAGGGGCTCTCTTATGGCCATGAAACCACCCTCGGGATGGGAGTCACCTGAGAAGCATGGTAGAGCGAACTTATAGAAGGAACTTGGGACGGTGCTAATGTCATGGGGCTGCTGTCATAGCCGTGGATTGCTTCTTTCTGGTAAGAGAATTAAAATGCTGTTTGATTGAGCCATTGGGCGGAGTTGTGTCACGTGCACCAAATGCAATCCACAGGTGATGCAGAAGCACAGCAGACCCGTGAGAACTGAAGCAAACCTGCTTGCCAGAATGGTCCCTGACCTACACAAGCAACTTGCACTGCAGAACTAGAATGGCTAAAGAATTGGAGGCACCAGGGATCTTTGAAAGTGGAAGTGAGGAGTTGGCTGAATACTGTAGAATTGAAGCACTGAAAATATGCTGTAGGAAACATTTAGACCCTAAGATTTCCTCCCTTACTGCACAGAGCCAGACAACTGCCCAACTGTCACTAAAGAGAGCTCAGGGAAATTAAACCAGGCAGTCTCTAAACCTGGTGCCTCAAGAAAGAGCAGAAAGAAGAGAAAGTTTTCAAGGGAACAATATGAGAACATTTCCCAGAACTGCAGGACATGAGTTTCCTGATCGAAAGAGCTAACTAAGTTTCTAAACAATAAATACAAAGAAAAAAAAAACCCAAAAAACAAAAAAACCCCACATTGTTTTGAAAGTTCAAAATGCTGGGGATTTAGAAAGAAAAACCATAAATATTTATAGAAAATAAATAATAGAATAAATTCAAAAGATCAGAATTTCTCAATAGCAATATTGGAAAGCAGAAGATAATGGAGCAATGTCTGAAAAATTCTAAAAAAGAAATGTTTTACCTGGAATTCTTTATCTATACAAATAATCAAACAAAGATGTTTGAAATTAGATGAGATTTAGAAGTTGTACCATGCATGCCTCCTTTTTCAGGAGGTTACTGGAGGATGTTCTCCACTTGAGCGAGAAAGTAAATCCAGAAAGAGAAAGACAAAGGGCACAGGACACACTACAGCTAACATAGGAAACTAAAAAGAGGTTCTCACTGAAGCTGAAGGGAGTTCTTAGGAGGAGAGCTGTGCCACAAGCCAAGAGATCAACCAGTCCGGATACATACAGGAGGGCAGAGATCTCCAGAAGGGATCTCTCCTTGGGAAAAACAAAAAACAAGACAAAACAAAAATGAATGATTATCTGATGAGTGTGTCTTTGCTGAGAGGATCTTTTCAGCTTTATCAAATAATTTTGGGGGAAAATTGGTAAGTAGTACATAAAAAAATGAAGGATATGAAAAAAGATGAAGCAATAGTGAAGTCCAGAAAAACCAAAGAGTTGCACAAGAAAGAAAAAGCCATCTGAGTGTCCTAACGGTGATTCGCAACAATATTTATGAAATCATAGTAATGTCCGTGCTAGTTGCTGATTTGGCTAAAGATTGTGATATAAATAAATTGTGGAGATGGTGGTCAGGGTGAAAGAGGTTGAGAGTGTGTGTGGAGTGGTGGTCAAAATAAAAAACCAAGAAATCATAGGCTAAGCATGTTAGTTAACAGTGTAGAGATAAAGATTTTAAAAACAACTGTTAAAAGATTTGAAAGACTGGCAGAGACTCAAGGGGGACGGAGGGGGAGCTGGGAAGGTGCGCGGTGACAACCACTGTTTATCACAAGCTTTGCAACATGATTTGAGTTTTAAGACAAATTTTAAAAGGAAGGACGAAAAATCTGGTAAAAGTTGTGTACTCTCCCCTCTGTGAAAATCAGCACAAGCACACCCGGGCACTCCTTCTGAGTTGGTTTTAGGAACCCAAGCCCAGTGGTGTGGACCTTGAGGCAGGCGCTGTAGGTGGTCTGAGATTCTCCTCTCTGCTGTATCCCATGGCTCCAGTGGGGGTGGCTGCTGAGCACAGGCCCATGTGACTAAGTTGGAATCGTCTCTGGCCTTTGGCAGGTTTATAGGTCAGTACAGGTGGATTTATTGTTACGCCGCCAGCCACCAGTTAACAAGCGAGGGGTCCCAACATGTCCTACTAGCAACACAGAGAGTGGGGAAAATGGAAACTGTCCACCTGACACATTCTTCCTTTGCTGTCTTTTTCAGAGCCTTGTCTTTTCTCCCGGGGGAACCCAAACGTTGGTGTTTAAAGCAGCAAAGGAGCTTGGGAGCTTTCTCCAGCCAGACAATGGGTTTCCAGCTTGTCATTTCTTGTCCTGTTCAGACACTCCAATGTGCCTCCTTTGGACACTGGATGGGGGAGTCTCCAGCAGCAGGGTCCCTAGAGGGTCCCTCGGGTTCCTGCTGCCCTAGGGAGAATGCAGAAGGGACAGTGGCCTGCTCTTTGGCTGGCTCATCCCTCTGCCCAGACTACACAACCACATCTGATCATGTGTCCAACGCCGAGAAATCCGAGCTGAGCTGTTTACCCTCTGCATCGGTTTCATGTGGCTGTCCTAACAAATTATACAAATTTGGTGGCTTAAACAACGGGAATGTAATATTCCACAGTGCTGGAGGCTGGAAGCCTGAAATCAAGGTGCTGGCAGGGCTCTGCTCCTCGACGTCATCCTCCTCTGCGTACCTGTGTCCAAATTCCGTTTATCGTCCAGGGTGCCAGTCATGGTAGGCTCACGGCCCACCGCATCTAGAACGACCTTCTCTAAACTGGGTTACATCTGCAAAGACCCTGCTTCCAATAAGGTCACGTTCCTGGGTCCTGGGGGGCTGGGAGATGGATGTATCCTTGGCGGGGGCACATTTCAACACCCTCCTCGTGGGCTCCACCCTCTTGGCCACTTAGAACTTTCCCACCCTGAAAAGTTCCATCTTCACATGCTGACCTGGAAACGAGGCAATTGTCGCTGTCCCTCTTCCCTTGTCACCAAAAGTCTTTAAAAAGTCCTTTATATCCCCACTTTCTCATCAGCACTCTGTCCAACCCACGCTTCCTCTGGCTCACAGCCCTGCACCCCGTGTGCACCGTACGTGCCCATGGTCGCAGCCTCTCGAGGGCACGCTCACCCTGGGCGGAGCAGACCCCCGAGAACCCGACCTAGCCAACTTGCAGACCAGTACTTGCAGAGCCATTGTTGGGGTGGGGGCTCCCTCTGGGTCAGATGGCACCGCCATTCTTAGAAGAATGGCCGGAGGTTCTCCCCGGGAGCTTTCCTTCCAGAGCTGGCCTAAGAACTAACCACACAGATAACCACCGTGCTCATCGCTGAAGGGTTTCACTCTTTTTTTTTTAAGGTGTGCTTTTTCACTTACAACGACATCACCTGGCTGCGTCACCCACTTCTCTTGGCTCTGAGCAGTTTGTCTACTTCCAAAACCCATTGCACCCTCAGACGGCAGAGGCCAAACCCATGTGCTAGATAGAGACCGAGACAGGGCCACAGAGGGACATTCCTGACCGAGAGGCTGGGCAGGTCACCTGCCCTTTTGAAACCTTAGCACCTTCGCCTGGAGAGTGGGGGTGATAGTGCTTTCCCCGTCGGGTGATCGTAGGGATTAAATTATCACAAGCAAAACGCTCAGGCACAGTCGCAGCACATAGACAGGAGCTCGGAAAACGGTAACTATACTTCTAATTGGATGTACCTTTCCAGTAGGCGGTGGCTGCCCGCGGTGGCCCCTGTGAGCTCTGCTGCACATGTTTGGGGTCAGTTTATGAGCCGAGGGGCATGCCTGCTCTCACCTCCTGCAGGGGCTGTCCTGGGGTCAGGCCGCTCCTCCCCGGGCCTGTGACAATGGTGATCCAAACAAGTTGACACTGTGGGCCGGGCTCAGCCACGGCTTTTAGGAGGTGCCTGCTGCCCCGTGCCCCGTGGGTGCCAGTATAGGGACCTCCGCCACGGGGTCCGATGGACGAGCTTGGAGCTGGAACTGAAGGCCTGGACTGGGATGCAGGAGCAGCCAGGTCACACTCGGGGCCAAACCTCCCCTCCTCCCTCCTCCCCCCTCCTCCCACGGCGGGGCGCTGGGACATCAGCGGTGGGGTGCCGTGGGGGCAGCCTCAAGGCCATCATCCCCACCTTTGCCCTCCCTGTGGTCCTCCTGCCTCCTGGATCTCTCTGCCGCAGGAGATGAGCTGGTGACACGTGGCTGGACATTCACTCAGGGGTCAGGGTTTGGTGGATGATCCCTCCTGGAAACGCTTCATTTTTTTTTTTTTAATTGTGGTAAAATACACGTAACATAACATTCACCATCCTAGTCTCTTCTCAGTGTCCAGGTCAGTGGTGTTAAGCACACTCACACTCTTGTGCAACCATCCCCTCTGTCCACATCCAGAACCTTCCATCTTCCCAAACGGAAATTCTGCCCCCTTTCAATACTAACTCCCCACCCCCTGCAGCCACCCCTGGCACCCCCGTTCTACCAACTGTCTCTGTGGTTCTGACTCCCCTAGCACCTCATGTAGAGGGAACCACTCAGTATTTGTCCCTTTGTGTCTCGCTGATGTCACTGAGGGTGACGTCCTCAAGGTTCGTCCACACTGCAGCAGGTGTCAGAACGGGCTTCCTGTCTAAGGCTGTGTACTACTCCGTGGTCTCGATGTTCTGCACTTTGCTCATCCACACATCCCTCGAGGGACCCTCGGGTGGTTTCCCTTCTCTGGGTCTTGTGCATGACGCTGCTGTGAACACGGGTGTGCGGACACCTCCTCGAGACCCTGCTTTCAAGTCTTTTGGGTTTATGCCCAGATTGGATTGCTGATCATATGACAATCTGTGTGTAATATTTTTAAGGAGCTGTGAATGTTGCCTTTTAAAGCAGGGATTTAGGAGTGCAGTGTCAAAAGTAAGACACTTAGGGCGGAATGAAAATAGTGTCTGGATCTCATCAACCCTACAAAAGGATGGAATTCTGGCTCAAATGAATTCCCTTTTCTGAGCCTTGATTTCCTCATCTGTGAAATGAGAGCAATGCCATCCACCTCGCATTGTATGGGGTTTTGAGAATATTTAGCTTTATTAGGAAAGGGCCAAAGGCTAGTGGCTCAGAGCTGGGGCCACACAGCCATCCACCTGCACCTGTGTTTGTGTCATCGAGAGGCAACAACGGTTCTCACGTGTTTTGAGGATCATAAAAAAATGAAGAATATGCAGCAGAGTCCACATGTGACCTGCAAAGCCTAAAATATTTAGTCCCTAACTCTTTATAGGAAGAAGCTTGAGATGCCCCATTCAGAGAGTGGTCTCTGTTTTCAGGGCGCAAGGTCAGCCTTTGCTGACTCATGAGCTTCAAGACGTTGACCAAGTTATTCCATCCATCTGTGCCTTAGTCTCCTCATCTGTAAAGTGAGGATAACACCCACCCACCGGGCTTGCTGTCTACCCCCCATCAAGTCTCTGCTCAACACAGCCACATTGAGCTCCTTCTAGCTCATTCTATACGCGTGTCTCCTGTTTTCTGTGCGGTCTGTCTTCCTAGCTAGGATGTGAGGTTCACAGGGCCGGGACTTTGTGTGCTCTGCTCGCTGATGTCTTCCCGGTGCATTGAACAGCACTTTGCAGAGAGCGGGTGCTCAGCAAATATTTGCTGAATGAATTCTGGCCCCATCGGTGGGGTTTTGGGAGACGGAAATGAGTTAACACACAGAGCACGGGGAGACAGTCCTGGAGGGCTGAGCACCCAGCGCTGAGTTCGTGCCAAGGTGTCACAGGACCCCCAGGCCACATCGAGGGTGCCTTTCCACAAAGCAGGTTTTAGGGGTGTCTTCTCCAGGCACCGCCTCTGCCCAGCACAACTTGGTAGCAAAAACAGGAAGCATGGTAGAAAAGTCCGGCGTGCCTCCTGGGGGCTGACACATGGGGTGTGGCGCCAGCAGGCTGCGGAACAGCCCAGTGATCCAAGGCAAACACGGTCAGCTTCCTGGGGACCTGCCCAACGAGTCCCCACACCTTCCTGAGCATCACCCAGCAGCTGGCCCAACGTGGTGAAACGGCCGGTCCTGTGGCTCCAAAGTGCTCGGGAAGCTGGAGCCTCCCTGGGCGGCAGCCCGGCTCGCTGAGTTGACAAAGCGTCACTCGGCTCTGTCACATGGCCCCGGGAGCTACCCGACCCCAGCTTATAGATGGAGGCTCTCATGCTCGCTACTGCCATGCGGCATTGGCTGGACGGGTCCCAGGAGGGGTACGCCGTTGCTATGACGCAGGGGGTGGGCGGGTTGAAGATACGCACAGAGGGGACCGCAGAGTCACGGAATCGCTGACTTTCTGGAGAGGGAGGGAAGGCAGAGCCTCTCTCATGCTGCGGCCGTCTAGCCAACAGTGGCGCTCCCCGAGCCACAGTAGTGGCCGGGGGCAGCAACTGATTGGGGGGCCGACCCTGCTCTGATGACCGGCAGCTCTGACTCGAGGGAGGCCTCCCAACCTGTCTCTAGAGATGGTTCCCGGGGACACAGGGCATTCGATGTGAAACCCAACAGACAAGAAGCCTTCTATGAGTCTTCATGGCCTTTCCTCTTGCTACTCGGACACTGATGCAGCCTCACAAATGTGCTGACCTGGTTTTTGTCGCACGGCCCAGTTCATTTTGTGCGGTTCTCCCCGGGGCAGGCCACACTCCTGGCACCGAGGCAGCCAGGCCGGGCGGCACACGGGGCAGGGAGAGCGGAGGGTGCAGAAGCAGATATCCATGGCTTTGTTGACAGGTAAGGAAGCTGATGTCATGGGACAGGTGTCTCCCTCGACAGGAAATGCAAGATGAGCGGCATGCCTGAGGTTGCAGAATGATCGCTGGCGAGCAATCCGCTAAGACAGGCTAACAGAACAGCCCCTGGGCTCCAGGGCAGCAAGGGAGGCAGGTCAGGGAGGCCCAGTGTCTGGGGCAGAGAAACCTTCTGGCACCTTTTCCGCTGGCTTGGGGAAGCGGTAAGGTTGCCGGGATGAGGAGCCAGAGAAAGAACAGCTTCCCAGGGCCAAGAGCACCATCTTCGTGTCACAGCACGGCCACATCTAGGTGATGCAAACACACTGTGACCCCAGGCTTTCCCCCCAGCCACCTGCTCCAGCAAGTCAAATGGGATTAGGACCTTTGGTGCCGACGAGGCATTCTAAACACGCAAGGATGAGCTGCTGGTAGAGATTGGGGCCGGCCGGTGGGGCTCCTGGCTGACCCCAGGCCGTACGGCCTCACTTCCAGGCTGTCCATGGAGGATGCAGCAAACTGCTCTGGGTAGTGCGTGTTTCTGAGGTGCCTGGGTGGCTCAGTTGGTGAAGCACCTGCCTTCGGCTCAGGTCGTGAACCCAGAGTCCTTGGATCGAGCCCCACGTCAGGCTCCCTGCTCGGCGGGGAGGCTGCTTCTCCCTCTCCTTCTCCTCCCCACCACTTGGGCTCTCCCCCTCCTCAAATAAATAAATAAAATCTTAGGAAAAAAAAAAAAGAGTGTTTCTCAAGCGCATGCTGGGCCTGGCACCCACCTAGTCCTGCAGGTGCATTGCCTCCATGGGCCTTCCCCAACCCCCAAGCCATGAGAAGAGGAAGCAGAGGATGGAGAAGAAGCTTGTTCATGTGGGCAGTTGGAGGCAGAGAGGGGATCCCAAATTCACTGTGTCTTATGCCAAAGTCACTACATGAGCTGTTGGGAGAAGTTGAAATATGGGTGATTTCTAATGTGCTTTTGGATTCCACGCCCCAGCACTGCCGCACTGAGTGGTAGTGTGGCCATGCTCACCACGGGGCATGTCCCAGAGCTCTGCCCGCAGGCCAGCCTTTGCACGTCTCAGAGCAATGGGCTCGCTATTCTGCTCAAAGGGTCAGGGGCACTGACGGTGGGCATGTCACACCTATTCACAATGGACGTGGTCATGGCCATCTCGGCTTGGGGAGCTGGTCAACCACAGGAACCCGGGCCCCCCTCGGAAGAGGCCCGGCGGTGGCCTCTGGAGCTTGGGAAACGTGAACTAACGTGGAAGTGACCGGAAGGTCCGGTACGACCAGCTGTGCCATGCAGACACTCCCTCTGCAGGAGCCCAAGGCCAGAGCCAGGCTTTGCACCAGCAGAGGGTGGCGGGAGATGGGAGACAAATGTGTGAGGGGATTTGGGTGAAAGAGAAGGAAGAGCCCCCCCCCCCCCACCGCTCTCCTGGGTGCCTGCAAGTCTGAGCCATTTGGGAAGGTGGAGACTGCTCGGCTCTTAGCCCTGGGCCGCCGAGCATGCTGGAACCGTGAGGACGGAGGAAGAGGACATTTGCGGAGCATGCAGTCTTCTTTGAGGGACTCGCACACCCGGATGGGATTCTTCAACTCCCCTCCCCGTAATGTCAGGCCCCAGATCGGCTAACCTGACCTGACCTCTGCTCCTTATGCTACTGTCTACGTTGACCCCACTGTTTCTCATCGAGACCATTGTTTTAAATAAATGCATCCGATCACTCCTTCCTCTGGGCTCTATCCCCGGCTCTGACGGTGGGCAAGTTACTTCAACTCCAGCTCATGCCTCAGCTCCCTCACTGGGTGGTCATGAGGCTCGAGGGAGTTGGTGTGTGCAAAAGCCCTGAGCAGAGCCTGGCATGCAGGAAGCACTGAGTACCCGTTGACCATGTTTAAGATCGCTGTTGTTCCTCCCGCCATGCTGGAGCCAGCAAGCTGTTGAAAACCTGGCTCATCGTGTCACCTTCTGCTTTTAAATCCATAAAGGACTATTCTCTAAATGGTGCTGCAAAAGGGTCCAGTTAGATCCTTTCTGGTAACTGAGACCAAAATGGTCTGCAGGGGATGAAAGAGAGAAGTGGAAGAATCACAATGATTTCCCCCCAAAAAGGGAGAGAAACTATTTCATGGATCTTGGTTCTGGGAAGGAATTGTTGACATAGAGTTAATGGAAGGAGTCATCCACAAAGAGATGGGTATGTTTGTCTACATAAAATGAAAATCTCCTGGGATAAAAATAATGCAAGGCCAAAATAGATGGAAACTGTTGCAAACATATCAGCATAAATATGACAAAGGGTTGAGCCCTTAATATGTAGCAGAACTCTTACCAATTAATTTTAAAAATCGCATTCCACTAAAAAAAAAAAAACGGTAAAGAAACCCACTTAATTCGAACATAAAACATTAAGGTCTACGAACTCTGAAAACACTAATAACACGGGTCAGGTTTCTGGAGGAACCCGGCCCTAGACGCCGAGCTCAGTGTTTGCACGTGTGTATTGATTCGGTCCTTGCGAGGGCCCCATGAGGCGGGCCACGCCCGAGCCCTGGTTTGTTTGTTTGTTTGTTTGTTTTAAAGGTTTTATTTATTTATTCGACAGAGATAGAGACAGCCAGCGAGAGTGGGAACACAAGCAGGGGGAGTGGGAGAGGAAGAAACAGGCTCATAGCGGAAGAGCCTGATGTGGGACTCGATTCCGGAACGCCGGGATCACGCCCTGAGCTGAAGGGAGACGATTAACCGCTGTGCCACCCAGGCGCCCCTTATTTTTATTTTTTAAATTATTAACATACAATGTATTATTTGTTTCAGGTGTAGGTCTGTGATTCATCCGCCTTACACAACACACAGCGCTCGCCACAACACATACCCTCCCCAATGTCCATCCCCCAGTTACCCCACCCCCCCACCCCCAGCAGCCCTCACTTTGTTTCCTGAGATTAAATGTCTCTTATGGTTCGTCACCCTCTCTGGTTTCATTTTGTTTTATTTTTTCCTCCCTTCCTCTGTGCTCCTCTGTTTTGTTTCTTAAATTCCACATATCAGTGAGATCATATGATAATTGTCTTTCTCTGAATTATTTCACTTAGCATAATACCATCTAGTTCCCGCCACGTCATTGCAAATGGCAAGATTTCATTTTTCTTGGCTGAGTAATATTCCATTGCATATATACACCACATCTTCTTTATCTATTTGTCTGTTGATGGAATCTGGGCTCTTCCCATAGTTTGGCTATTGTGGACATTGCTGCTATAAACATTGGGGTGCACGTACCCCTTTGGATCACTCCATTTGTATCTTTGGGGTAAATACCAATAGTGCAATTGCTGGGTCATAGGGTAGTTCTATTCTCAACTTTTTGAGGAACCTCCATACTGTTTTCCAGAGCGGCTGCACCAGCTTGCATTCCCACCAACAGTGTAGGAGGGTTTCCCTTTCTCCACGTCCTCGCCAACACCTGTCATTTCCTTACTTGTTGATTTTAGTCATTCTGACTGGTGTGAGGCGGTATCTCATTGTGGTTTTGATTTGTATTTCCCTGATGCCGAGTGATGCTGAGCACTTTTTCATGTGTCTATTGGCATTTGGATGTCTTCTTTGGAAAAATGTCTGTTCATGTCTTCTGCCCATTTCTTGAAATGGTTTTGAAACAATGACATCCACTCTGGGTGGAACAGGCAGGCCCACACACTGGTACCTGAGCATGAATTGTACAACCTGTTGGAAAGCAATTCTGAAATATGTAGAAAGAGCCTTAAAAAATGTTCTTCCTAGGGTTACTTTGGTGGCTCAGTTGGTTCAGCAGCTGACTACTGTTTTCGACTCAGGTTTTGATCTCAGGGTTGTGAGATGGAGCCCCGTGTCCACTCTTCACTGGGTATGAAGTCGACTTGAGATTCTCTTTCTTCCTCTCCCTCTGCCCCTCCCCCCTGCCCTCCCACCCCCAACGTGTGCACTAAATAAATAAATAAATAAAACCTTAAAAAATGTTCTTCCTCTTTGACCTAGAGATTTTATTTCTAGAAATCTATCATAAAGAAGCAGAGATATCAAAGACTGTGAATTGAGAAGGCTTATCACAGCATCACTTAAATACAAATACTGGAAACAACTCAAATATTCCCAAACCAAGGACTGATGGAATAAGTTATGGTGCATCCGTAGGGGAATATTACGCAACCATTAAAGAGCATATTTTTGAGGGACACAGGAAGAGCCGGCAGAATTGTAGAGCAGACAGATGATGTTGTGAGAGTCGGAAATGAAGGCGTTTCAACAGGGTTTTGGGGATAAGGGGGGAATTTCCTAAGCAAAGGTGGAAGTAAGAATGCTCCAGACAGAATTCAAGGTGAGCGAGGACCAGAGGTCTGAAAAAGCCTGGCGTGCCCGGGGTTGCGTGGGGATTCTTCAGGACAGCAGCTGCCCCAGGGCAGTGGCGGGCGGTGGGCACGGAAGTGTCAGTTAGGACAGCAGCGGAAAGGGCTCTGGGACCAGCCGGCCTTTTCGGCAATAAGGAAACACTGAGGAGTTTTTGAAAACCTCCCACCCCCCAAATAAATTCTGTAGGTAGACAATCTAGAAACTATAGCGGGTAATAAACGGGAGGAAGCAACGTTGCTGTCATCTCACACGCATGGTGAAAGTGTTCATCACCCTAGACGGACGTGCCCGCAACGTTCTGTTCTAGGACACAGATGATGTGCAGATATTTTACCGAAGAACTAACTGAAGTTTGTAATATAACATCAATAATTCTTTATGATTCCCTCTCTCCCCTAGTGTGGACAACTCAAAATTAGGAGCTGTGTCATGCTCAACTTTGGATTCCAAGCATAGGGCGTGATTCCTTCGGGTGGGTGGGTAGGACTTCTGTGACATCATAGTTAGGAAATCCCAGCCACCTCTCCTTGAACAGCCCTGCCACCCACCAATGAGCAGCTTGCAAAAGGCCTTGGTTTCTTCATCCTGGAAATGGTGAGAGCCTGCATTACAAATAGATGTGGGGATGAACTCAGGATCCCAGAGTTGGCTTAGAGATTATTCTCAGCTAAGACATTTGAGATTCAACAGAGGCAGAACAAAGCCTCCTTGGAGCTTCCACCAGCTGAATAAAAGCAGCGACTTCTGAGAAATGAGGCTGTCATATATCCCCTCTCTGGGGATTTATAGCTTTGAAGAAGACAGAAAGACCATTCATACCTGTTAAAACAAACATTATCACAAATTCTCTCCTATCTGTTCTCCTAAAAACTCCTTTGTCTTTCCTAAAGAAACCTATTTGTTTTCCCCACCGAAAAAGAAGCCCATAAAGCTGTTTCTTTTCCTCCCTTATTCCTCCCAAGTTACATGTGTCCGTCTTCGACTGGAAGCATTTAATGAGTCGGCTACTGCTTGAGCCAGCTCTCACATGTATATGCAGGAAACCTCTCCCTCCTGTTGATGCCTTTAGTCAGTTTAATATGCAGGCCCCAGTACAAGAACCTAAAAGGGTAGGAAAAAAGTTTTTCCTTCCCTACACAGACAATGGCCAGGCCTAACATGGCAAGAGAATGAGCCACCGCTTCTGCGGCAATCAGCCCAAGAATGGGCAGGACTTGGTTAGTGAGTGCCAGCTTCCCTAACTTTGGTCCTCACTTCTAATTTAGGACCAATCAGGGAAAGTCAAAAATGCTCCCCTAACCAATCACACAGGATGCCCCACTTCCGGGAGCCTGCTCCAGCTTCCCCGTGATGACAGCCTCCAGCCAGGGCACACCGGAAGCTTTCTTTGCCTTCTACCGCAAAGTGTTCCCAGTCCCCTGCCTGCCTTTGAGTCTCTGCTGAACTCACGTGGTGGTGACTGAGCCCTGCTAGAGCAAGCTCTGAATATGCAGTCTCTAGGTGTTCCCGTTCGGGTGGTCTTCATTACTCCCATGATGGGGGCAATAATTGCTGCATGCATGTCGGGCTCCGACAGTAATGGCTACACTGCTTTGGGGCAAGGAGCCTTCCCAAAGGCACCTGTCCACCCCCTGAACCTGTTGGACAAACTGGAGGAGGTTTGACAGACGTATATATTCTTGTAAATGCTCTTTCCACCAACGATTGCTCAACAGAGAAACAGTGAGGAGCAAGGGCATCTGGGAGTTGAAAGATGCTAGCAATTTGGCAGGAGGGTACAGGGTAGCTTTTACACACTTGGACTCTGGATTCAGAGCTGGGTTCAAATCTCAGCCGTGCCAATCAAGAACCTTTGCCAGATACTTCCCTTGTTGCTAAAACAGGCCTGGGAAAGTGCCTGCCTCCTGATCTGTGCAGACTTGAAAGAGAGTGCAGGCAAAGGCTTGGCCCAGCACCAGGAGGGCCGCGCGCATGCAGGCAGCTGCTACTTGCCGTTCCCGGGTCTGGGGAGCCCCTCATCTGGCATCCTCCCTGGGCAAGCCCATAGCTCCAGGCTAGGGCTGAGCCTGGGAAAGGCATTTCCAAAGTGGCATCCAAAGTCCTGGTGGGCGCGGAGAGTGAAGATCAGAATGCTTACCTGCCCACATCGGCAGAAGGAGAGAGGCTGCCAGCTCTTGCTGGAGGGACGGGATAAGGGAGGAGGTGGGATAGCATCCTCAGAAAGCTCAAGATACCTAGAGATGCCTCACCTCTACCCTGCACATGCTGGAAGGGCTCAAGTGGGAACATCCCTGAGGACAAGTGACACTCCTGTTGGTTTTGAGGTTTCCCTGGGATGGCTGAGGTTTAGACCTCAGGCCTGGGCCCCTGGTCTTGCTGGAAGCAGAGCTTTTCTGGATCTCAGCTTCACCTTCCACGAGAACAGAGATAATCGCTGCCCTACTGCCCTGCAGTGAGCTGGTGGGTATAGAGTGATGGAAAATCGTCCTGTGAAATGATATATGGATATGAAATTCTTTTGTCTTTTTAAAGATTTATTTATTTATTTTAGAGAGAGTGGGGGGTGAAGGAGCAGAGAGAGAGAATCCAAGCAGACTGCGAGCTGAGTGTGGAGCCCAATGCAGGGCTCAATCTCGCCATCCATAAGATCACGTGACCTGAGCCAAAACCAAGAGTCAGATGCTTTACGAACTGAGCCACCCAGATGCCCCTGGGTATGAAATTCTTGTTGCAGTCCAGACTGGTTGCCTTTGCTCTCTAGAGATGTGGGCAAAGCATCTCAGAGAATGAGGGGTGCAGAGGGTCCTGTGCTGGGTTTGAGGGGCTCCCATTGGCCCCAACTCCCTTGCTTTGAGCAAAACTTCCCTTTGGAGAGACAAGGAGGCACTCCCTAGCTATTATCTGAATTTTTATCCTGCCAGAAGCTCCTGAGCACGTACTGCGAGGCTTGCACCACAGTACAGGTGAGGTCCCCAGGTGTGAGGGGTTAGGTTACCTTGTCTACAACTTCATAGTCAGCCAAGGGGAAAGATGGTTTCAAGTCCAGGTGGAAAGGATCCACGGTCTTGCCTTCACATGAAACTTGACCTCTAGCAGGGCCCTGTTAACATTCAATGTTGAGAGCATGGCTACTGTATTTGTTTCCTGTTGTGGCTGTAACAAATACTACACATCCAGTGGCTTAAAATTGCACGGATGTATTCTCTTACGGTTCTAGAGGTCCAAAATGAGTGTGAGAGGGGCGACATCAAGACATCAGCAGGGCTGGCTCCTACCAGAAGCTCTGGGAGAAGTCTCACCTCTCCCATCTTCCAGGAGCTCCCGTCTGCACCTCTCCGACCACTGCGAATGTTGTTACATTGCCTCTTCCCCTAACTTGACTCTTCTACTTCCCTCCCTCCTACAAGGATCCTGGAGAGGACATTGGGTCCACCTGGACAATCCAAGAAAACCTCCCCACCTAAGGTCTTTAATTTAATCCAGTCTGTAATGTCTCTGTTGCCACGTAAGGAAACATATTTATAGGTCTGGGGATGAGGGCATGGATATTTGGGCGGGGGTCATTATTCTCTCTACTACACCCACAAAGTAGGGGGAAAACTAACAGTACTCCTTTGGGGTGTAACTAAAGGAATGAAGGTGTAGCCATGGGCCACGGCCTCTGCTCGCACCTGCTGGTCTCCGGAATAACTCTTCAGACGTGAGAACTCAGGCCAGAAGAGTTTCATGCCTGCATCATCTGATGAAAGATAACACCCAAGTCTGATTGCAGGAACAAACATTTTCCTAGAACTGAATCCAAGCCCAAATATGTCACCCTAGGGCATCAGAAAGCACCCATCTCTCTACATTTCCACCTGCAGTGGCCAAGGGCCCAGCGTGGGTCCGAGTGCAGAGAGGGTGGGCATCTCTGCAGGTGGGATGCAGCGTCCTCCAGGTCTCTGGCCTCCTGAACGTCCAACCAGGCTCAGGTGCAGAATTTGGAGGATGTTTGCTGGTATCTGTTGGTGGTCTCCTCCTGGGACCTGCCGTCCAAGGTACACCTGTGTCAGGGATGTCCTGAGACAGTTGCAGGCTGGAGGTGTCTCTCCAAGAAGCATTCTGGTGGGCCATAGGGAGCAGCTGCTTCAAGTTTTTTAAGAAATATGTGGTTCTTGGTGGACACAGATGCTGCTGTGATCATTGGGGGTGTTTTTCTAGTTAGGAGGGTGCCTTTGCCCTGATCTGTTCACACTCTAACGTAGAAGTAAGGGGACACCACCTTCCAACCTGCGTTGGTGCACATCTCTGGCCAGGAGACCGGACCCTCCATGTCCTCCATGGGGTGCAGCATGAGGCAGCACAGAAGAACACAGAGGGGAAAGGAAACGGGTCAGTGGGAGCTGTGTGGGATGACCTGCTCCCCAGAACAATCTGAAGGCTCTCCTGCATTTAAAATATCTAGGCTGTGGCAACAGTTGCCACGTCCATTGTGAGGCTACCCTATTATTATTCTACCAGAGAGAGTTCATTGTAAATTGTGAAAAGGAATGAAAGAGGAAAGCAGAAATGTTAGCGTGTTGACCAAAGCTGCCTCAGCAGGACTCCTCAGCAACAACCGTGACACCAGCTGCTCAGAAGAGGCTACGAGAACCTAGGCATCCAGTATGGAGAAGCATTTCATCCGACAGAAGTGTTTTAGAGTTATTTTTTAAGACACCAGCTACTTATTTCATAGTCAAGTGGGTGATTCCAGGAAGAGAAATCCCTGCCTTTAGCTTTGCTGTAGGAATCTGTCCCGTCTGCCATAAGAGGGACTCTTGGCTTGCCAGGATGGCACCTCTGATACGGCCACCTTCTCCCCTAGGCTCCTCTGGGCTCTGGGTGTGGCTGCACCCTGCAGATGCTTAGTCGGCCCTGGGAGAAGTCAGCGTGAGTGAGGCCGCACCAGGGAAAGGGCAGGGACTTTCCAGGAGGGCCAGGGGGCGCCAGCAGGCATCATCAGTCTTGTGCACATGGGTGCCATGTTTGCTTTGCCCAAGTGGAGTTCCTGGAGGTCCAGGCAATGTCACCAGCCATCTTCTCTTGGCTTGACCCCCCTTTTTTTTGAGGGAGAGAGCGTACAAGTTGGGGTGGGGAGGAGTAGAAGGAGAAGGAGAGAGAGAATCTCAAGCACACTCCATGCCCAGCATGGAACCCAATGCAGAGATCGATCCCAAAACCCTGAGGTCATGACCTAAGCTGGAGCCTCCCAACTGACTAAGCCACCGAGGCACCCTCAAGATTAAAAAAAAAAGTCATTTAACAACAGGACACTCTTGCCCACATGTCTCCACCTCACTAGAGTCAAATACCACTTATTTTTTTCCATATGGCTCTCCAACATCCCCATAATCCTACCAGCACCCCTCACTCATTGGCCCTATCACTGGGACCATGAATGCATTTCATTCTTCAAGAAAAGATGAAAACCCCTTGTCTTTAAAGCTGAAATCCAAAATAAACAGAAAAGCTTTTTCTGTACCTGGTTTGATGGCAAAATCTGACCTGAAATGTGACTCCTTTGGTAGGAGTTTCTGCCCTGAAATGGCTATAAAAATATCATTTATACCACTTATCAATCCCTCTCAGGGTGAAGGTTCTAGATTTTCTTGCAGAAACACTACTAGAGTACCACACCAGACCCGCTGGGGCTGGGCGATTGTCCAGTACATGCGCCACTTTACCTTCTTGAAATCCAAAGACTCTGAACACCTCTGCCCCTAAGTGTGTGGAGGGGTAGAGGAGGTACAATAGGAGAGGCTCACGGGCCTCTGACCAAGAAGCTCTCCCACCTGGTGTACATGGTAAGCCTCACCGATCCTCAGGACAGCCCTTAGATGAGTGGCTTCGATTATCCCCACTTTACAGACGAGGACACTGAGATACGCAGAGGTAAGCTGCCCAAGGACCCGTGGCACAGCCAGAATTTGAACTCAGGCATTCTGCTTCCAAGGTCTATGCTCTTAACCAACATGCATGCTCGATACCTTTCGATGCCTAGTTGAGTCCTAGTGGGAAGGGGGCTCAGAGGAGCCTGGCTATTTTGGACAAAGAGAAAAATTTGTCAAAGGCATTCAGTAGCCTGCAAACAGAAAATATAACACACAGAGCCTTTGGGATAGAAAAACCCCAATGCTGTCCCAAGAACAGGTATGTGGTTGGGCACTTGAGATGATGTGCAGGCATAATTACCCATGGACTCCTAATCCATTTGACTATTGATAGCATCAGGTACACATTTTGCTCCCCCTTTGGGGAAATAGTCATGGTTGCTTGCCAACAAGGTGTGGGTTAGGTTCAGGGAAAGGTGGCTGTGTACCTGTGGAAGCCGAGTCCAGACTCCCTCACCCACCTGCTAGTAGCTGATTATAGAGAAGAAGAGCCAGTTAACCCTGATACCCATGCTCTGGGTTCCAAGGGCCTGATGTGAGCATCTCTGGGTACCAGCTGATGGCCATGTCGGCAGGGATGGGACCTGTCCTGAGACTGAGGCTGGTCCCCTGCTGGCACGTGTGCAGTGCGCAAGGCAGACTCTGCTTTAGACCCCACCCCATTCCACAGTCTTCCTGGTCAGTGAGCCACCTTCACAGGTGCCTGCCTGTGTCTCTCTCACGGCCTCCCATCCCATTCCTAACATCAGCTCTGCCAGGACTATGTGCGTCAGACTGTGGGGGGGTCCCAGGTGGTACCTAGATGCCAGGTGTGTGGATGGGAGAGATGTCCAGGCACAGGAGACAGGAAGATGCTGAAGCAGCCTTGTGGTTGGGGGAAGTGGGGTCCTAGGGAGGCATCAAGGCAGTCCTGGCAGTGAGCAAAGCAGGAGGCAGGGCCAGCTGGTCCAGGGTAATAGGAGGTGGGGAGGGGCATGGAAGAAGGAGCTATCATTTGGGAGGTGTACTGGGAAGTGGGGAAATGCCATGGGCCTGGAGCTCAGAGTGGGCTCCAATGCCTAGAAAAGCTTGGAGTGTCTAGGAGTGCTGCTGACTATTGGGGATCCAGGGATTCTAGCTCTGGAGAAGCAGGGATCCTTGGCAGGGTCCTAGGCCCTGGGAACGTGGGGGGACGGATGCTAGATCATGTACATGACGCGTTTCTTAAAGAAACTGAGTGTGCAGGTTGATATGGTGCCATTGATCTAGCCCAAGGGCCCCTTAATCCCACCCCCCAGACTTAGGCTTGGTCCCTGTGGTTGGGTAAATGACGACTGCCAGGGACAGCTTCATCCTAACCCCGGGAACCTGTGCATGGGACCTTGTGTGGCAAGAAAAGGACTTTGCAGGAATGATTCAGGTAAAACTCTTGAGATGGGCAGATGATCCTGGATCAAATGGTTGGGCCCTGGAGACCAACGCGCATGTCCTTGTAAGAAGGAAGCAGAGGGAGACCTGAAGACAGGGGAGGCGGTGGCCACGTGACCAGGGAGGCGGAGCCTGGAGGGACTCGGCCACAAGCCCGGGAACAGGGCAGCCCAGATGCTGGACCAGGGAAGGAAGGATCTTCCCCTGGAGCCTCCAGAAGGAGCCGTCCCTGCTGTCACCTTGCCTTCAGCCCCGTAAAACTCATTTTGGACTTGTGGCCTCTGGGACTTTAATAAGAGAATACATTTCTGTTGGTGGTGGTTTTGTTTGTAATTTTTTTGAGTAGAGCTGACACCCAATGTTACATTAGTTTCAGGAGTGCAGCATATGATTCAACTTCTCTATATGTCATGCTGCGCTCAGCGTAAGTGCAGCCACCATCTGTCACCATACCGGCCTGCGCTGTGCCCTTCACCCCGTGACTCACTCACTCCATACCTGGAAGCCTCTGCCTCCCGCTCCCCTTCACCCATTTTGCCCCTCCCCTCCCCCCATGCCTCTCCCCTCGGGCAACCACCACTTATTCTCTGTTTATAGGTCTGATTCTGCTTTTTGTTTATTCATTTGTTTTGTTTTTTAGATTCCACATCTGAGTGAAATCATATGGTACTTGTCTTTCTCAGTCTGACTTATTTCACTTAGCATTATACCCTCTAGGTCCATCCATGTCGTAAGTGGCATGTTCTCATCATTTTTCATGGCTGGGTAATATTCCAGTGTGTGCATGTATGTCTCTGTGTGTGTGTGTGTCTCTATGTGTGCGTGTATGTCTGTGTGTGTGCGTTGTGTCTCTGTGTGTGTGTGTGCGTGCATGCCACATCTTTATCTATTCATCTGTCAATGGACACTTGAGCTGCTTCCATAATTTGGCTGCTGTAAATAACACAGCAACAAACACAATGGCATTTCTGTTGTTTTAAGCCGCTGAGTTTGTGGGATTTGTTACAGCAGCCACGGGAAACACATAGTCCAAGCAGTGGGGAGCCAGCTGAGCTGCCGGGGGTTTGGGGGGCCCCAGGAGGCTACTGGGGGGGCAGGGTCAGGCCAGTGCCCCTCCCCACAGTGTCTCAGGCACAGAACACGTGGGAAACATGGAAGAGGTGGTGGGGTGGAGCGAGGCTCTCTTTTCAATTTGAACTTTCCTGTAGTGCTTGAATCTTCTACCAACGTTTTTATTTGTTACTTATTTATTTTTTGAAAGGTTTATTTATTTGAGAGAGAGAGAGAGCACGCATGAACGGGGTGGGGTAGGGGCAGAGGGAGAGGGAGAGAGAATCCTAAACAGACTCCTCAATGGGCCGAGCCCTATGCGGGGATCGATCTCACGACCCTGAGATCATGACCTGAGCTGAAACCAAGAGTCAGAGGCTCAATAGACTGAGCCCCCAGGCACCCCCCCCCAGTGTTTTTATTTTTAAAAGTTATTCATCAGGGAGATTTTGTGTTTCCTTATTTCTACTTGTTTCTGTTAAAAGGATAACTGGGACTCCCACCACCCAGTGAATGTGGTATTTGTGAGTGAGTTACTCTTTCCTGGGGAATTTCACATCGCCCCCAGCTCCACTCCCCACCCACTCCCAGCGCCTCCCTCTCCCTCTCCCTCCTCCCATCCCTCCCCCTTCTCAGAAATCACCTGCTTCCAGGTGCCTGGAGAACCACCTTCCTGTCTATGGGCCCCCAGGCCCTCAGGTGCCTTTCTAAAGTTGCATTTCCCAAACAAAGATGATTCCTTTTCCCGGCAGAATGCCTGCCTCCTGGTCACTCGGCGTGTTTTCACCTTGTTGTAGACATTCTTTCCACACTTACTTTGGACCATGCAGTGTGTTCAGGGCTTTTTACTCAACCCACTGGCAAGTATTAGATGCCTTCCGAGGGCAGCACAGGCAGCAAGTGAGTGATATGATGTGTGCTCCCCACCCCAGCCCCAGCCACCGAGAAGAAAAACAGAGACTGATGTTGCCCCCAGAGGGTAAAACTAGAAAACCCACACCTGTCTGAGCAGAGCTCACGCTCCTGCCTCCTTGGCAGTGGGGATGTACCAGACCCAAGGTGTTAGCACATCGGACAAAGGTCATTCCAGCCTGGAGGGCAGGTCTGGATGCCTCCAAATGAGAAGGCAAGAGAAAGGAATGCTCCAGAACAGGTGCAGAAGGCTCCAGCCAGGGGGGGGCCTGTGAGCAGCCACAGCTGCCCTCCATGGTGGGAATGCCTGGCCCTCTGCCCCGTGCTCTCCCCTCCCTGCGTGTGGGCTCACCTGCTGCCTTCCGACAACTTGCCCGGCTGTCGGCGAAGATAGCACGGGGGGCCACCTGAGCTGCCCGACGTGTTTTTCTCATCCTAAGAAGCAGATTTCCGGTTTTTCCTCAGTCTCTGCGGGTGCGCCTGTGCCAGGATCTTCTTAATCTTCTGAGTCAGAATTAGACCCATTTTGCAGATAAGGAATCAGAGGCTCTAAGTGAACTAACGTGCCCCAGCTCGTTCGTGAAGCTGGAGCTCGGGCCCAGGTAGTCAGAGCCCAGAGTCCCACTCTGGGGTGGGTCAGCTGCCCCCATCAGATGAGGCTTACATGTCCGAGCTCGCCTGAGGTGTGAATATAAGGCTCACTGTGGAGCCTTCCCCTCTCAGGATCTCAGAGTCCAGGGAGGGATCCAGACACGTGAGCAGGTCATTTTCCAAACCAGGGTCAGGGCGTGGTTACAGGGTGCAGCCAACAGGTGAGGGTGACTGTTAGCGCTCCCAGAAGCAGCCCCACGGGAAGCCAGTGTTGGGAGTTTGTGGGGTGGACAGGTGCAGAGTGGCTCACCAAGGAACAGCAGGTACAAAGGCTTGGACGCGTGATGGTCCCTGCTTGGAGGTGGGGATGGGGTGGTGTGGGATGGGGGTGTGGGTAGGGCCTGGCTTATGAGGAGCCTGTGAGCCTTCTCATGAGCTATAACAATGGTCAGGGTGGCCATGGGATCTGATCATATTCCAGAATGTTCTCCGGCTGCTCTGGCGGGGGTTTTGAGGAGAAGAAATGGTGAAGGGTAATAGATGTGCAGGAACATTCTCAGTCCCTGGCTTGTGCTGTCACAAATGGAGAGAAGCAGCAAGGGCACAGGATGGAAGGCCTTCATTTCTTGGGGCGATCACAAGTAAGGGAAGTGGGTGCAGGTGTCCCTTGGAGCATGTCAGCTACAGAGCCCAGCACTGGGCCCTGAGCCTGAGAGTAGAGACATCTGGGGGTGCTCTGCCTCCCTCTGGAGCTCTGCATGGCTGGGGGACTGCGCAGGTGTGGGGCCTTCCACCACTGAGTTCCATAGCTCCTCCTCACAGCCGCCCTGGGCTGGCCCCCAAAATACTCTTACTGGCCTTTCTGGCTCTCCGGTTCCGTGAGTTCAGAGGATTGAAGCATAAGAGTCTAAATTTGACCTTGAGCCCTGACCCACAGCGAGGCCCCCGGGAGGGCCTGGGCTGCTCACTCAGGTTCAGCGGGCAGGGGGAGCGGGGACGGAAGGTAAGGAGGGAAATGTGGGGCGGTGGGAACTTCGCACCCTCTGTGTCTCTCTTCCCCATGTACGTACTTACGTTTTAAATAACACTGACGTGACATTTGCTGTGTGAGGTGGGTGTTACCACTCCCTGCATTTCACAGACACAGACACGAGGCAGGGTAGCTTGTCCTGGTTCGCGGACGCAGGCAACCCAGAGCCGCACGGCAGAGGCAGGCCGTCTGGCACCAGAAATACACTTGTCTCCACTAAGCTAGTGGTTCTCAAGGTGGGGTCTCTGGCCAGCTGGGGCAGCAGCTGCACCTGGACACTTGTGATGAATGCAATTTCTCAGGTCCCACTCCGACCTACGAATCTGGAATCTGGGGCGTGCTCAACAGTCTGGGTTTGAATGATCCCTCCTGGGGATTTGGGTGCCCATCAGGGGCTTCTTCAATTAATTGCCACCTTTGCTGAGCACCAACGTAGTACCAGATGGTGGTAAAGACACCCGCCACCATGAGAAGACCCACAGACATCCCCTGTCTTCTCAGAGCCTGTGATGAAGAGCCCTGGCCTTCCAGCAAAAGCATCTGTAGTCAGGGGCTATTTCCGAGTGTTCTCTGCATGCAGGAGGAATGGCAGGAACCCTGCAGACTGCTGACCGTGGGGCTGGGAGACTGGCCAGGAGCCACCAGTTAAAGGGGCGGAATCCATGGGACAGACGTGGGCGTTTCAGGTTGGGATCAGCCAGGGGGCTGAGGATGCCTGTAAATACTCCTTATGTACTATCTGGCAACTTGTTTTTAAAACCTAAAGGCAAATAGGAGTTTAGCAATGCTGGCTTTGTGGACCCTGTGTCTTTGCTTTGGCATTTTGGCTACTGGATGATTTTAAGAACAAAACAGAACTATTCTGGGGGCCAGAAGTCCTGATGCACAAGCCTCAGGGCTGAGAGTGCGGTGCCCGGGTGGCAACGGACTTCCCGTGAGCCTCTCTCGCCACAAGGCCACCTCCCCCCCTTACATGGTCACGGGAGACCTAAAGCAAAGTGCAGACCCCCCAGCTACAAAGACAATCGTCTTTTTTTTTTTTTTTAAGATTTTATTTATTTATTTGACAGAGAGAGAGAGAACCATAAGCAGAGGGAATAGCAGAGGGAGAGGGAGAAGCAGACTCCCCACTGAGCGGGGAGCCCGATGCGGGGCTTGATCCCAGGACCCCGAGATCATGACCTGAGCCAAAGACAGACGCTTAACTGACTGAGCCACCCAGGTGCCCCCGAAACATCATCTTTTGCACAAAGAGCAGGGAAGAGCTGGAGACAAGCCGGCAAACAACCCTAAACACTCCAGCCGTCCTGGTCATAGGCACAGCCCATGGGGTGTTAGGTCTAACCCTAGCCCTGCCCCCAAACGCCTTCTCAGACCCCACTGCCCCCCTTTCCATGGAGGGGAAGGGGTCCTTCTGGCGTCCCTTAGGTTCTGGCTAGTCTGGCAAATGGGCTGTCCCTGGAGACACCACCAGCTCCACCTAGTAACCCCAGGACACCTGTGGGGTAGGGGAAACTGCCCCCTAAGATTCTATCTCCCACGGGACATTCCGACATCATCTCTCGTGTGTTCCAAGCGCCCACTCCCTTGCAGGCAACATTCCTATTTGGAAGCAATTTACGGCCTTTGGCCTTGGATAGTCCTTTGGGCCGTGCCCTCTGGTCCCTGTCACGTCCTCACTGGGTTGTCCACAGCTCGCCCTTGGGCTCAGCTGCTGGGCACAGCCACCAGCAGAAGAAGCTGGGCTCAGACTGCACAGCGTCACTTGCTGGCAGTCACTGGCCACACGAGTCACAGGCGCAGCCGGATTCCAGGTGTGGACCAGACCAGCCCAGGGCTGCGGGGCCGCAGAGTCACGTTGCAAAAGGGTGTGGATTCAAAGAAGGGGGTAATTGCAACTCCTTTTGCAAACAATCTCCTGCGCAAGGACTGTTGCATTTAATTCTCAAAGCAGCCTTGTGGGTCAGAGAGTGAAACTGAGGCACAGAGTGGTTAAGTTCCTCGTTCCCACCAGGAACTGGCAGAGCTGGGACATGAGCCCAGAGCCCGGGCTCTCGCTCCCTATACGATGGGTCTGGGCTGTGGGCTGGGGAGCCCCCGTTTTGGGCCCCAGCCTCACCTCCCAGGGACTGAAGTCATCCTCGGGCCCCTGGAACATGGCAGGATGCAGGAGCAGGTGGGCCCCTCCTCCTCCCTTGTCTCCCCCTGCAGAGGAGTCCTGTGGCCTTCACCAGAGGTCTTCCCGGCCTGTGCTCAGCTGTGGGGCTGCAGGCAGGCCGTAGCCTCGGCCCTCGCCAGAACCCTGTCTGTGTGGACACTAGGCTCATAAGTAATTCAGGCTGGCGACTATCCAGGGAGGAAGCAAACACCCGGCGCTTACAGCCGGGACAGGTTACAACAAGAAGCAGGGTGAGTAATGGTGCAGACGGAGAAGCAGACCTGCAGGAAGTCACGAAAACAGGCCAGCGCTGCCGGTGTCCGCGGTGGGCTCGGGACCACGCTCGGCTCGCAGGAGCTGCGGGCCTGGGCCCTGCGGGTGCCCGCGGAGGGCTAGCCACCCCAGCCTTGGCCCTGGCGCTCTCCCCGCAGCCCGCCTCCACCCCAGACGGTGGCAAACGAACCCTCCACACGCCAGCCTCTGTCTTGGCCACAGGTGACTTGGTGGTACGTCTGTGGCA
>NW_024426552.1:4219851-4221186 GCF_017311325.1 Ursus maritimus
GCCTGTGACTTGGAGACAGAGCCAACTGGCAAGATGCCGGCAAGGCGGGCCTGCGGGCTCCCTGCAGGGACACCCCCAATCTTCCTGTGCTGGGGGAAGGACAGTCCCTGTGGGTGGCGGCTTCTTCTGTTACTGGCAGCCGGGGCCACCTAACACGTAGTTGGCGTGATGGCAGGGATCTGACCTCTCTCTTCCCGCTCATGCCACGGGGGCTGAACTCTGGGCCGGGGCCCGATCCCTTCAACTGCCCTGGCTCCCGCCTCCGCCGTGTCCTGTCTCGGTCCCTCCTGAGGCTATTCAAGTTCACCACCTAGAATGCCTCCCTCCCAGTGGCCACCGACAGCTTTAAGCAAAATGGGGAAAGAAAAAAAAGAAATAAAGTCTGCACGAGAGCCGGGTCTCACGTGTGGCACGCGAGCAAGCCGTGCATCGTGGGTGGCATTTTGTAGACTTGCCCATCCCCAAAGCTTTGGACGCGGGGTGTGAAGCTCTGTGCAAGTCTTTCTCATCCTCAAGCCCAATCCAGAATCTACTTCTTCCACTGGCCAGGGACCACCTGGTGGAGGGGACAGCTTCTCCCACCCAGTGTGTGCCTGCCCGCCTGGCACCCTCCCTGTCCCGTAGGAGCTCAGGGTGCAGTGGGGGATGCAGACCGGGGGCGGGGCCCCGGGGTGCTGCAGCGCAGATGCCGTGTGACTCTGGGTGCACTGCCTGGCCTCTCTCACCTGCTCCCGCATCTCTAAGGCAGGTGCTGACCTGATCGGGGTGTAGGGAGGTGTGTTCATTGGCCCAGAGCCTAGGCATCATGCCTGTCAGCTGTTACTGAACACCACAACTTTCCCCTTTAGATGTCGCAGCCCCATCTCCGCCCTCCCCGGGGACAGCCACAATCCTTTGCCTGCATTCTATTTACGTAGACCACTTTTTCTTCTTTTCTAGTGGCAGGCACTTGATTAAGAGCAGGGTTCTTGCACTCAGTGAGTGCCCAGAAGACAGAGGTGCTGGGTGGGCGTGGACTCCACAGGCGGCGGGACCTCCTCCCCCCTCCTGCCCCTCGCTTCCTTCCCCTGCTTACTCATTCATTCATTTCTGCAGCTGTACGCGCATACGTCAGGTTTTCAGACACCTTCTCTGTGCCAGGAAATCCACTGCCTTTGATCCAGAACCCCCATCCGGACTCCTGTCCCCAGATTGCATTAGGAAATCTTTGCCAAACTGTCTGAGACTAACCAGCAGGAACAAAGATGAGCTCGCCTTCAAACCGTTCATGTCCCCGGCTCATAATCCAGCCCCTGCGGATCAAAGGTCCCCCCCCCCCCCCCCCCCCCCCCCCCC
>NW_024426552.1:4221196-4289674 GCF_017311325.1 Ursus maritimus
CCCCCCCGTCCCCGCTGTGCCGCGAGTGATTGATCCGCCGCTCCCCATCGCCACCCCCGGCCTGGAGGACTCCAGGACTCTGTGTGTGTCCTGCACCCTCCTCCAAAGGACGGGTGACCTTGGATCTGTGCTGTCCCATGACACAGGATACGTGGAGCTCCTTCTGGATGACCATCAGACACAGCCGCACATCCCTGCAGACAGAACGCCATCGCTTTGAACTTCTTGCTTGGAGGCTGTAGTTTCAAAGGGGTGGCAGAGACCCCACGGGGTTGCCCCAAGAAGGTGCCTGCACACCATGATGACCCTCAGCCTGTCTGTGACCCTGTAGTCCTCACTCTGTTCTTGGGGTACTCACAGGCTTGGGGACTGGATTCTTGACATGGGGTGGTGCCCCCAGCTTGCCACCCCCGACAGGTTCTGGCCCTGCTACTCTGTCTCTGACACAGTGACCTCCCCTACCCCAGCCAGGGTCTGGGGCTTGTTGCCGTCACGCCTCACAGCCTTGCCCATGACGTTCGCTCCTTCGGGGGCACGGGGGGTGCTTGCAGTCAGCACAGTGAGTTAATTACAGTAAATTATAAAATAGCCTTTATTTTTTTAACATTTTTCTGAGAGTTATTTATTTATTTGGGGGGGGAGGGGCAGAGGGAGAAAGAGGATCTCAAGCAGACTCCCTGCTGAGCTCGGAGCTTGACTTGGAGCTCGATCCCAGGACCCCGAGATCATGACCTGAGCCGAATCAGGAGTTAGACGCTGAACTAGCTGCGCCCCCCAGGCGCCCCCAAATAGCCTTCAAACGTGTTGCCCGCTCGGTTAGCCGGGGGGTGAATGAATGTTCGGCAGATCACTTGTTGGGGGAACAGGGGGCAGAGGTGATTTTTGTATGGGATTTAATACGCGAGTGATGCGTCCTTTGCCCAGAAAGAGGTGCCTTTCCAGTTTGCCTCCATCGGCTGGTCAGATCTTGCAGGAAAGTCATGACCATCTATGGAGCTGTTACTGGAGTTAATGACTTTTTAAAAAAATTTTAATCATGCAATCTTTTAAATCCCTGTGGAGGCTGGAGGTTATCTCCACTCGACAGAAGGTAAAGGGAACCTCAGATGTTTGTCACCAGATCACGGGCATCCTCACTTTCCTCCGGAAGCATCCCCTCCCCCTTCTCAGTGCTGGCTTGTGGGAGGTCTCACTGCCAAATTCATGAGCTGATGGCCGAGAGCCCCACGTGGGCAGCCAGGAGTCCCGCCTGTGACCTGAGTACAGTCGTGTTATTCCTAAAACGAAGGACTTGACACCCTTAATCACCGCATTGTTTTCCGTCATCTGGCTCATGAGGACCACGTCCCTCCCCCAGGCCCACAGGACCCGATGTGATGTGGTCTGTATTTCCAGACTTCTCTGTGGATAAACTTTGCACCCGGGGCAAGACGTCATGAAGGGAACGGCCTTTCTCTCCTTTAAGCCTTTGGTTTGCCTCGGTTACTCAGGACTTTGCAACACCCACCTTCATACTTCTCTCCACCCGCTGAAGCACAAGCCCAGTTTGTAGACCGCTTCCTCCAGGAAGGCTTCTGTGAGGCTCTAAACTCAGCACTCCATTTCCAGGGAGAACTAGCTCCCTCCAGGGTTTTCGGTGGTCACATCTGTGTGCTCGCTTCCCCCACTCCTAGAGTGAATGCCGGAGAGGGGGTGGGACTGTCACTTGCTCATCTTGTCCCCTCCCTTAGGCCTTTGGATGTAGACTTGAATAAACAAGTTTAAATAGACTGGATGACTAGAAGTTTGGCATTGCGGAGGAGCCGGAGGGATGAGAAAAAGAAGCCGCTTAGCCATTTATGAAGTAGTTGGATGAAGACCCCTGAGACCTGCGTATACACTAGATTTTTCCAGCGCCAAAAGACGGGTATGTTCATAAGAAAAACCCAGCCAGAACTAGCTTCATGGGGAAAACACACTGCTTACACAAGCAGGAGAGCCCCACACCGAGTGCTGGCGAGGGCGTGCAGGACCTGAGCTCTCACGCACCGATCTTAGCAAGGCCCGATGGCACAGCCACTTTGGAAAACCGTTGGATAGTTTCTTAAAAAGTTAAGCATAGGGGCGCCTCGGTGGCACAGCGGTTAAGCGTCTTCCTTCGGCTCAGGGCGTGATCCCGGCGTTATGGGATCGAGCCCCACATCAGGCTCTTCCGCTGGGAGCCTGCTTCTCCCTCTCCCACTCCCCCTGCTTGTGTTCCCTTTCTCGCTGGCTGTCTTTCTGTCAAATAAATAAATAAAATCTTAAAAAAAAAAAAAGTTAAGCATACACCTACCATATGACCCAGGCCCTCCGCTCCTAGGTATTTACCAAAGAAACGAAAGCATGTGTCCGTGTGAAGACTGTCACACAAAAGTTCACAGCAGCTTTACATGTAATAGCCCCCAGTGGAAACAACTCGAATGGGCATCTGCAGGTGAGATGGGCAAACTGTGGTCTATCCCCCCCATGGAAGGATGGATATGAGATGATCACCTCTTGATGGAGGTGGTGGTTTCACTGCTGTGTACATATGTGAAAACGGATCAGACTGTACACTTTAAATGTATATAGTTGTTACATGGCAATCATGTCTCAATAATGTTGCTTAACATTTTTTTAAAAATGCATTCAAGATCAGCGGTCCTTAGGGGCAGGGCTCCGAGGAGAGGCACAAGGAAACTTTTTGGAGTCATGGAAATGTTCGGTACCTCCATTGTGGTGCTGGTTACACGACTGTTAACAGTCACCAAATTCAGCAAACTGCACACTTAAAATGGGTGGATTTTATTGGCTATAGATTATCACTTGATAAAGCTGGAGGAAAACAAAGTTGCTCTGCTGAAATTCTAAGCTCATAAAGACAAGAAAAAAATACAATGATGTCATGGAATTATCATTTCTAATAAAGAGAAAATTGCATTTACAGAGAAAAAAGTGCTTTCTGAAAAATAAAGATAATATTTGTTAAATTAAAGGCAAAAATAGGGGGGCCTGGGTGGGTCAGTCGTTAAGCATCTGCCTTCGGCTCAGGGCGTGATCCCGGCATTCTGGGATCGAGCCCCACATCAGGCTCCTCCGCTGGAATCCTGCTTCTTCCTCTCCCACTCCCCCTGCTTGTGTTCCCTCTCTCGCTGGCTGTCTCTCTCTCTGTCCAATAAATAAATAAAATCTTAAAAAAAAAATAAAATAAATGCAAGAACAAATGCCTTCTTTGCACCAATTATCTGGATATTAGAAAGCCACTACCAGCCGAATAATTTTACTTGATAAATGTTCTCATTCTTCGATTTTTAACTTTATGTGGTTTAATAACATGTTAGTGGTATTTTTCAGAAGGATCTATTAGTTTCAAACTTGCCTCCTTACTTTTTTTAAGATTTTATTTATTTATTTGAGAGAGAGAAAAATCACAAGTGGGGGGAGGGGCAGAGGCAGAGGGAGAAGCAGGCTCCCCACTGAGTAGGGAGCCCGGCGCAGAACTCGATCCCAGGACCCCGAGATCATGACCTGAGCCGAAGGCAGACACTTCACCAACTGAGCCACGTGGGTGCCCCTTGCCTCATTACTTTTAATTTTTCATAAAATGGCCTAGAATCTTCTTCAAAAAGAGATTTTGTGGCTGATAGAGCGAACTGTCTCAGTGCTTCTGGGAGAAGCTCATCAGTATCTCAGCCCAGGTACTTTCACAGGCCCTGGGTTTGGGCTCCCACCCGGAGAATCTCTCATAAATGTTTTCATAAGGCAAAATGTGTCAAAGGCTTTTTTTTTTTTAAATATTTTGTGGAATGTATATACTGACAATCACAGACCTGGTCAATTTCCTCCCTCTCTGAGACCACATACACATACACAGGTACAAGTGTGTATGTATATGCATCTCCGGTTAAAATGGGCTCTATCAAAAATCCACCTTATAAGCAGATATTCCAAAGAGCGAGCTCAGAATTCCAAACTCACTCTCGCATAGCACGTAGGGAAGCATCGAGCAATGTGTTCCTCTCCTCCTTTTGTGGCGTTAAATTTAAATAGTCTTTCTGTGTGCCGTCTTTTTTTTTTCAATAGTGGCAACAACTTGCCAACATTTCAAAAGAAGACGTTTTTGACGATCTGTTCGTTGGATAGTTGGATTAAAGATTTCCAACCGATTTTGAACAAAACGCATAGCGTCACTGTAAGCCATTCACGTGACTTGTGAACACCTTCTCAAAGGCGCCACGTTCCTAACATCTGGCAGACACCGGACCTCGGGAGGAAGCCCGCACCGCTGGATGAAGGACTTCCTGTTTGCGACCTGATTCGCTGTGTCACTGAAAGTTTCGAGTTCAGTCACTATAACTCTGTAGATGTAGGAAGATTGCTAAGTTTTTGTATCTGCTGGTTTTATTTCAATTAAAGGTAAATCACAGCTTGCTAAGGCTCGTGTATGAATTATTTGTTCACTGCAAATAATTCCAGCTGCATTTCTGCTCCACGCTTTTTTTTTTAAAGATTTTATTTATTTATTTGACAGAGAGA
Organism: Ursus maritimus; assembly: GCF_017311325.1. Lineage (NCBI taxonomy): Eukaryota > Metazoa > Chordata > Mammalia > Carnivora > Ursidae > Ursus > Ursus maritimus. Next base: position 4,225,733 of record NW_024426552.1, read on the forward strand.
GAGCCAGCGAGAGAGGGAACACAAGCAGGGGGAGCGGGAGAGGAAGAAGCAGTCTCCCAGCGGAGGAGCCCGATGTGGGGCTCGATCCCGGAACGCCGGGATCACGCCCTGAGCCGAAGGCAGACGCTTAACTGCTGTGCCACCCAGGTGCCCCTCCACGCTTTCTTAATTTCATAATGGCACCCGTTTCCATAATGCTGGGTGACATCAACATTTGTATTCATATTAGCCCAACACAAACAAATGGTATCATCAATAGTGAATATTTAACTGAAATTACGTTTACATCTTACTCTTTGAAAAACATCGAATGACACATCTTCAACAGAATAGATGTTCGGAGCTTTACTTTTATTTAATGATTTGAATAAAAATTAAGCAATTATTTCAAATGAACTTAATTGGCTTTTCTGTTTGAAGCATCTGATAACACACATATATTAAGCTGTCATCACATAACTGCGAAATTCTGCTCATGGGGCCAAGGCAGTCAGAGCCATCACCTCTTCTAGGCGCATGAGAAACCCGGGAAATGAATGAAATCGGTGAGAATTGTCGTTTGCGCTAACCACACGCCGCCCCCCGCAGACAGCAGCCGAGCAGCTGCGGGCCCGGAGGCTCGGTCTGTCGCCAGCTGTGAAAGGATTTCTAGCGTCGAGGTGAGCGCTGGTTTACTTAGCAGATCTGGGTCCTTGGGTTTCACACGGTCTGCGGTGTCGCGGCTTTTGTAGCGGATGAGTTTGGACAAACAATTTGTATGAGTCAGGCATTCATATCAGCTTCACTGAGAAACACAAATCCAGTAACTTACCTTTTGATTTAACGCGCATGCCGATTTTTTCAAGCTCGTCGTGGCCCAAAGAGCTTGTTACCAACATGACACTACGTTGCCAAACCATGAGATGGATGATTGCGGTAAGATGCCTAAGGAACCCACCGTGGCGGGGGGCTGACCACCGTCTACAGGGGCATACGGAACTTACCTCCACTCCCTGAGCCCCGTCCCAGCAGCCGGCCTATCATTCTGGCTGCTTCCCACTTGCTAACTGGGGGTCCTGCTGTGCTCTGAGTCCTTGCGTCCCAGCTCAGGCCACACGCTGGGCCCAGGAGCAGCAGGGTCAAATGTGCCCACCTGCTTGTGTGTCCCTTCCTTGTCAAGGAGGGGCTGTGGCCACTGGGCTGCCGTCCTCTAAGCCCGGGCTGGCCCCCTCCTCAGCACGAGCCTATGGACACCACCTCACAAGCGCCAGGCTGCCAGGGGCCGCCTCAGGGCCTAGGCCCCCGTGACCCCACACTGCCCACACGGAACCCACAGGGACCACGTGGGGTGAATAAATGGGGTCACCCAGCCCCGCCCCCAAGGCTGGAAGGGGTTACCCTCCCCTAGCCGGCTGAGACGGCCTATGTTTTATTTAATCGGGGAGCTATTCCTGTTCACTCTGAAAAAGAAGTTTTCGTTACAGAAAGCAGGGAGAGGGTTCACGGCTGGTCCTCTTCTGGATCCAACCCTGTGTCAAAGCCCAAGTCTCGCCCCTGCTGACAGGAGATGCGGACGGTTACACCGGCGATGCCGGGGCCCAGTGGGCACACGGGTGGGGCCGAGCTTCCCACATGCCGCTCAGATGTCACCCACCGAGGCTCGCTGCATTTCTGTTACTTCCGCAAGGGCTGCAGAATGGGGTTTTCTAATTCTGTTCCGTTACTTTATCAGCTCGAATTCCCTGTGGGGAGGAACTTGCCGGCATCACTAGGGCTCTAGGTCGACGCCGACACACAGCTCACCCGGGGAAAGGAAAGTAACTGCTGTTTTCAGAGTAAGAGGTGTTCAGTACGTTGGGTGTTGGGGGGTATCGTTTAGGACTCGGGGGTGTTTTATATTCACAACGTCTTGGTCAATAGCGTTTGCTTTTCCTCACATGCCCAGTTGTCCCTCTTTGGCGGATGAAGCCCTTTCCCCTTGGCCCCTCTGTCCTCCTGATCCGGCCCTTGCTTTCCAGCCTCAAAAATGCCCCAGGTCCATCTGGCGCGGTTCCTGTCCGGACCTAGAGTTGCACCCCTTTAGGAGCTCGTAGTGGGGTGTGGTCGGTGAGGCCCCCAGTCAGGGCTCACCCCTCCCTCCACTGGCCTCTCCTGAGGCCTCCCGTCAGCTTGTGGTGAGCCTGGGCTCCTGACCCCGTTTGTTCCGTGTCCTTTTCCCCACCCCACGTGGTCCCTGTGGGTTCCGTGTGGGCAGTGTGGGGTCACGGGGGCCTAGGCCCTGAGGCGGCCCCTGGCAGCCTGGCGCTTGTGAGGTGGTGTCCGTAGGCTCGTGCTGAGGAGGGGGCCAGCCCGAGCTTAGAGGACGGCAGCCCAGTGGCCACAGCCCGTCCTTGACAAGGAAGGGACACACGAGCAGAAACCGGTTTGCCCGCTTTGGTTCTGTAAGCAAGTGAGTGTGTGGGTGGGTGTGTGCGGAGCAGTGAGTGAGGTAGTGTCTGTGGGAGTGTGTGGTGTGTGTGGTACGGTGTGTGCGTGTGGGTGTGTGGTAGTGCGTGCACGGGTGGTAGTGTGAGTGTGTGAGTGGTGTGGTGTGCAGGGGTGCTACGATGTGAGTGTGTGTGTGGTAGGGTGTGCAGGGGTGCTACGGTGTAAATGTGTGTGGACGCCCTGCTGCTGGCAGCCCTGCAGACCGGGCCAGGTCGGGAAGGACCGGGAGATGGTCCTTCCGGTAGGTGGGCTGGCCCAGGAGCCCCCGGGGCGGCCTTGGACATGGGGTTCACCCGCTGCCACTGTGCCGTGCCCTGGGCGTCTGGGCCGCCCCCAGCACCTCCTCCTCGCTGTTCCGCTGTTCCGTGGGTGTCACAGCCAGCTGCAAACCCCACATCTGAGCTCTGGTCTTTGCCTTTAACCCCTTCCTGCCCTGGGCAAGCCTTGTAACCTGCCCGTGCCTCAGTTTCCTCAATGCTAATGGCCAATTAATCCCTCCCTGCTCCTGTCCGAACCTCAGAAGGATTTGGCATGAGAACGAGGGTGAGCTGTGCACGGAGCCTTGCGTGGCTTGCAGATGGAGCCCTATAAATCCAAGCTGTCATTATAATAAAACGCTGGCCTCCACAGCGGGGGCCTAATTATAAGCTCGTCAGAACATTGAGAGCAGGCCTCCCGACAGACAGAGGCGGGTCTGTACTCCTGAGACTGCTGGCCACCACCTGCAGGACCAGCTTCGCTCTCCCCGGCTTGGGGGGCCTGTGGTGCTCCTGAGGTGCTGTGCCTCGCCGCAGCTTCGTGCGTGCACGGCCGGTCCCTTTGCCCGTAAATCCCGGCCCCGATGCCCCACAGACTGGGCCTGTGCTCCTCGTGCTTCCCCAGTTCGGGGCGGGGGGGTTGTTGTGATGCCTTCCCATCCCCTAAGATGGTCTCGAAAAGGGGGTGGGGAGAATGTTCTGTCCGCTGAGTGGGGTTAGAGCTGTCCTCTGTCCTGCTGCCCAGCTGTCCCTGACTCGCGGCCCAGCCCGGGTGTCCCGGGGCTCACTGTAGTGGTGGCCCTGCGTTGTCCAGAGACATTCCGACAGGACTTGAGCCTGGAGTAAATGCTGGTTCTTTTCCTAAAAAGAAGAAGGTCTCAAAAGGAACTGGACCCTCTGGGAATGACCGGCTGTCATTTAAGGGCAATTTCAATCATGTTTCACAAAAAAGAAAGAAAGGAAAGAGAGGCAAGGAAAACCGCATAGCTGACTGCCAGCTCCCAGCCAGGGGCTTTCTGGGGTGCCAGCGCCATGGCCGTCCCCCACCGTCTCCGTCCACCCCCTCCCTCCACAGCCCGCCTTGGTCCCGATCTGGAGGGGTCCCTGCAGGCCTGCTGAGCCGATGAGCAAACCAGCCCCCTGTCCTCACTCAGCAGGAGAAAGGCTCTGCCCCCCATCCCCTACTGCCTTCAGGGGCTCCGAATCGGAGGGCTGTCCGCACTGACACTACTAGCACGCGGTGACACATTCGCACTGCCTCCAGCTTCCTTAGGAACGTCCCGCGCAGGGAAGAGGTGCTGGGTGTCTCTGGGCCGCCAGCGGTCTTGGGCTCACGGCGGAGGACCTGGTTTGGGAAACGCAGGCTGAAGGCACAGAACGGAGCGGGAGGTCAGACCCAGGCCTGTCCCCCCGAATATAAAGCAGGGAGTTGGTGTGTCTGTAAAGGATACTTAGCCCCCCAGGGGACTGGACAGATGGCTACCAGTACATGTGGTGAGTGTTATAAATAAAACACAGTCCTGCTCCGTAACAGTAGCTGTGGTTACTACCAGCCTCCGTGGGGAGCTCATGACTGGGGCGGAGGCGGCTGGCTCCCAGCCCCAAGCCTAGCCATGACTTGATCGATGAGAGGCTGTCAGTTCCACACCACGACCCTGTGCGTTCAGATAATTCTTTGGGGCCTCCTCGTGCCTTGCGACCCTGGCTCTACCCGCTGGAGGCCGGGAGCAGCCCCCCACCGACACGGGACAACCAAAGATGTTTGGACACCTAGGGGCCAGAATCGCCCCCACTGGAGAACAGCTGTGGTGGACAAATCACTGGATCTGTCTGAGCCTCAGTTTCCCCTTTTGTAAAATGAGAAGGAGGACAGCTGTCCCGGCTAGCTCATGGGGGGTGGCCTGGGGTTCAGTGAGACGCTGTGCCGAAGCTGGGAAAATGTACAGCGCTCCTCCCGGACGGCAGTGTTTCTAGGAGCCAGAGCCCACGTGGCCGTGCAGGCTGAGGGGGGACAGGAGTCTCCTGTTTGTGGCCACCCGAAACTGGCAGACGCCCCTGTCGTCGGTGCTGGGGACTCCCCTGCCTCGTGCTCGCCCAACAGTCGGCAAATCTGCTGCGCCCACACGGGGCTGTTGGTGGGGGTTCTGTGAATTGTGAGGTGCCGCCCGTGCCCCCCAAACTTGCAGGCTAATTGGGGAGGCAGAGAGGGCACACAGGGAAGGAGAGCTCAGGAGGGAGAGGGTGGGTTGCCTAGTGCAGGGGCCATGGACCCTGTACCATCCGTGGCGTCCAGTGCAGGCCTGGCACCCAGTGGCAGCTTAACACGTGTGCCAGGAATGAAGGGGTGCTGGGTGAGGAACGTAGTCAGAGTGCAGGTCCTGAGGGCAGGCGTCCCGCCCCATTCACCTCCAGGGCCTCAGGCTCCAGGGCCACCCTCTTTCTGCCCAGCAGGCCTTCATAGACGTTCACTGAAGCTGACACAGGCTCTCCCTGTGGACTGCACGCCTGGAGGGCTTCTTGGCGGAAGTGTGGGAAGTCTCCCCTGGAAGGATGTGTAGCGCTCTGCTGGGAGACTGTTATGGGATGCATTATGTCCTGTGGGCCCAAATTCTTATGCTGAAGCCCAAATCAGAATGTGACTGTATTTGGACCTAGGGTCTTTAAAGAGGTAATTAAAGTAAAATGAGGTCCTGGGGGTGGACCTGATACGATGTGACTGGTGTCCTAAGAAGAGAAGGAGATCGGGACACAGGCACAGAGGGAGGGCCATGTGAGGACAGGGAGCGAGGACGGCCGGCTGCACGCCCAGGAGAGGGGCCTCCGGAGGGGCCAGCCCTGCCCACACCTGATCTCGGGCCTCCAGCCAGGGGCCCTTGTCTTCAGGTGCACTGGGGAGTCCTGCAGATGGACCCAAGGGCAGGGGAGAGGAGGGACGGTCCTCCAGAGCTCTGGAGAAAAGCCTTGCTTTTCTCTCACAGTAGCCCCCTTGTCCTTTGATCTGAGAAGTGCCTGGGAGTGACAGAAGTGATCTTGTGGCCTCACGGAGTCTCCAGGGGCCACCAAGACCCCTACTCTCACGTGGTCTTAGGGTGCCCGAGTGGGACCAACTCTTATCCTGAAGACGGTCCCATCCCCACAGAGGGCTGTCGGGTAAGAGGGCTGGATCCGCCCACACATTGGGGGCCCTGGTGTGGCATGGTGTTCCCCGGGAAGGGGGTGCCCAGCCTGTTGCCCAGAACCTCGCCATGTCCGGACCCTCACCGCTCTGCTGGGTGGGCGATGGTCCCGCTGAGCTCAGTGCTCCGCGGGCCTGGGCCACCCTTCTCAGCACCTGTGGCTGGACATTGGGAATGTTCTGGTCAGGGCTGGAGAAAAGGCCTCTCTGAAAGCCCCCAAAGCCAGAGCCAGCACCCAGCGAACTCTCAGGGCTGCAAACCTCGACGGCCACAAGTGGGGGGCTGGGGGAGGGGCACAAAGCCACATTAAGTCGCGGATCCCCACACCTTCCTTGTGAGGTAAGTGTTATTATGCCTGGTTTCCAGGTCCAACAAGACAAGACAGGCTGGAAGGTCTCATAAACCAGACCACGGGCTCCCTGCCTGGGGCAAGCAGGTGGGGGGTGGGGATGGAGTCTGGGGGACAGCAGATGTGGCGACAGCGGCTCAGAGCCCCCGCCCCAGCGAGCTTCCACCTTCCTTCACCCCATGCCCTGAAGACCCCCCGTGTGGCTGGGAGCTTGGGGGCTGCCCTGGGGGGCATGGGGTGTTATAGGCAGCACTCACTGGTCAGGGTTGGTGGGGCTTGAAGACACAACGAAATGGGATAGACTCTGGGGTCTTCGAATGGGGTCTGGGTGGCCACCAGGGTTTATGGGGCAGACGCAGCCACACCTTGCCTGGGGCGTTTTCCTTTGAAAAAGAGCCTGACGCCTTTGAAGACTTCTTGGCTCCCCCACGGAAAAGATGTTCTTCTGAAGCCAGAGGCTGCCTCCCAAGGTGTGCGGGCTCAGGCACTGGCCTTCCAGCCTGGGTGAGGGCCCTGCCCCTGCCCAGCTTCGGTGGGCTTTTGTCCGCAATGCGTATTCCTGTCTGAAACACCTGCAGGGCTGACCCCTCCTCCCCGTCGCTCTGGACACATTCATGCAGGGAGCTGAGCCCAGTGGGCCCGCTTGGGACAAGAATGGGAGGGACTAAGGAGTTGAGGGTTCTGGGTTTGAGTCTCAATTCTGGCCCCAAACTGTCACTGTTTCATTCTCGGCCTTGGGTTCACAAGGAGGAAGGTACTGAACCGTCTCAGAGGTCCCTCCTACCGTGTCTTCCACTCCAACAGTAGGATTCCCTCGCTTCTACTTCCGTTAGGGCCACCCCCACCAGGTCACTGACAGCCAGGCTTCGGGGTGTGGGATCATCTCCGTGCTTCTCATGCCCCTGACCTTTGATAAGGCCTATTGACCCCACCTCTCTACAGATGCTCTTAATTTTAGGAAAAAAAAATTTTAAGAGAAAATAATGAAACCCTATTTTTGCTAATCTCTAAATGAAATGTAGAATGTAAACGAGGGTCCTCAGTAGCGTTGGCGGTGCCTGAGACCACGTCCCCAGGGTCCTCAGACATTTTAGGTTCACACGGTGGGAGCCCCTTCCTGCTCGAAACACACGTGACGTGCCTCACTGCGTGGAAATGATGGTGTTACTAGACCCCACGGCCTGGGCTTGCAATCAGATGTGCTCACAAAAAGGCAGGTACGATGACCTCTGACTGGGTTTGCTCCCTTTCCGTAACTGTATTGGGGTTTTTGTTTGTTTTTTCTATCTTTCAGGAAGATAGCGTTTCATTTATTTATTGTAACCTCATTGGTTTTCTTCGGCATCCTGCGTGTCATCTCAACAGAACGATCTAAGGAACATCTGTGGTGTAAAAAAGTCTGTCCCCCTGCCCGCCCCTGCACAGCCTGGTGGAGCCCGCCCTCCCCGCTCCCCGCCGGCCTGTCCCACAGTTCCAGGTGACACATTTGTCTGCCTGGGCCCAGCTCTGGCCACACATTTCCACAGAGCACCGTTCTTTACCAACAATGGCTCAAACCCCCATCCTGGAAATCCAGGCCCTCTGCAAGCTGCCCCACCCCACCCCCACCTGAAGCCCTGATCTATCTGGTAACCTACCCCTGAGCAAAGCATATTTCATACAGAAGGTGTCTGATGAGTGCTTAGCAATCTACAGCCAGAACCAGGATGACCAGCTGTGCCTGGGAGGGGCTGGAAGGCTGGTCCTATTCTTTCCCCACAGGGATTCCCTTTCCCCTTCTAGAATGGGAGGCCCAGCCCTGTTTTCTTGGCTCATAGGTAGTGGCAGGGGTGAGGTCATCCTTGGAGCTCCCCAAGGAGAGGATGGAGAAGGTGCTATTATAACCTTATCAGATCCTTTCTGTTGGGCTGCTGGAAGGACTCTACCAGGCCCCACCCACGCTGAGTCCCACCTCCCAACCACCCGCAGGGGATCCGTGGAGGAGCAGCTAAGAGCATTCGTCCCCTCCAACTCCCAGGGACAGCCCAGCAATAAGGGGTGCCCTCTAGGTCCTCCGGTCAATGGTCTCTGTTGGCTCCATCCGATGTCAGGGGTGTTAGAGGCGAGCACAGGTGTCCCAGGGGGTTCTGGCTGGGGGCAGGAGTTGCTGCTGGAGCATGGAACACAGGGAGGAAAGCAAAGCTTTGGGGTCTGCAGATCTCCACCCCCAGCCTTGGGATGGCCATTTCCTTGGCCTTGCTGAACATCAGCCCCTGCATGTGTAAGCTGGGGCTACGGCCTTCCGGTGGGGGTACAAATGCAACAACACGGGAGCCCCCCCAGCCCATGCAGTTGGCCTAGGGTGGCGGCTAGTGTGGAGGCAGACCCCTCCACCTTACAGGAGGGGTGCTGAGGACTGGCCTGCCGTGTGAGGCCTCCTGGGCAGTCCTGGCCAGGGACACACCAGACCCCAGAGGATCGGTCCTGCTCACACTGATGCTGTAATCACTGGCCGGCAGGGTCCAGGCTGGCCACTGGGGACCCCAGGACTCGGGACAATCAGCCCTCTGCCTCTGGGAATGAGCCCGCCTGGTAACTGGTGCCTGGGATCATCAGCGCTGTTTGTAAACACAAGACCCCTCCCTGCCATGGGGGGATTTCCGTGACTGTCCGAGGGGGCTCCCCCGCCCCAGAGGGAGCTTGGGGCCACACTCATGAACAAGGGCAGACTTGCTGCTGGAACAGCCCGGGCAGCTGCCCTGTGACCTCTGGCTGTAGGTCAAGTTCCAAAAGGCCTCCGGAGCGGGTGTTCCTAAGATGTTAGCCGCCAGAAAAAACCACACAGGGCTCGCAGCACCTGCGTGCTGTGACCCAAGGAAGGACAGGGAAGAAACCTCCCCAGGGGCTGGCCAGGATTCTGGGGGCTCTTACTCAAAAGACGAGGGACCACTTGGGGCAAAGACTGCCTCCAGTGATGTCTCCCGCCCCACCCTGTGGCGGGGGTCCTGCCCACAACAGCCCTAACTCTTTGGTCCTTAGGGGACCTTGAAAGAGCACTGAAGCCAGAGTTCCAACGCTCTCCTTCTCTTTAGAGGAATTGGTGGGGATGCTGGATCATGGAGGGGGCCCCCTCCTGTAGCCGTCTCAGCGACACGTGAGGAAGCAGAGGCCCAGGCTGGTGGCAGGACCTCTCTCTCACGCCAAGCGCCTGAGCGCAGATTCCAAACGAGTCCTTTAATTCCATAACTCAGGAGCCAGCAGCTGCCTGTTTTACACATAAAGTTTTATTGGAACCCAGTCACTTCCATCCATTCCTCCTCGCCCACGATGTTCTCGAAATGAGCAGAGAAGCGGTGGCTTGTTTGGGGTCAGGGGGCTGGTAGCTCCTTGGCCTGGGCAGACACAATTGTTCTGAGCCACATCGAAGGTTGGCTCTGAAAATCCCTTGTTTGGGCAATCTCTTAGGCAGCCAAACTCATTGGGCCTCGTGCGTGGCCTGGAGCCAGAACATTCCCTTTGATGAGTTTTGTCCATGTCTAGACTGTTAGTGGAGGGACTGACCATAGGACCCTTTGTGGGAGGCGATTCCAAGCTTCGCACCATCCTCTGACTGAGCCTTCCAGAAATATCTGTGGGATGAGGGAGAAGAAAAAGAAATAAATGAAATAATAGAGACTCTTCCGTATTCAATGCAGTTACCCAGTCTCCAGACATGGACACTGTTCATTCTAGGCTTCCAGGTTTTTCTCCTCCTCCTGCTGCTGCTGCTAGCCCCCCTCTGTTGTCGTGAGCCCCCCTGGAAGCAGGGCCGCTGAACCCAGAGACTAAATCCACAGGCCTCTGTGAGGAAGCAGATCACGCTGTCACGGCGGGACCAAGGCTCTGCTGGCCCGCAAACACGGTTAGGGACTGCGCGGGGCTGAAACCCTTTCTACAAACACCGAACGCTGGAGGCGTCCCCCAGCAGCCACCGACGGCCCCGTGAGCACAGGAGCGGAGGGAGCTCTTGGGGACAGGGACCTTTTCTAGGAGCCCGGGACCCACGTGTTAGGGGCTCCGGCCTCCCGCTTTGCAGGGTGGACCACAAGCACACAGGCCACCCTCCCCTCCGTCTGGGTTTTTGTGTTGGAGTTGAGGTCCCTGAAAGAGAGGATGGTGCTGAGACGGGGTACAGACACCCCAGCCCATTGCCCCAAGGAACTTTTTGAAAACTGTGGTAAAATGCACCTAAATAATATTTACCATCTGAATGTCCCCCCAAACTCACGTGTTGAAATCCTAACCCCCAATGTGAGGGTATTAGGACGCAGGGCCTTGGGAGGTGGTTAGGTCGTGAGGGTGTCGCCCCGTGAATGGGATCAGTGCCCTTGGAGGAGACCCCAGAGAGCTCCCTCACCCCTTCCCGCACGTGTGGATACAGGGAGAGCTGGCCTTCACCAAACACCCAATTAACTGGTTGTCTACACCGTTTGTAAGGTGCAGTTGAGCCCAGGGCACTCACGGGGTTGTGCATCCATCTTGGGAACGTCATCTACCCAACCGAAGAAGCTGGGGTACGGATCCGATGTCAGGGTCTGCACGGCTGCCTCGGGGACTCGTTTCTAAGCCACCTGCTGGAGGTCTGAGTGCCGCGGCAAGGCCCGGTGGAGGCCGGGATCCCACAGTGGGACTCTGGGACCTCGGCTTTTAAATCAAAGAGTGGTGTCATGGTCCCCATCCGGCTGCCACCCTTCCCTCTGCGCCTCCGGGTACTTGGACACAGTCCGCCTGGCACCCGCTCTGCTCACCTCCCGCTCCCTCCCTTGAGACCCATGCTCGACCTCACAGGTGCAGGGCCCCAGGCCTCCCTTCAGTACGGCTGGTGACGGCCGGTGGTCCTCACTAGGGAGCATGAGGAGAAGAGTTCAAGGATGCATACAAAGCTCTCAAGTCTCGTCTCGAAGCCGGGTGACATGTGTGAGGCATCCAGGCCACTCTGGGCAGAGGGGTACACAGAATGTCAGGGGACGGGGGGGTCTTTTAGCCACAGAGCAGCCAGGTAGCTGCTGCTTCCTTCTGTAAGCTTGCTCAGATGAGATCCCTTCTTCCTTCCTTCCCCCCTTCCCTCCTTCTTTCCTTCCTCCCCTCCCTCCCTCCCATTTTCTGGGTGCTGTGCTCACTGCTTTTACAAATACCCCTCTCCTAATTCTCAAACTACCTTTTTAAGAGTCTCCATTATGATTCCACAAGGCAGAGGAGTTTTGGAGACACGAAATCCCCACCAATGGCTGTGTGTAACTGGCGTAGTGGATTCGAACTCAGGCCCGTGGGACACCAGGACCTGCCTTCCTGCCCACGCTGCTCTGCTCCCTGCCCCCAGGCCCCTGGCTGAGGGCGCACCTGCACGTGGCTGCCCTAGCTCCGGACCTGGGGAGATGGAGCTGACCCAGAGAAGGGGTGCCACAGAACAGAGCTCCAGAGACCTGACCCGGCCCGGGAGCGGGATGGACGTGATGTCACATCTCATATAATGCTCCTTTTGTTGAATTCCCTGGCTCTGGCCAACATTCCAGGCCCATATCAGGCTTCCGATAAGGAGACACTTCAGGTCCCTCTTTGTGCTTTGTTTTTCTCCTTGGGAGGAGAGAGAGAGTTTACAAAAAGCCCGTTGATCCGCACACTGGGCCCGGAGGGGGCCCCAAAGTGTGGGGTGAGGTTTGTCAAGAGTCGCGTGATTCGGGGAGCGTGGTAGATTTCCCCCCAGTTCCCCATGCACCTTACCGGAGCAGCTGTTCTTTCGAAAGCTGGGGAAGACCAGAGCGGGCACGTTCTGTCCCCTGCTCTCCGCCAGGACCCAGCTCCCTGCCTGTGGGCTGGCTTGCCTCCTTACTCTTCTGAGAACACCAAGCATTATCCCTGGAGCCCTGTCCCCTGGCCGAAGCCCTGGCTGGTGGTGGGGAGGCGCCGACCCTCCTCTGTGCGGCTGTGCTCGCCTCTGCAGGCGGCTCTGGGCCAGGGCTGCCTGGCTCTGGAGCCTGCTTCACCTCTGTAGGAGCCTCTCCCGGCCGGGGCACAGGCCCGGGGCAAAAATCCTGGCTGTTAGGACATTTGTCATATGCTGGTGGGGGGGAGGGAGGACCGGGGGAGGCAAGGTAGTGCCCCCCGGGAGACCCCTGCTGCTGCCTGGAGCATCCCCAGCGGCGAGCGCTCAGGCTGCAGCCCCCTGGGCCGCTGCTCCAGGGAAGGCCGTCGCTGCGTGGACCCCGACATGGAAGAGCATCTGAACAAGAAAAGCAGAAAAGCAAAGGGCAGAGGATGTGCTCCACGTTTGGGAAGGACTCCCAGAGGCGCCCCAGCGCTCGCGGACCCCCTCTGCCTGTGCCTCTGGGGGCGGAGGCAGCCCGCAGCTGGTTTACCGAGGGGAGTGGGGGAAGGACTGGATTCTGTGGTTTTGCGTTCTTTTGGACTGCTGGAACCTCTAGAAACAAATTTGCATCACTTCTGAATTTTTGTGAAGTTGCAAACCAGGCAGACACATCCACAGGTGCAACGAGAGCTTCTGTGGTGAGTCTGTGGGTGGACCCTGCTTAGAAATGACCACTTTATACCCCGGAGCTGGGGCCTGGTCCAGGGGGCGCCACTGGGCTGTCAGGCAGGAGGACAGCGGGTGGGCGTTTGGCCAGGTTTGCAGACTGGAGGTCCGGGAGCCACGTCTGCCCAGCCCGTGCCCCCGCAGCCCGCTCCTCCCTGGCAGACCGAGTGGGAACACTCACACTTCACTCCACCGCAAGTCCCGCCCTGCGGCGGGCGCACCTTACATGCTTGCCTGGCCCCTACACACCTCTGGCCCCCCAGTGGCTGGGGTAGACAGGAGGGCAGCTCCACCCTCCTGGACACAGGGAAACCCATGTCACCAATGCTATGTCACCCACAAGCAGAGCCTGGTGCGGTCCCTTGCTCCCTGTCCAGGTCCCTGTTGCACCAGCTGCCAATCGCCCCAGGTGTCCCTTCTCCAGAGCTTCCAGAAGTGACCCTCACTCCCAGCAGTGCACAGCCAGGGATTTACTGACCCTGAAACCTCCAGCCCCTTGTCTCAAGGAGCAACAAGGCTGGGTTGTCTGGTCCCCTCCTCCACCTGCTCGCTCACTGTCCGTTTCCCGGGGCGCCCTCCCTCCTTAGAGCATGTGTGCGGGCCCCGCCTCAGCTCTGCATCTAGGAGAGGGGTCCAGGGACGCAGACTGCAAAGACGAGAGTCTGGAGCAAAGTCCCCCCACGGGGTGGCAGTGAGGACCCCCGCACATGTGGCCCGGAAGACAGATGATGCAGCAAGCTGGGAGGGGTGAGGTGGAGGGGCTGCGGCATGGGTGAAAGGTCACCATGCCCACGGGGGGCATGGCCATCATAAGGACCGCATGTGGGTGACAACAGCTTCGAAGAGGAGAGCTGACTGTCTCAGATCTAGTCATCAGCCACTTAGAGCAACTGCTTGGAAGAGTGGCCCATCGCCCATGGCAGGCGGAGCCGGGGCACAGACCTGGGACTTAAGGTGACACCTTGTGCTTTGGACCTGGGGAGCAGGAAGTGACAGGTTCTGTGGATGCCTTGGCAGGACGCATGTCTTTCAGGGGTCGGAGCCAAACCTCACCAGGATTCCGGAACCTGTCACATTGGCGCAACTTTTAGAATGACCTGGGACCTGCCAGCATCCTCCCTCCAGAGCAGAGGCCCAGCTCTTGCACCTCACCCCTCCTGCTATGCAGTCAAAAGCACAAGGCTCGGTAGGCCTCTCTGGGTTTTGGAGGCAGTGTATTGGGCGCCTTGGAACATGACTCGGACCCACCTACCGGGGGTGGACACTGCCAGGTCAGACCAAGGCCCAGGGAAAGAATGTGCTGGAGCAGGCTAGACCGCGGTGCAACAGTCTTCATGGGACCGGCAAATTCCCTGTTACTCCAGGTAACTGAGGGAGCGAAAGATGTGAGGCGAGCCTCCAGCAAGACCCAACAGGCAAGTTCAGGGCAGACCCCCAGAATCCTAGAGCCAGGCCACTCCAGCTACAGCAGAGAGCTGCCCGTCGTTCAAAGAGCAGCAGCGGGGCGGGAAGTGTGGGGGTGCTGCGGGGCCTCGGGAGGGTCAGGACGTGCCCACGGGGACGCAGCCAGTGGATGGGAGAGCCCTACAGTGGACTATTGTCCAGCCACAGAACAAAGTTCTGACACCTGCCATGACATGGCCATCCATGATCCTGGAGGACATGGTGCTTCTGGAAAGCAGTCAGAGAGAAAAGGCCACATATGGTATGATTCCACGGGTATGGACCGCGCAGTATGTACAGATCCACACGGAGAGAAAGCAGCCTGCTGGTTGCCTGGGCCAGCGGGGCAGGCAGGTGGGACTGGAGGCGACAGCCAAGGGGGCACGTTTCTCCTTGAGGTGATGGAAACGTTCTAAAGTTGCCTGGGTGCACACGCTAAATATATTGAAACCGTGACTAAGCCAAAAAACATATCACATGGGTCAATTGTACGGTATGTTACATGGATTGTATTCTGTCCTTGACCGGCTCCCCTCTCGATGCTGTGCTCCCAGCGGGCCAGGATCCCCACCGACTGGGACCCGGGCCTGGGAATGACCCCCAGCTGGGTCTCCTACAGGCTTTGGCTCTGAACTTTCTCTCTCCATCCCACTGACTGCTCTGCGTCAGGCCTGGGAACTGGAAGGACAGGATTCCAGCCCCAGTTCCGCTGTTGGCTGTGTGACCTTGGGCCAGTTAATCCACCTCTCTGGTTTGTCCTGTCTTTCTTCACCATAAATTACTGGCAGTGCCTGAGTTCTAAGACCATCAGATTTAACTTGAAGGCTTTAGCCATTTATACATTTGTGCTCTCTCTGTGGGTCTGCTAGGAAATCATGAGAATGTGTTATGAAAATTTCATTTCTCTTTGCTTCTAGAATTTCTGGCTTTTAAATGAATAAGACATTTACCAACTCCTGTCTCTCAACTTTGAACGACTGGGAGTGACTTTCCAGGAGCGCACTGAAGACACGAGCGGCGTCCATGAGCAGCAGTCATCAGGACAACTTTCCTGACACCCTCAGTCTCCAGCAAGGGACAGCGCCTGTGCGCGCAGGGAGCCTGCCTCCGCTCCAGCCTGAGCCCTGGGCTGGGAAGGGGCCTCAAAGATGCAGCCCTGACTGCTCACCCTTTTCCCTGGCTGCAAGCCCCAGAGCGCTCACAGAGGGAGAGGGGAAGAGAGCTTGACATTGTGGGAAAGTATTTTGAAGTCAGCATGGAATGACCATGTTTATCCCTTGTGTTTCAGAAATATGGCCGCCCATCGAGGGATGAATCGGACGAGCAGACAGCAGGTTCTCCTTTGTGTTTTGCTGCGTAGAATACAGCTCCCCGTCCCTTTCTGGAGCTTGGAAGGCAGGATGCCGGGGTGAAGGGAGACGCCCTCTACGCGCCCCAGACCTGTTCCTCCACCTGTTCCATTGTTCCCCTCTTCCCTCCTTCAGCTTCTCCAAGGCTGTTTCCCTTTGACACACCTCACCCTTGAAGAATTTATGACAAAATTAACGCACAGGGAGCCAGGCTGAAGGGGGTAGAGGGTGAGACTGGCTGCAGACTTTGCAGAGCACGGTGCAAAATAAAAATGCGGTGTTCCTTATTCAAAACATATTAAGAACTCCAAGAGGTGGATAGCAGAGTGTTAAACCCAGCCTGGGCCTGGGCACGCACGCCTGGGGGCAGGTGGTAGGCGCTGTCAGCGCTGGGAGCACAGGGAAGGGAGCAGAGGAAGCTGTGTTTGTGTGTGGCCCCTACCGTGGGGGCGTGTGCTCATAATACTTCCCGTCCACCTGCTCACCGGCGCTCGCCCCGTGGGGAAGGCGCAGACACACCTCCCGGGCCGTGTGAGCCAAACGGAGCCACAGCACGGGAAGAACTCAGGCCAAACCTCACTGGGGGGTAACATAGAGCCGGGCTGGGGGCATGATTCAAAGTCAATTAATGAGGCTTAGATGGAGTTACCAGCCTTCCTGCTTGGCTTCAATGTGATAAACAGGTCTTAGAAAACATAATAAAAACAGATTTCTTTTTTTTTTCTTACAAGGCAACACGGAAGTATGAGGAGTGCAGAATGGGTCCAAAATGTTCCATGAACAAATTAATTAAAAAATGGACAGACACCCGAGTAGACAGTTTTCCAAAGAAGACAGACAGTGGCCAACAGACACATGAAAACACGTCACTGATCTCAGGGAAAGGCAAATCTAAACCACAATCACCTCACGCCCGTCAGAAGGGCCTGTAGTAAAAGGACGAGAACTAGCAGGTGTTGGCGAGGATGTGGAGAAAGGGGAGCCCTCGTGCACTGTGGGTGGGAATGCAAGCCGGTGCAGCCACTGCAGAAAACAGTATGGAGGGTCCTCAAAAACTTAAAACTAGAAATACCATGGGATCCAGCAATTCTACTGCTGGGTATCTAGAAAAACATTAATTCAAAAATACATGGCACTCTCGTGTTCATTGCAGCATTATTTATAATAGCCAGGATGTGCAAGCAGCCCAAGTGTTCCTCCATGGATGAGTGGATAGGGAAGGCGTGGAATATACATAGAGAGAAAGAGGACATATAGAATCACTATGTTGTACATCTGAAACTATATAATATTGTATGGCAACTATACTTCAATTAAAACAAACAAAAAGCCCCAAACCAAATGTTCCCAGAAGTGAAACCCCGATCTCTCATCCCCAAGGGGCTACGAAAAGCTTCCCTCAGGGGTCCCTGATGCCTGCTGGCTGTGCTCACTTACCACTCATCCTTCCACCTGCAGAGAGGCCCAGTGAGTGGGGAGGAGAGCCGCCTCATCCCATTTTATTAACTGACATGGAGGGCCGTGCTCAAGGTCAAATGCATACCTAAAGGCTGAGTCAAGGGCAAATATCCAGGTCTCCTGAATCCATACCAGACTTTCTTTCATCCTGCAAGAGCTGGGTGGTTGAAACTCCATGCTTCTTGTAAGTTCCATCATCAGGAGCCTTAAGCCGCATACCCCATGTGTAGCTGTGAGATCTCATTCTCCAGCTGAACAAAGCTCTCTGGGTTCCACTGGTTTCTAACAGACTCTGTTGAGACTGTGTCCAAGGGAAATTAGTGGGTGAACCTCAATTCAAGCAAGGTTTTTTTAAAAATGATTTTTTAAAATTAATCTTTATTGGTGAGTCTTTTTTGTTATTATTGCTTAAAATTTAGCTTTTAACCATATACAGAAAGCCTACAGCAAATATCATTCTCAAAGGGGAAAACCTGAGAACTTTTCCCCTAAGGTCAGGAACACAGCAAGGAGGTCCACTCTCACCACTGCTATTCAACATAGTACTAGAAGTCCTAGCCTCAGCCATCAGAAAAGAAATAAAAGGCATCCAAATCGGCAAAGAAATCAAACTCTCATTCCTTGCAGATGACATGATTGATATTCTATGTGGAAAACCCAAAGACTCCACCCCAAAACTTCTAGAACTAATACAGGAATTCAGCAAGATGGCAAGATATAAAATCAATGCACAGAAATCAGTTGCATTTTTATACAATAACAATGAGACAGAAGAAAGAGAAATTAAGGAGTCGATCCCACTAATAATTGCACGAAAAACCATAAGATTCCTAGGAACAGACCTAACCAAAGAGGCAAAGGATCTGTACTCTGAAAACTAAAGAACACTCATGAAAGAAATTAAGGAACACACAAAGAAATGGGGAAAATGTTTCATGCTTATGGATTGGAAGAACACGTAGTGTTAAAATGTCTATGCTACCTAGAGCAATCTATACATTCAATGCAATCCCTATCAAAATACCACCAACTTTTTCCACAGAGCTGGAACAAATAGTCTTAACATTTGTATAGAACCAGAGAAAACCTGGAATAGCCAGAGGAAGTTTGAAAAAGAGAACCAAAGCTGGGGCATCACAATTCTGGACTTCAAGGTCCATTACAAAGCTGTAATCATCAAGACGGTATGGTATTGGCACAAAAACAGACACAGATCAATGGAGCAGAATAGAGAACCCAGAAATGAACATTCAACTCTATGGTCAACTAATCTTTGACAAAGCAGGAAAGAATATCCAAAGGAAAAAAGACAGTCTCTTCAATAAGTGGTGTTGGGAAAGTTGGACAGCCACATGCAGTAGAATGAGACTGGACCATTTCCTTACACCATACCAAAATAGACTCAAAATGGATGAAAGACCTAAATGTGAGACAGGAATCCATCAAAATCCTAGAGGAGAACACAGGCAGCAACCTCTTTGACCTCAGCCACAGCAACTTCTTGCTAGACACATCGCCAAAGGAAAGGGAAACAAAGGCGAAAATGAACTATTGGGACCTCAGCAAGATAAAAAGTTTTCCACGGCAAAGGAAACAGTCAACAAAACCAAAAGACAACCGACAGAATGGGAGAAAATATTTGCAAATGTCTTATCAGAGAAAGGGCTAGTATCCAAAATCTGTAAAGAACTTAACAAATTCAACACCCAAAGAACAAATAATACAATGAAGAAATGGGCAGAAGACATGAACAGACATTTCTCCAAAGGGGACATCTAGATGGCCAACAGACACATGAAAAAATGCTCAACATCACTCATCATCAGGGAAATGCAAATCAAAACTACAATGAGACACCACCTCACACCAGTCAGAATGGCTAAAATTAACAAGTCAGAAAATGACAGATGCTGGTGAGGATGTGGAGAAAGGGGAGCCCTCGTGCACTGTTGGTGGGACTGCAAGCTGGTGCAGTCCAGCTCTGGAAAATAGTATGGAGGTTCCTCAAAAAGTTGAAAATAGAGCTACCCTAAGACCCAGGAATTGCACTACTGGGTATTTACCCTGAAGATACAAATGTTGTGATCTGAAGATGCATGTGCACCCCAATGTTTATAGCAGCAATGACCACAATAGCCAACCTGTGGAAAGAACCCAGATGTTCATCAACAAATGAACGGATAAAGAAGGTGTGGTTTATACAAACAATGGAATATTACTCAGCCAAGAAAAAAATGAAATCTTGCCATTTGCAATGACGTGGATGGAACTAGAAGATATTACGCTAAGTGAAGTCAATCAGAGAAAGACAATTATCATATGATTTCACTCACATATGAAATTTAAGAAACAAAACAGAGAAGCATAGGGGAAGGGAGGAAAAAATAAAACAAGATGAAATCAGAGAGGGAGACAAACCATAAGAGACTCTTAACTTTAGGAAACAAAGTGAGGGTTGCTGGAGGGGAGGGGGTGGGGGATGGGCATTAAGGAGGGCACATGATGTGATGAGCACTGGCTGTTACCTAAGACTGATGAATCACTGACCTCTACCTCTGAAAGTAATAATATACTATTTGTTAATTAATTGAATTTAAATTAAAAAAATGAAAAAACTAACAAAACAAAACAAAATTTAGCTTTTAAAAACTACAAATAAGTGTTTATAGAAAATTTAGATCGTGCTGTATATTATATAAAGCTTTCTTCACAGACCATGAAAATCTTTCTGTATTAAATATTCTTCTGCGTCACTTTTTTTAAATAACTAGAATTTAAATAAAAATTTGGAAGAAAAAAATAAATAAATATTCTTTTGCATCATTTTTGATGGCTACATACTATTTTATTATATGAATTTACCATAATTTATTTAATTAGTGTCTAATCGTGGTGGTTTTCAATTCTTTATAACTTTTTTTTATCATAAATGGTTTTATTTTAATAATTTCTGAATGAGTTGCTTAACTTGGAGCTTCGGCAAAATAAAGGAATTTTAGGAAAAAACAGTAATACTTTGGCTGAATTCGATATGGGATTACATAACAACGAAGATCCCATGTATGAGGAGTTCAGGTACCACAATACACGTTGGTCTTGCAACATCATGGGTCCCTTTCCACTTGTGTCTGGGAAAGACTCTGGTTGAGGGAGAGACAGGGAAGCCCTGGCACTTGGGGTCTTTCTCCTTGACACCGGGGTCAACTTTCTGATTCCTTCTTTCTTCCCTGGAGCTCAGCTTTTTGTCATCTGGAAGGACAAATGCTTATCTGCTCTTCTACCATTGCTTGCTAGATGTTGGAGGCTGTTCCCCATCTCTTGACCTCAAATATCCATGGAGACATCACCCTATGTTTGCATCATTTTACCTTCAATTTTTACCCACTGCTCACGTTGACGACATGACTTTGGTGTTGTTAACGTTCAGCCGGACGAAGCTACAAGACTGTGTGGATCAGACGGGAGACCATTTGAATACCCACACACATCATGGCCTGCCACAGACATCCATGGCCAGACCTTAGTCGCAGGGTGGGGTGGGAGCAACGGCGTCTTTGCTCTGCATGGCTGTATGCCTACAGGAGGAAGAGAAGGGAGAGGGGTGCTTGGCACTGGCTCAGGGGAGGTGCGCACTCCATCCGGACAGAAGTGGGTCTCCGTTCCCCAGGCGCTGGGTGCCTTGGTATGACTCAGTGTGGCTGCCTATGAATCCGGAAAATCAGACCTGGAGTCCAAGTTGAAAGTCTGCAGTTAATAATCAACTTTGAACTTCAGTCTGCCCAGGAAGGTAGTTATTTTTTTATTTAACCAGAGGTTTTTTTTTTTTTTTAATACGAGGAAGGCTTGGAATTAAATATGGAACTGATGGAGTGAATCAACCACACATTTTCATTTTGGAGGATTAAGTTCACAACAAAAATACTGGGCATGCTTGGTATTTAAAGTGTTTGGAATATTAAGAGGATTTGGCGCGTTATAGCAACCGTCAGATCAGCCTTGGGATTTGGGCTTAAACTGTGTCACTTACTAATTGGTTTTAGATGTGTGATTTCATTGGAAAAGAAAAAGAACATTTTGCTAAATCTATACACGATATCAGGACAGTCAAGGACCGATATTCACCCCGTTCAAACTCCATTTTTTAGATCTAGTGACCTCAGTACCTGGGAGCTTTAGATTCTTGGAGCCATTAGAAGTAATGTAAAAAAAAATGCATTTACGATGCAGTTTAAAATGTTTAAGGGACTCCGATTTATTACGTCTGTAAATATGATTGACACATTAGGGTATTCACGAGTTCAAACTGAGTTGTTCAAATATTGACCAGATTAAGCCCCCTGGAAGTGATCTTAAAATTTCCTGAATTTAGAGTAAAATGATGGATTTGTAGATTGAACTTCAAAACCTAAGGAAAACAGGATGTTAAAATGTGAAACAATACATTTTAGATTAATCTAAAATTTAAAAAAACCACCAGTGGTCTTTCTTGCCACAAAAGCACCTGTCAAGGATACCTAACGCCTCCCTGATGGTTTTCCTCTGCCCCTGGCGTTCAGACCTCAGCCCACAGGACGGGTCATCCAAGGGTGCACCCTCCTCGCGCCCTTCCCACCGCCTCTTGACCGCATCACCTGTCATCCAAGGGAATTCCATGGGCATTGGATAGTTGCCCTGCCGTTTGGGGTGGAAAATAGGGCTTCCTGGCGTAATTCCTGTAAGACCGTTCTGTGAGATAACAGACATTTTCTCCGAATCTGCCTGGTTCTGATGCGTCATCCAACATGAAGGTCTGGCACCCTAGAGGAGCGTTAGTACCTCTCTGTTCTGCACCCAGGCCAAGAATGAGTCGTGGGAATGTCCTTTCTAGGGGTAAAGCTGATGAGCTCATTAAAACTCAGGAAAGTTTGCCAGCAAGTGACTCGCTTGGGTGTTTATTCCTGAGCTATTTCTTCCTGCATTCGAGTGTTCGAACTTGGGGTCTTTGTTGGTATTGAAGGAAAAGACAGCGGCAAACACGGCTGCGATGAGCAAAGGCAGCTCGTGGTGTGTGAAGGACAGAGACTCCCAGGGAGGCAAGGAACGGGGACATTGTGTTCCCGCTGAGCCTATCTGAGCATCAGGACAAGAGGTGCATCCGTTTACCTGGGTTTCCAGTAAGACTTGGATGTTCTCCAGACCTTGGACTGAACTGCGAGAGGCGCCTGAACCCCTCGCCTTCGGCGGTTTCCTCTGGCTCCCCCCCGCCCCCCACCAAGCAAGGAGGGGATGCGTCTCTCCTGCACCTTCGTTACCTCGGCTGAAAAGACAGATCCAGTGAAAGTCTGTCTTGCTCTGTTACCCCAGACGTTGGCACCCCCGCAGTGAGGGGTTTCCCCCAGAGAAGCACCCTCCCCCACCATGAGCCTGGCCTTGCCCAGGGGGAGTGCAAAGACCTGGCTCGGGAGGGCTGCAGGGCCCTGCCACGCAGGGGGACCTCCTGTCTGTGGTTGCTCTGGAGCTGCTCCTTGCAAGCAATGACTTGTGTGCGAGGGAAAGGGGATAAAAATTGCATTTTCGGGCAGGGTGTTTGAAGGGCCTCCCCCTAGCCCAGGCACTTCTTTGCCAGATCATTCCTTTTGGGTTAACTGTTGCTTTCCCCTTGTGGGCACATCCTGGGGGTGAGTGAGGTCATCAGGGAGCTGCTTCCTGGCCCCAGGACCTGGGGGCCTCCGTGTCACCCAACTGAGTCTGTGTCTGGCTCGTCCTCTGTGGCCGTGTGACCTCAGCTAGGCTTAGCTTATCCGGTCTGGATTTCTCTTCTGTAACAGGGGACAGTAGGAGCTAACATCCAGCGTCTCGCTCACACCGCGCACCCAAAGTGGGGCGGCCCCTGCCAGCTCCGCGTTTGCACCTTGGGCCGTCCTCACCCCACTCTGGTCCATCCCCCCCCCCCGACCTCCTGCAGACACTCATTGTAACAGCCCCCCTGCCCCCCACCGTGTGCCCTCCCCTTGGTAGAAGTGATTCTGGAGTCTCCATTCTCTGCCTGCCCAGAGCTCCCCAGTGGCTTCTGTCTTCACACAGAGCAATCGCCAACCCTCTTTCCACAGATTATGCAGCCATAGACGCATTGTCCTCACCCGGTGGGCTCAGCGAGCCCCCGAGTCTGGTGGAGAGCAGGCACGTGCGTGGTTCCAGAGGGCCGCTCCCGGAGATCCTGGCGCAGTCGGTCTGGGTCGGCCAGACACAGCACATCTCTGCCAGGTCCCCGTGTGTTGCTGCTGCAGGTCCTCGCTCCGTGATGCATTCCCATGCATGGTCGTCTGTTCCATGTGGCCCCCCGGGGAGCCACACCACCCAGCGTTCAGTCACTTGCACAGTCCCCTCCTCTTGAATCTGGCTGGCTCCGTGACTCACTTCAATCAACAGATGGTGGCCATAGTGGCATTTGCTGGCCTGATGAAGCCTTAAGAAGACCTGGCGGCCTCCATGTTTGCACCTGTGAGACCCCTGGGCCACCGCATACGAAAGTCAGCGGCTCTACCTGACAGTTATACAGACAAACTCCCGGAAAGGCCACGGGAGGGAGAGAGGCCCCGGGACCACCTGCAGAGAGAAGCCTCTCCACACAGCTGGACCAGGGCAGCCACACCAGGGACCCCCTCAGACCCACCGAGGAGCCGTCTGCTGAGCTCAGCTCAGACTGCAGACTCCTGAGAAGATAGAATGGCTGCTGTTTGCAGCTCTGAGGAGGCTTTGCGTGATTGTCTCCCTCTGTGGCCTCTCAGCTCCTGCTGCTGTTCCCGGCCACCACTGCCCTCCAACAACACTGGCCTTTTCACTGTTTCTCAGTCATGCTCCATGTGATCCTGCCTCAGGACCTTTGCACCTGCTGCTCTCCAGCCAGAATTTGCCTTTCCCCACCAGCTGCTTGGGGTCCTCCCTCACCTCTTCAGGTCTCTGCTCAAATCTCACCAGAACATCCAGTTTAAAAGTGTGATTCTCCCCAAGAGTCCCTCTCCCTCTCCACCTTCTTCTTTTCCAAAGGACTTTCTCCATCTGACATATTACAGATTCCCTGCCTGTCCATGTGTGTCAGTCTCCCCGTGAGAGTGAGTTCTGTGAAGGGCAGGCTTTCTCGGGGCACTGTCGGCACACAGCAAGGAAATATCTGGGGGAGAAAGGAAGGAAGGAAAGGAAGGGAAAGGAAAGAAGGCTGACCTCACAGGTTGTTCTGTAAACCAGCTGGCAGGTTGCTCGGCATAACCCTGTAATTTAAAGTCCCTGTTCCGTAGATTCTCTTGTCTAACGAGCAAGGCAGGAGCAGGGGAGCTGAGACCCAGGGAGGCAGATGAAAAGCAGGGAAGGGCCAGAGGAAGGGAAGGAGCATTGAAGGTGGGCTGAGCTCACCCTGATTTTACATGGGGCTGACCAGGTCCCAAACCCTGGGCCTCGTCCTGAGTGACGGAAGAGGCCAACTCCCTATCCTTTGCAAACCCAAGTATTCTCTATCACCCTGGCTTGTGGACTGGGGTTCAGGATTGAGAGCAAGAAGAGGAAAGCCCACACCCTGCAGGATGAAGGGCCCCCTCACAGCCCACAGATCTCTGTCGTGCAGACCAGGCTCAGCCCCGATGGGTTCAGGGGGTTCGGGACTTCCCAGGAGAGTGTCAAGCACACACCCGACTTCTGGAGCTGCAGTTCTCAAACACCGTGCACAAGGAACCCTGGAGAATTTGTTCACACACAGATGCCTGGGCTCTCTCAGATCCTCATTCAAAAGGCCTGGGCCCGGTTTCGTGTGTTCGCCGAACAAGCTCCTGGGAAGTCAGAAGCTGGGGTTCCCTGGCCCACCCTCCGAGCTCAGAGAGTCCCTCAGAGCCCACAGCATGCAGCAGGCAGGGCACCAGCAGGCCTTCCAGATCCTCTGCACCTGCTCTGCTGGCTAGACCTCCCTTTATGACCCTAGTTCTGGATTCTTCCTCCAGGGCCCACACACGCCTGTCTGCACCACGGTCTCCCCAGCACAGACTAGGCAAAAATCAGGGGGGTGCAGAGAGGGGCCTTGGGGTCATGTCCTTGTGCCCAACACCCTCAGCCCTGCAGAGGAGCAAATGGAGTGTAGACCAAAGTGATGGAGACAGAGAAAGTCCTCTTGGAGATGGGTGGGCAGGACGGGGCTCCCTGTGAGAAGCCAGGGCTCTATCCCACTTCTATTTTACCAGATGAGTCCTGTGCTCTGCTCTGGCTGGGAACTGGAGGTAGGTCCGAGTTCATCTGAAGGACCCCAGGACTTAACATGGGCCTCAAAAAGTCAGCACTGGGTGGGGGCTTGGAGGGATAGATGGATAGATGAGTGAATGGATGGGTAGGTGGAAGGGTGAAAGGATGGGTGGTTAGATAAATGTCTGGCTGGCTGGCTGGCTGGATGAACGGATAAGTGGTTGGATGGATGGATGGATGGATGGATGGATGGATGAATGGATGGATGGATGGATGGATGGATGGATGGATGGATGGATGAGTGAAAGGATTGGTGGGTGGGTGGGTGGATGGGTGGATGGATGGGTGAGTAGATACAGGGGTGGATGGATGGATGGATGGATGGATGGGTGAATAGATGGGTGGAGGGTGGATAGATAGATGAACAACCTTTATTTCTCTGGTTTGAGGTTTGGAGTCAATACTCCCCAGGGACCTTCCCGGTTCTTCTTGTCTGGTTTCCATCACTTTAGAGGCAGAACACTCCTTGTGGAGACTGCTAAGCCAGGAAGGAAAGTGTAAGCGTAAGTTGCAGGCGAGACAAGAAAGAGAAAGGGATTGTGGGGGTGAGAAGGGGGAGCAATAGCCAGGTGGAGAGACTGAAGAGACTGGGAGGGGGGAGAGAAACTAGGTGAAGTAAACTGAGTCTGGCAGCTTTGAAGGTTTACCCAACCGCAGGCCCAATTACTTCTAATAACACCTTGTGGCTCCTTGGCGCCTTTCTCCCGGGAGCTCAAAGACTTGTACTGACGCAGGGAAGCCGCACGCCGGCCATGGAGGGAGATGCTGTTATTACCTTGAGCACAGCTCCGAGGTGGGACAGTGAGACCCGGAGAAGGGGGGCGAGGGCCCAAGGTCACAGGCAGCTCTCATGGGGCGGAGCGCTCGCACCCGGGGCCACATCCCTCTGTTGTCGCCGCCAGCCTGGCGAGGTGTGAGGTATGCTGCGCCCCAGCTCCCAGGGAGTCCAGCTGTGCGTTCACAAGAGGTCTCACAACACACGGTGAGCTCCCAGGGGCCGCCAGCGTTGCTTCTAGGCGGAGCGGTGACCTTGTCTGAGTCCCCGCAGGGGTCAAGGCTGTACCGGGAAGGGGTGAATCTCGGTATCTGGAAGCCTCGCTTGCTCCTTGGGCAGAAGAAAACCACAGGAGGCCGTGCAGCGCCCCGGAAGAACTGTGGGGTCGTCTGCCTCCCCCACCCCTGCATGGCTCACTACTGGGGGCGTCCTCGCTGGTCCTCTGCCGTGGAGGTGGTGGTGGTGGGCTTCCCTTCCCCCAGCCTGCCCTTCTCAGCCCTCGCTGCGTCTGTTCTGCAGGGCCCAGGGGTCTTCGGGTCAGGAGGTGGGCGGGCGGGGTGGCGTGCCTCAGGCTTGAGTCAATGCAGTGAGTTGTCAAATAAAGCAGCCCCCTCCCTCAAAAAAGCAATCTCTTGCAGGGCTGCCAAGAATGTACCTGAAAGGGCGTGATTTCTTGGCCGCCTTGCTCCCGAAGTACCCTTTGTACCTTTATTGAAATGAGAAAAATGCAGAGCATTCCGGAGCTGCTGTGGCCTCAGGGGAAGTCCTGTGCAGACTGGCAGGGGTGAGGCTGCTAATCACCGTTGCCCGGGGCAAGGAGTCCTCCTCCTGCAGGTTCCCAGGCTTTGGAGGAGGGAGGGGCTGCCCCACTTTGAATGCGGAGCTACTGAGAAGCAGGACTAAGAGCCGGGGAATGAAGGTGGAGGGGGCAAGGCACCAGCTGCGCCCTGCTTGCGACACCGCCTGTGCCCTATGATGGCAAATGACACCTGTCCCACATGCGCTCTCTGCTTCCTCAGTACCCAAGGCTCCATGGCAGCAGGACTCTGTTCTCAAAACCTTTGTAACTCCAAGGGCAAGCACAGCTCCTGGCATACTAGCAGGCGCTCGAGACTTTTCTAGGAGATGGATGGACGACGGATAGTGGATAATGAATAGATAGATAGACAGATAGTGGATGAATGATGAAAAGTGGATGGATGATGAATGGATGGTGGTAATGGGGGATGAATGATGAATGATGAAAGCTTAGTGGATGGATGGATGGGTGGATGGATGGATGATAGTAGATGGATGGATGGATGGATAGGAAAATGAACAGGATTCTGGGATATAAGGACGAGATTTGGGATCCTGCCAAGGCCCCCATTGTAGCAAGCTGGTCAATAGCGTGCTTGAAAGGATCAAGCTTAAATGTGTGGTGCGTAGGGGGGAGTCACCCTTGGTGCCCTACACAGGCAGGCCACCCAGGACTCTTGGGCCAGCCCTGCACCACCAGGAGTCCTAGGGTGTGGACAGACAGGGGCGGTGCAGAGCTGGGGAGAGGAATAACCAAGGGACAAAGGGGAAGCTCTGCTTCACCCTTCCCCCCAATCAAGCCAATTGGCCCCAGCCAGCTTTGCGGTCCTTGGGAGAGTCTAACCTGGGGCCTGGCTCTGCCCTTTTGATGGGCTCCAGGTGGCCCCATTACACCTGTCCTTATACTGGCATCTTTTTTCTGGCTGAATCATAGCAGAGGGCTGTGATTACGTTTCCATCTTACAAGAGACATAAAACTGGAGCACTGAGAACATGCCTTTCAAGCTGTGGCCTGACTTTACCAGCTCTCAGAGCTGGGGAGAAGGGGGCATAATTGCATGTTCCTGTTGGAGGGACCCCCCCCTTCTGGTTGTTGGTCCTCTGTGGGGAGCGCAGGGAGCAGAAGGCTGAGAGGTGAAAGGGGAGCATGGTGACCACTGTCCAGCTGGGCCAGGGTCCCAAGCCAGGTGACCTCCAACTACAGTCAGTGCCAGGGTTCTACTCCTTCCCTCCTGTTGAGACTCTGATACCCACACCTTCCCCATCCCGTCTCCTGTCCACCTGGCCTAAAAGCATCTTTTTGTAGGTGGAGCGGTTTTAGCTGGAATCAAATGAGGTTGAGCCCCAGGGCCCTCATCTGCACCGCCCCTGGGAGTATGCAGGGCTTCTGGGAGCCATAGAGAGTTGTAGACAGGGAGGGAAGACCAGGATGCATTCTGTAAAGGCTGCTTTTAGACAACAGGCTTGAGCAATGGAAACTTGATCAAGTCTAAGGGGCCCACAATGACCCCCTGGCTGAATACAGACAAGCCCAGCAGGAGACGCACCTCAAAATATCCATAAGCCCTAACTGACCAATGGGCTACTTACAACCAGGCAGAGTTACCAAAAAAGGGAAAGTTCCCTATGTTCTCATAGCTTCTCACCTTCCCCCTTTAAACACAGCCCCCACCTGCTGCCGCATGACAGTCTCTCCTCTGCGGGCCCGCCCCCGCCCCCTTGTGGTGTAGTCAACAAACTGTCGCCTTTATTCTGCCTTGAGTGATTCCTTTCACTGCCTGCGCCCCTGGCTCCCACCAGATCATCGCCCCCCCATTTGGGGGACACCACACATTCTAGCTAGGCACTTCTGCAAATTGCCTAAAGAGATTCCAGTGGGAAGGCGTCCGAATGTCCACAGCCAGAGTAATTGCTTGTTATTCGTTTGCATTCTAAATACGAATTCACGTTTGCACCTAATTCTGATTCAATAATTTTGTAGCCTTTTTCTTAGAGAAGCGCCCCCAGTGTGTATAAACTTCAGTCCTACAAAACCTCGAGGGGGGTTAGAGTCGCCCTAAGTCCAATGCCCAGCATCCCTATGGGAAGAGGGAAACGTGGGCGCAGATGCATGGGGAGAAGGCTGTGTGAGGGCAAAGGCGGGGATCGGGTGACACACGACAGGCCAAGGAGGGCCAGGGACCAACTGCCAGCACATGCCAGAAGCTGGGAGAAGCCCGGGGCTCAGTCACCCAGAGCCACCGGGAGGAAGCAACTCTGAGGACACCTGGATCTCAGACTTCTGGCACCCAGAACTGGGGACACACATTTCTCTCCTTTAAGCTCCCCGTTTGTGGTGTTTTGTTTCACCCCAGCAGCCTGGGGAATCGACCACCTTTTTAGGGGAGGGAGGGATGGATCTATAAAAATGGAATAAAATCCCAGCTCTTGGGGGAAGTGATTTAGACAGTCAACAACTCACCGTGTGGCTAGCGACTGGGGTTGATAATTTTGACCCTCAAACTGCGGTCGTAAATGGTGATCAGCCTGATTTTTGCTAATGTCTACACAGCAGTGCCAACCCCTAGCAGGGCAAGGCTCAGATCGTGTCCACACGGCCTCCAGCCCTTTGTGCTTTGGCTTCGCCAGGAGCCGTGCACGACAGAGAAGTTTGTTTTTTTCTTTTTAATCATAGCAAGCCTGGCTTGCTCATCCTTTCTTAGATGGTCTGCGAAGGGAGCAAACACGTTGCTTCATGACGTTCTCAGGAGGCCTGGGCTGAGCTATGAGTCACTCGAGGGTTTTAAAGATGAATGGCTGGTGAGCCGGCTTCTCAGGAAGATTAGCCGTAAGTCATGGCTGTGCTTGTCAGGCTCAGTCGCTGCAAAACTGATTCATGGGGGCCAGGAAGCAGGGAGACAGCCTGACACAGCTCGGAGGGCCACCCACCGGTCCGCGGCCTTCCCATGGGTGGGGGGCATTTCTCCATCCGGTTGTTTCTTTTCATTGTTGTATAAAGTATGGACTATATAAATAGGGACGTTCTCTATGTAGGTCTTTATCAGTGTATATCCCTGTCTCTCTCTCCATGTCTACACACACACACGCATAATATGCGGGTATACGATACATTGCATATACTATAGACATGGCATAATGAGTGGGAATAACCCAGTGGCTTTCAGATATTTAAAGCTGGAGAAACTTTTTTATTGTGAAACATGACATACATAGAAGACTATGAAAAAACAAAAAAAGCAGGGCTCCACGAAAGATCACAAAGTACAGTGAAGACAATGTGACCCTCCCGCAGCGGCTTCTGCAGGAATCCACCCACGGTGCCTTCGGAAAGAAACACCTGCTACTCAGGGAGCTGTCCTTACGTGGCAATTATGACCAGGAAGTTGTCACCACTAAAGATGGGTGGTAGAAAGGAGGAAAGGGTCGGGCGGTGGTGGGAGCTCAGGGTGGGGGAGGGACATAAGCAGCTAGGGATTTGCTAGCCCCCAGAATCGCCCCTGTGCCCCCCCATCTCTCCATGGTGTTATGTGTAGCATACTCTGTCCCTTTTCACGGCTCTAGAGTATTCCACCGCATCAATGAACAGCGTATCTGTTCTAGTAATGCATTTCTGGGTGACTTAAAGTTTTGCTCTATTACGAATAGATGGCTGTGAACAGTCTATCCTTCCATGCTATCCTTGTCTAAGGGGGCCTAGATGAAGGCCAATGCATTTCTCCTTTTGCCCTTTCTTCTTTCCTCTCACCCTCCCTTCACTTTTTCTCTCTCCCTCTTCCCTTTCCTCCACTCCGGGCACCCAGGACGGCTACCAGGGTGAGGACCTGTCTGCTCTGGATGGCGTCCTCTGCCAAGGCTGTGCCTGGCCCTGTGAATGCCCTTGAGGGTGCCCCTTGCTCAATGCCTTCTCTTCACCCTAAGGAGGGTGAACTTTACACCCAATTTCCAGCCCTAGCTACCAGATCGTTTCCCCCCAAGAAGGCATATGCTTGATGCAATTTGTAGGGAGCAGCCTATGATCTCAGGGTCCATAAAGGGCTCAGTCGTTGCTTGGGCAAGTTCTTATCTGGATGACCAACCCCTACCCCTTTACTCCTCCAGACCCTGTGAATCCCCTCTCTTGTGCTCCTAGCGCCCTGAGATTCATATCTTGAGTCCTGGTCTCCACTCTGCATGTGGAAGAATGACATGTAAATGCCTCAGACTTTCTGGATGGCATTTTGTTCTATTTCTCGCAAAGATAAATGTGCTCACGCTCCCTGGCTGGACAGTCTCATTCCTGGAAACTCTTCTATAGAAATGCTACCCAAAGTGCTTCAAGATAAATGGATGAGAACATTCATTCCAGTGTTGATCATAAGCACACAGCTCTAGAGATCGTCTAAATCCAATAAAATATCCAGCAGCCATTAGAAATCTGGGAAGATGCCCAGGGATTATAGTTAAGTGGGGAAAGCGTTTCAAGGCAGCATGTCTAGGACAGCACTATGTTTAGAAAACCCAGAACAGCACGAGTGCAAGAGTTGTGCACACGGAAACAACCCAGGAGGCACATTAGCTGTGTTCACATTGCCCTGGGAAAGAAAGATGGCGGCCGGGGGACCTCCCACTGCTTCCCTCATATGGTCTATATTGTTCCAACTTGGCGTGAAGCCTGCAATTGCTTTTGTAATTAAGAAAAGTAATAATATGTTTTAAAAAGATTTTATTTATTTATTTGACAGAGAGAGAAAGCACGAGCAGGGGATGTGGCAGAGGCAGAGGGAGAAGCAGACTCCCTGCTGAGCAGGGAGCCCGATGTGGGACTCAATCCCAGGACCCTGGGATCATGACCTGAGTCGAAGGCAGATGCTTCACCAACTGAGCCACCCAGGCACCCAATAATACATTTTTAAAGAAGAAATAAGACAAACTGTCAAGACTCATAGACGGTACAACACCAAGAGTGAACCGTCTCTGAAGACCATCTGGTCTCCATCATGGCTACTCAGATTTGCTATTATGATGCAAAAGCAGCCATGGGCAACATGCGAGTGAGAGAGCAGGTGTGTTCCAATTAAACTTTGTTTATAAAAGCAGGCAGTGGGGCCGGAGCTGTGGTCTGCGGCCCCCCGTGTGGAAGCACGAGAAGGATCCTCACGCCAGATTGAGGAGAAAGCTGAGAAGCTGCCCACTCTCCCCGGAAGGGCCAGCAAAGCCAGAAAACAGTGTGATTCTTTTCTTGCCTTTGCACGTGGCTTTTACGAGTATCAAGATGGATTCTAAAGGTTGATTTACCGTAAGCTCAGTTTCACACGGTCTGACCCTGAAGAGCAGAGGGTCGCTGATAGCTGGAGACACAGGGAGAGCAAGGGCTGACCATTTAGCTGGAGGAGCTTCTCCAGCAACGGACTGCCCCGCCTCCTTGGGCGGAACATGACCGGCCGGGCCTGCTCCTTCTGCACACGTAGTCCCAGGCTCCCGGGGCCCCCACACATCCCTAGCTCAGTGCCTGCTTTCTTTCTCTGAGGAGCCTGGAAATGTGGTTGTGAAGGTCAGCTCAAACAGCCATGGCTCTCATTTCACAAGAAAGATGAAAAAGAGAAATTACACAAGATACTTTTGGCAAACGGTGAGATCGTGGGGGGCAGAAAGGAGGATGGTGGGTGTTCTACCCCCGAGCTAGGGCTCTGCACCAGAGCACGACTGGGCCTGGACACACCTGGCCATGCAGGGAATTCGTCGCCTCTGGTCGGAAGGGCCTGAGGCATGAAGGTCCTGCCGCTGACCCTGCGTAGTTCTCTCCACTGCCCTGTGTGTTAGGATAATATTCCCATTCTGCAGAAGAGGGACACGAGGCTTAGAGAAATCGAGTAACTTCTTTCAAGAAATGATAGCTTCAAAATCGCTGAAGGCTGGAGCCGACTGAAGACACAGCCCATCTACCTGGCCCCTCCGTGTCCCCACTTTGAGTCCCAAGCCCTGTGAGATTGTGTCTGCCATCACATTACATCAGTCGCAGGCAGGGGTGTTTGCGATTTTGTCAGACTCAGGCCAGGTGATGTTGGTCAATGTTTCCAGGTAATATTCTGGGGTGGGGGCTTTGGCAGAGCTCCTGGGTGATGTGAGCAAAGTCCACCCATCTCTGTCTCCTTCCTCTTCCTCTCCCGGCAGCTCTGCCAGAGTCCACGTGCGTGTGACACCAGCTGTGACTTACGATGTATGTGTGCATGTCACCACCCCACGGGCGGGCCTGACTCAGTACCCACGCCCGCCGAGCTGCGAGGAAGACCAGAGGGACTTTCCCCGGGCCTGACTCAGACCCGACGTGCAGGGAAGGGCCGCTCCGAAGGGAGCCCTGGGGAGGGGCACATGGTGGAAGGCTCATTGTCCCCTGCGTCAACTCAGTGCGAGTTCCGTCTCTTGCACCCTCTGAGAGCACTGGAGCCGGGGTCGCAGTGTCCGTCCCAGGTAGGCAGAGTGGACTGCAGCCCCCGACGTGGAGCGTATCACTCCATATGGTGCTCGGCACCTGTCTGCTGCACAGAGTGAACATGTCTAGGATTTGTCTCTTGTCTCCAGTCCAGCACATGGGTGCTGGGTTGAATAGTGTCCCACAGAACTTGTGTTCACCCAGGAGCTCACAATGGGACCTTAATGGGAAATAGGGTCTTTGCAGATGTAAGCAGTTAAATTAAAATGAGGTCATACTGCATCAGGCTCAGCCCTCAATCCAACAGGACTGGAGTCCTTACAAAAAGACACACACAGGCACAGAGGGAAGCTGGCCATGTGAGGCAGAAGTCAGACTTCCAGGGATACATTTCAAGCCAAAGTTCTCCAGGACTGCTGGAGCCACCAGGAGCTGGGGACAGCAGGAAGGGTCTTCCCTGGAGACTTCAGAGGGAATGTGGCCCTGTGCACACCTCGATTTCAGAGTTAACGCCTCTGGACTGTGAGAGAGGACACCTCTGTGGTTCAAGCTCCCCTGGTGTGTGGCCATTTGGCACAGCCCCATGACACCAATGCAGTGTATAGCACAAGTTCCCCCAGAGCCCAGGGCCACATGTAGTGATGCATTAACCCTGCAGGTCCCATTTTCCCTCCCACTCACTTCATTACAACTGGCCAAGTGACTGGGAAAGAGGACTGAGAAGTGTTGATGGTGATGATGGTAGTGATGGTGGTGGTGGTGATGGTGATGATGCTAATGATGCTGCTAGGGATGGTGATGATGGTGATAGTGATGGTGGTGATGATGATGATGGCAATGATGATGGTGGTGATGTGGTGATGATGGTGATGATGGTGATGATGGTGATGGCGATGGTGTTGATGTGGTGATGTGGTGATGATGGTGATGACGGTGATGGTGGTGATAGTGATGAAGACGGTGGTGATGCTGATCATTATGCTGGTGATAGTGATGATGGTGATGATGGTAATGATAATGGTGGTGACAGTGATGATGACGGTGATGATGAATAATGGCCCACAGCCTTCCTGGCCCTGGGATAAACTGAAGGGTCTAGACCACAGTGGCAGTCTTTGCTGCCATATGGGGAAAGATCTGTTGGCATAGAAGCCCAGCCAGTAATTTTTAGGAGAAATTCCTCCCTCTGAATGTTCTCCTGTGCTTGTGAAAACAGCTTCAGCCCCAGAGACTTTGAAGTGATGTGTCTGAGCTGTGGATTTCTAAGAGTTTCTGAACAAACCTCCAGGGGCAGCAGCTCTGGGGAAAGAGTCCAGTGGGGAGGGATAGGATAGGGTTGTATACATGGATTAATCACTAGAGGAGACCTGGGTCCAATCCCACCACCACCGGACATTGGTTCTTGTGACCAAGGGACAAGGACAGCCGCCTTCCCTGTGCTGAAGTCTTCCAGCTACGCTAAGAAGCACTCCAGAGCGAAAGCGTGTTTTCAGAAGATCCTTCAAGAAGCCACAGAGTCTGATTTGGGCAATAATTTAAAAATCCTCCTTTTCATAATCTCATGGTGAATTTCTTAAAGGAATTTGGAAGCAGGGCTGCAGGACAGAGGTAAGGGAAACAAGTCACTTTGTTCCTTGCAAGCTGAAATTTCCCTAGGGTTAACATTTCTTTATTGACTTTGGTAAACATACACATGGATATTTGAGTAGGCAGACCACTGATCTTGATCTGCTTCTCCTGCCACCCCATCTCCTCAGGTGAGCCCTACAGACATCACAAACACTAAAAGGAAGTAGAAAAGCCCCAGGTATTGGCAGAGTGAGCCATCAGAAGCCTCGGTGCCCTGGAAGCTGATGATCAAAGAACTTCAGATATTTGCCCTGAGCGCCCAACTCAGAAACAGCAGCACTGGGGTGTGAATGCCCAACACAGGGCTCTTCCCATCATGTCACTTGCACTGATGTTTGCAGAAGCTCAATGTCCGGGTCACAATCAGCACTCCCCCTTCCCTGCCCCGGTTTTCCCCAGAGAAGGACAGAGAGGGTGGATTCTTCCCACTGGGGACAGAAGGCGTCAGCTCAAGCAGGAAGGCAGAGGAGCAGGTCTCCTTGCTCAGATGCCCCTCTGCCTGTCCTCTGCTGGGTCATGTGCCATGGGTTGGGGTCACCAGCAATGACAGGTGCAAGCCGTCTTAGGGCTGCCACAGCTGGTGGATTTCCTAGGACCTCCCTCCAAAGCAAAGCTCCTGGAGCACTGCCCCCCTCCCCTGGTTGGCCTCATATTAGGGAGCACTGGGGGACCAGCCAGATAAGCTGGAAAGAGGTGCTCCTCTGATTTGGAAACTACCATGGAAACTACCATGCTTGCAGCGACCCCCCCCCCCACACGTTCCAAGAGTAGCACTGAACTTGAGCAGCCCCTCAAAGGCACGTGTGTGCACCATCCTTGCCCTCTGTGCAAGCAGCAAAGCCTCAGACGGGCAGAACGGCAGGCTGAGGACTCTGGTCACAGGACCCAGGACCCCTGGCGGGGCGGGCGGGGTAAACACCAGGACCTTCACTGACAGCTAGATGGGGAGAACGATGGGGCTGGATGCAGAATGCAGAAGAACATCACGGCAGCATCCACAGAGTAATTTGTGGGTGCTCTCTTTTGTCGGGAAAGGCTTCCATTCATTCACGTATTGGTTCATGCATGCATGCATTCATTCATTCATTCTTTTTTCCCTTGGCCTGGAATTTCTCTTCCTGGACAAACACATTCTCCCTCCCACACTTTTTTGGATTTCTGCTCAGGTGCTCCCCCTCAGAGATGCCTTCACCGTGGCCACCCTGAGCTGGCCCCTGCTTGCCCTGGGCCTGTGACCCCAACCCGCAGCTAATGACCCACGAGGGGGTGGGCAGATGGACAGAGAAAAAGGAGACCTGCTCCTCTCCTGGCTGCAGGGAACCCACACCTCCTGTCCCGCCTGTCCTTCTCTCAGGTGGGAAGTTGGAGGAGGGCGATGTTAACTCTAAAACTGTCACCCCCATTTCCCTAGCAACCCCAGCCTCGCTCTTCAGCCCCAGGGCCAACAGCTTTCCACCCCAGCTCACGGGGCTCCCTGCGCCCCTCACTGTCTGTGCTTATTGTCCGTGTGTCCAGGGGAGTACCCACCTGTGGGGGCAGCGCCCGCGTCACCAGCCCCTGGAATCATGCCTGCCACCATGTGTGCACTATCACAAAAATGGAAAACGATTGTGCTTTCTTACCACACGAAGTAGGAAGATCTGCGACATTTTTCCTGTAAGTGTGTACAAGTTAACCTCAGTCTTTGGGGAGTTGCATCCTACTCCGTTGTGCAGATGTGCCATAATTTATGCAATTAAACCTTTGCTGATAAAAATGTGGGCTGTTTTCAGATTTGGCTCTTACACACGTGTTGCAATAAATACCCAGCATGCGTACCTCTGTGCCCTTGGGTAAGCGACAGACACACTTCAGGAGCTGGGTCAATGTGTATGGAAGATGGACTTTGCCCAATGGCTACGCCCAGTTACATCCCCTCCACGCTGTACGAGTGAGACTGTGCTCACAGGCGTCCCAGGAACGCTTTCAATCTTCATTGACGAGGCTTTCAGCACACTGGTTTAGAACCAGTTTGATCTCGCGGTGCCATCGTAAGGGTGTGCGTTCATTCTGATGTTTCACGCATGCGTGTGCACACCGCATGTGTGTGTGTGTGTGTGCGTGCGTGCACATGTGCTTGTATGTTTTCATGTGTTGTGTTGCACACATTCTGAATTTTCTGAATGATACCAAATTGTCTGCCACCATGCGACCTTGTTACCTGCTTACATGGGTTTTAGAATCACAGCCGTGTTGGCATCTGGTCCCAGCGTGAGGATGAGGACTTTCTAGGTTACCAAGCAGAGCGAGCTCAAGTCACCTGGACACAGACCCACAGAGGAACGCTCCCCGCCCAGAGCCTGCCCTGCACTGTCGCATGGAGGACGGTCCTCCCGCTGGGGGTGGGTTGACCGCGGGGCTCTCTGTTTGTAGAAACCCCAGCAGGCCACTAGCCATCCACATAGTAACAAACTATAGAAATGATCCCTGAAAGTATAGTGTTAGCTGTCAGAATAGTAGGACAAAGAAACAAACAAACGAAAACCACAGTGTAGACTTTCTCGTTACAAATTAAATTTTATTGAGACTCTTACGTGTTCAGGACCATCGAAGTGGTGGATTGGAGATTAAACAAAGTTCTTTGTTTAGAAAGAAAAGTAATCGTTTTAACAAACAAAACTCAAAAGAGGGACGGGGGGACCAGGGGTTCACAAGAGCCAGGGGACCATGGGCTCCTAGAATTATCCTGCCTGACCACAGAACGACTCTAAAGAGAGACTGAGGCAGGACCCCGGAACACACTGTTGGGGCGAGAAGATGCTGTCAGAGGCAGGAGGACAGTGACTCAGGGGTTGTTCCAGCCCTCAGAGCTGACCTGCGAGCTCTCTGCCTTGGTCTGCAGGGCTCAGGCCCAGGACGTTGCAGAAGCGACAGCAGACTGTCCCTGAAGGCTGGGATGCAGGGTCACGTGGGACGGTCGTTGGCCATGCTGCCCTAGCTGGACATGTGGGTTGTTTCCACTCGTCATGACCTTGAATAACATATGAGCTCTTGAAATTCTCCAGGCCCAGAAAATTCTCTCTACTCATTGGGAAGCAGACCTTTGGGCTCCTAATTAAATGCTCACCCTAGCACTTAGATTCAAGTCTGTTGAGGGAATCTTTCAGCTTTTCCCACGGGCAAGGTGCCCACCGCGTGGGAGGGTGGCCTGCATGTGCTTGAGGCCAGAGCCGGCTCTTCTGTGTCGAGTCTGGAGGCCCAGGCAGTCTTCTCCTCTGTTAACTGGAGCATTTGGTTTTCTCCTCAATGAGCAGCACAAAATGTGGAATCAGCATTCTCTGGCTAGATTGACTGATTTCTAGTTCTGGCCAGACACATACTTGAAACGTCCAATACGAGATCGCCAGTGCATGGATGACATACCAGCTGTGTTCAGGCCTCAAGTTTCACACTGTTTCCAGTGAGGAATCATCAGAAAGCAGCAGATCCTCCCAGCTCTGCCCTCCCGGTGAATGAAACACTTCACTGAGGAATAAACTGAGGCTGTGCCCTTGATGTCTCTCGAGGGCCGATGGAAGAACGTTTCCCCATGACCTGCCAAACCAGAGGAGAGAGTGATGGCACATGCTGCGCTCTTCCCGGGCTGGCGGCGGTCCCCAGGTGAGACGCGTGCACCCCAGGGATGGCGTGGGGTCGCTGGCCAGGGTTCCCACTGCAGGGCAAGCTGACCCTTTCCACCAGAACTACAAATGCATATGTATTTCTTGACCCAGTAATCTGACTTCTGGAATCTACCCAACACCCCTCCTCGCGTGTGTGCAAAGGGATATTAGGTACCAGATCATTCATCACAGCGTTTTAAATAATGATGAAAGGTTGGAAAGAGTCACGTATGCATTAGAACTGAAGAGCGAGTACATACATTTACAGAATTTCCCTGCTACGGAAGACTTCTTATCTGTAAAAAAAGAATAAGCGGGCTCTTCGGGTACGATAGGCAGAATAATGGTTCCCCAAAATGTCCACGTCCTGATCCCTGGACCCTGGGACTGTGTCACTTTGCACAGCAAGGGGACAGTGCATGTGTGATTAGATCAGGGACTTGGAGAGGAGAGTATCCCAACTGACCCAGGTGGGCCCAGCGTCATCACAGGGGTCCTTGACTGAAGCCTGAGGCACAGGGAGGGGAGAAGGACCTGGAAGCAGGTCTGAATAAAGTGACTGCGGCCATAGGGATGCAGGACAACGGTCAGTCAAGGACTGGGGGCAGCCCCCGGATGCTGGGAAAGACAAGGCAATGGATTCTTTGATGGGGCTTCCAGAAGGGACCAGCCCTGCCGACATAGTGATTTTAGCTCAGTGAGACCCATGATGGACTTCTGGCCTCCAGAACCGTAAGGGGATAACTTTGTGTCGCTTTAAGCCACTAAGTTTGTGGTATTTGGTTACAGCAACCAGAGCAAACGCTGTTAATTTTAACGAGAAATGAAAGAGAAGAAAAGAAGGGAGGGAAGGGGGGTGAAGGGAAGGGAGGGAGGGAGAGGACAGGGAGAGTTAGAGCAGAAGCAGCGCTGGAGGGGAGAGGAGAGAGTCTCAGCCGGGCAGCTGGGCAGCATGCAGACGCTGGGGCCGGTAACCTGACCGCCCTGTGCCTGGGTTCCTGGGTTCTTCATCTGTAAAACGGAGTCAATAATTCATTTACCGCCCGATGCTGTTGCGAAGGCTGAGCTGGTTACACGTGAAAGCTCGGACAGCCAGGCTTAGCGTATGAAAGCTCGCCGAAAGCGCTGGCTAGCCCGCACACCGTCTGCTGCGCAAAAAGAGAGGGGAAAGTAAGAATGTCTGCTTCTTATTTGCTTGTATTTACCTAAAGAAATGCTTGAAGGGCACGTCGGAAGCCAATAAGGCGTCGTGTCAGGGCGGAGGGCTGAAGGAGGGAGGCGGAGGGATTTTTCGGTGTACGTGAAATACGCACTGAGTATAGGCCTGTGTGTTATACTATGTGCTTGTGTTTGAGTCTGTATTTGAGCCACGTGACTGTGCTACCGATGTGAACACGCACACATACAAACGCACGTGTCTCTTTAAGCCCTTCTAGAACTTCTCTGCGGGAGGGAGGAAGCCCTGGGGAGCATGCAGGCGTTGGGGGGGGGCGGTGAGGAGCCCTCCGGACACTGGCCTGGCCTCTGCTCTCACTTTATAACTTTAAGGGAATTGTCCTGATTTATATACTGTGGTTCAAATTCTTTTAGGGCAGGTGACACACATTCTATTCTAATTTATTTTATTTTCTTTATTTTCTTTTATTTTTAAATTTTATTTATTTATTTATTTGACAGAGAGAGAGAGGGTGTGTACGAGTGCACAAGCATGGGCAGCAGCAGAGGGAGAGGGAGAAGCAGGCGCTGTCCCAGGACCCTGAGATCATGACTGAGCCGAAGGCAGACTCTTAACTGATTGAGGCACCCAGGAGTCCCAACAGACATTCTATTTTAAATAAACAAATAAATGTGCAAATATTAACAACTTTCATTGCTTGAGCTCCTGTTACCAGCCAGACGGTGTGAGATGCTTTACACTCACCCTCTGTAATTGTCCTGACAACCCTGACTTTGCAATTCTTATGCCCATTTGGCAGAAGAGGAAACTGAGGCCCGGCCAGGCTGAGTCACCCCCCTGCGGGGCACAGCTGCTGAG
Source organism: Ursus maritimus (assembly GCF_017311325.1). NCBI lineage: Eukaryota > Metazoa > Chordata > Mammalia > Carnivora > Ursidae > Ursus > Ursus maritimus. The sequence goes on from NW_024426552.1 coordinate 4,266,330, forward strand.
CAGAGAGCTGGGATTCGCAGCAACATCTGCCTGACTCCAAAGCCCACATTCTTCCTCCTGCAGCTCAGGGCCTGGCTGGAGAGGGGGCTGCCCACAACACCAGGGGCCCAGACACCAGCCGAAGCCCCGCCCTGCCCCTCCTCACTCCACCCTGCCTTGAGAGCAGGTGATGGCACATCACGTCCTCCTTCCTCACCCTCACCCGCAGACGGCAGGTCCTGAGAATTGTCAGAACGTCCTTGTCCATAAGCACGCGTGTTACTACTTCCTGGTCCTGTGCTAACGCTTAGTGAGGAGGAAGTACTTGTCAGCGTTGGTCAGCTTCCTCCTGCTGCCTGCACGCAGGGTCCCTTGGGGACTGGAAGAAATCAGACTCTTCCCCCTCGGGGTCTCTATTGTCCTCTGCCAAGGCTTCTTCTCCATTCCCTGCATTGCTCCTTCTCCTATGCCAGGCCTCTGCTCACATGGGCAATATCCCCCCTGCTTGGCCCGAGGGGTGGGCGATGCTCCTGCTGCTTGTCCTTCAAGGCTCCTGCTGCAGCTCCTGGCACCTGTCCGTTGTCTCTCTTGCTGGACCAGGTGCTCCAGAGGCGATGACCATGTCCAGCACAGACTCTGACCCATCCAGCCCTGAACAGGCCACGTAGGGGAACTGACTTCGGGACCTCACATTCGCACAGCACATCAGAACTTAGCCCAGTATCACCTGCTGCTTCATTTCCAGTCCATTAGGCCATCCTAGCCATTCTACCTGCGGGCCTGCTTCTCTTGCAACTTGGGCTCCATCTTCCTGGGATTTGTCTTACCACATGCCTCCCCCCCTTGTATTACTACTCACGAGATCAGAGTCGAAAATGACAAAATTTTATTTTATTTTTATTTTTAAAGATTTTTATTTACTTATTTGAGAGAGAGAGAGAGGGAAGGAGAGAGAGAGATCATGAGCAGGGGGGGAAGGGTAGAGGGAGAATCAGACTCCCAACTCAGCAGGGAGCCTGATGCAAGACTCGATCCCAGGACTGTGAGATCATGACATGAGCCAAAGGCAGACGTTTAACTGACTGAGCCCCCTAGGTGTCCTAAAAATTACTAAATTTTAAGCAAAATAATAAACTTTGTTTTAAACTTACCTTTTATTTGTAAAAGTAATTTAAATAAATAAAAAATCTATCTAAATAAGTAGTTTTGCTATGGAGCCCACGATCCCTCTTATTTCCTTTCTATCTGAGGGTCTTATATATAATGTCACAATTAAATCACTCCCTTGCATTCTTTCTCCCATTGCCTTCTACTTTCTCACCAGACGAAATGTACAAGGTGAGTCTGTCTGTCCCTCCGTAAGAAAAGGAACTTTGCTACCAGCAGCAAAGGACCCACAACAATATCTAAGGGACGATGACCCAGCAGGAGGTGTTAAGCCCTCTGCTGGGTGCACATGGCACCTTTGTCCCTTTATCTTCCCACAGAAACATCTTTACATTTATAGGCTTTCTACCAATATTTACTTCTCTTTTCTAGTGTAGCGCTATTCAGACTTGCAATACTGGTTTCGGAGCATTTTCCAGAACGCCCAGGGGCAGTTCTTTCAAAGCACGTTTAAGAGAACGTATAATGCAAAGTTCTATTCCGATCTTTTTTTGAACTGATACACCTCCTTTTCTAAATTTTTAATTCTTTGTATTTATAAAACTATACTTTGTATATATCAAATAGTCTCTTGATTTAACATATGTGTGTATGCTATTTAAACAGAACCCAGGATGAGAGTTGACATTCCACATATGCTGGAGGGATGACTTTTTTGATGCCCGTGGCAGACCCTAGTCATAGGCTAATCAGATGTTCACTTCCCTCCACATCGTATGTTTTCAGGGAAAAGCAAATTAAAGCAACAATGCAGATGCCACTACATACCGGCCAGCATAGCCGAAATCCAGCACGAAATGCTGGCAAGGACATACGGCAGCTCATTCACGGCTGGTGGGAAAGCAAACGGTGCAGCCACCTTGGAAGACCATTGGGCCATTTCTTACAAACCGAAATATACTCTTCCCGTATGATCCAGAGGTCATGCTCTTCTGTGCATAGGAAACCTGCGCACGGGTGTCCATAGCAGGTTCACGCGTAACTGCCAAACCTTGGAGGCCACCAAGCTGCCCTTCCACAGGGTGAATGGGTAGATAACCTGGTCCATCCAGCCAATGGGAGACCCCTCAGCGCTGAGAGGAAATGAGCCATCACGCCGTGAGAAGACGCGGAAGGACCGCAAGTGCTTATCGCCAAGGGACAGGAGCCAGTCTGAGAAGGCTGCGTGCTGCGGGATTCCGCCTGTGGGACATCACGGGAAAGGCAAAACCGTGGAGACAGTCAAAAGATCAGGGGTTAAAGGTGGGAAGATAAACAGGCAGAGCACAGGATTTTCCAGAACGAGGACACCCTCTCTACGATGCTGCAACGGCGGATACCTGCGACCGTGTGCTCGTATGAACCCACAGCACATACGGCACCGAGAGGGACCCGTATGCCAGCTACGGACTCTGGGCGATGACAATGTGTCAGCCTAGGGCTGTCCTTGGCGAAAAACGTACCGTTTGGTGAGTGATGTTGGTAACAGGGAATCTGGGCACATACGGGGGCACAGGGTCCAAGGAAAATTCCTCTGCCTTGCTCTCAATTTTATTATAACCCTTAAATTGCTCCAAAAAATAAAATCTTAAATTAAAAAACAAATTCCGTTCCCAAGGCTGTTGCGTCTCTCTGTCTACCAGCTGCAGAGCCTAGGAAAGTCTCGCCTCCGAGCCTCCCTTTCTCACGTGTCTCCTGGGTGAGGCTCAGAGCCTTCAGCCCTCCGGAGGCTCCGAAGGGTGCTGTTTCCTCCCCAGCATGAAGCACGCCGCCAGCGGTGGGGGGTGGGGGGAGGATTCGTGTGTTTGGTGGATGGTGACTGAAAGAGAGGCTAGCAGGCATGGCTGATTTATGACAGGTGACAGAGAGCCAGGTTCTGTGACCTCGTGGGCACCCTCAGAGCATCTGGGCCGGAAGCTGGGACACGGTTTGCGCCTGGATGTCTGGAGCCCCTCCTCCCCCGCAGCGAGATTGGCATTTGGTCTGGGTGCCTCTGGCTGTCCTCTGGGCCCCTGCATCCAGTGCTGCAGGGGAGGGAGCGAGCTGGGATGCCCGGGCTTGTTCCCAGGCCCCAGCTACTTCGAGCTTACCACACTGCGCTCCAGGACCCAGATCAAAGCCCCGGCCAGGCCCGTCGGCTAGAGTTGCTGGAGGCGGGCACACATTCCTGTGTCTTGGCGGTGAGGCTTTTTGGCAGAGGGCAGGAAAGGAATCTGGGAGGCGCTGCCTGTGTTTGGAGGATGACGCTTCCTGAACCCAGAAGCATGGATGCCCTCCTAGAGGCTGAGGCCTGGCCTGACTGGATGGCCCGGTGCTCGGGCTGTGGGCCACATCGGGGTCCGGGAGGGGTGTCAGGCGATACTGAGCCTGCCACAGAGCCCTGCAGTCAGTTCTGCCTGAGGCTCCCCGTGCTCCCCGTCTGTGCCCATGTGTGGGGTCCCATCACTCAGCCAGACCCTTAGTTCCCAAATGCGGGACCCCTGGAGAACTCAGCCTGCCATTCTTGGTTTGCTCATGCTCAGTGAAGCTACCGCAAGGACGGGAAGGCGAGGACTCCCACAACGGGATTCAGGGCATTTAACAGGAACCGGTTTTGCTAAAAAAGAAAGAAAGAAAGAAAAAGAAAATGTCTCTTTCACTGTTGCGTGCTCAACACCAGGGCAGGGAACATTCACATCGCCTTCCTGAATACCCAAGAGTACAGGGCAGTTGTGGACAAAGGGACGAGAGGTGGGCTTCAGCTGTCTACTGCCTCCCCGCCCCCATTTCCTGGGTCCGGGGGCTTCTTGGTGTCTAGCACCCTGTGTTTCTGGGTCTGTGTAAGCTGAGGCGTCTAGGAGGGAGCTGAGCGGCTGCCCGCTTAGCCTGCAGGCAAGGCAAGGGCTAGCGCTCCCTCGTCTGGAAGCTGCCGCTCTGAACCCAGGTGTCTGTCCTGCTCCGGTTCAGCCAGGGTCCAGCAAACAGGAATCACGGACAGCCTTTGGTCAGAGAACCGACCTGTCTGTGCACAGCACGTGTGGGGTGGAACTCCAGCAATGGGGCTGCGTCCCTGGTCCTGAGGGGCGGGTGCTGGTGCCACACCGAGGATCGCCTGTCTGGCCTGTGGACCGCCACGCTGCCCACCTTCCCCCCGAGACACTTCTGCACAGGATCCGCTGTGCCTCTGCTGTCCGGGGGCTTAGTGCGAGAGCGGGCCGTCCCTCCCTACCCACCACCAGCACTGCTCTGTGATGCAGCGTTTTACTGCGTTCCCCTTCCCATAAAAGTGAGAGGCAATTGACCAATCACGGTGATATAAAACACAATGCAATAAACCACAATGTCTTCTAGATGCAACCCACGTGAGGCGAGAGTGGAAGGAGGGGGGGGGGGGGGGCGGGGAGTAGATCCCATCCCCTCGAGAGGAGAACCCCGGGCCCCAGGGCTGACGGCGCTGTAGGAAGAGAAGCCCGAATAGAAGAGGCGCAGGATGAGACGAGTGTGTCTGAGACAATCATCCCTGAAGGTGGGCACGAATGTTATTATTTTTTAACTCTCTGGACCTGGGGTCTGACACTTGCACCCTCGTGCCCAGGGGATTCATTCCTCACGGGGTGGGAGCTGTCCCTGTTCCCCCCCAGCTGAGCCTCGGGGCTGCCCATGACCCCGCAGGGAAATGCCAGGCGAGGAAGGCATCTTCCAAAGCAGGCCTTTGCCACACTGACTTGAGAAATGGAAAACACACAAACAACGTTTAAATAAAAGGAAGCAGACCAACCCCAGAGAAGTTTCTGGGATGTCCTGGCAGTGGAGAAGTCGTGGGCCTTGGCTCCCTTCCCCACTGGCCAGCTTCCGCGATGTGGAATGGCTCTAAGACCTTGATGCTTGAAGACACGCACATCGATCAGTATCTGATTTATGATTTATGGCGCAAACCTTAATTCTCCGAAACACATGACCCTGGCTGGTGGTTTCTCGCGGCTCCTGGCTTACCTCTCCTTTCTCATACTGCGCTAACGCCGCCGGTCTCTCCGTGACCATTTCTCAATGCATTCCTATTATTTGACTGTGGCTCCATTCATTTTGAGACAGGGAATCAATCCTTTTCAGAAAATGAATTTACATCATCTCAAGTCCCTGAGATCCCTCCAGACCATCCATGGTGGGCTCCAAAGAGTAGCAGAAACAAAACCCCAAGTACAGCCTGACCTTTCTCAGTAAAGGATCATGGCCACAGGTCCGGGGACCCTGCCAACCATCCTTGCTCCGGGAGCGCACAGGGGAGAAGGCATGAGCCATCCTGCCCCCTGCTGGCCAGAGGGCGCCAAGTCCCCCCTCTTCTGCCCTGTGACCCCTCTGCCTCCTAACAGCTGGGGAGGGCTTCCGCAGCTAAAGGAAATGTCTTTTACAGCACGCATGCGTGGGACGTAATCACGGCGGGCCGTCAACACGTCCCCAGGCCTCTGGGAAGCGAGTGAGCTTGCAGAGGCTGTAAGGACGACTTGTTCTAGCAAAAAAGTCACCGTGGCCCTCTGCTTTCTATCGGCAGGCATCTGGTGCTCCGCATTGTGCTGGGCTACGTGGGGTCCGAGAAAGCCTGAGTCCAGCCCTTGTCCTTCCAGAACTCACAGAAGACTCTGGGCCTTCCACGCACCAAGGGCAGACACAGACCTGTTTCTACCAGAGCCTGGAGGGTAATGAGCCCCACACATCTTGTCGCCCCCAGGTTGTCCCCCAAAGACTGCGTGGACTCTTACTGCTACCCTCCGTAAAGCACAGGGAGTGGGAAGAGGGAAAAATTGTGTTCCTTGACCATGGAATGTGCACGAGGGGCGCTGGGTACCACGGAACGCACTCGAGGGCGCTGGACGGGAAGTCCTTCAGACACGCGCCCCGGTGAGCTATAGGCATGGGGCTTTCTGTTGTTGGGGGGCAGAGAGAGGGCTCACAGAAAATGCCCAGACGTATCAGGTGCTGGGACGCTACAACAAAGGACCACAAACTGCTGGAAACAACAGAACTGTATTCTCACCCTTCTGGAGGCCAGAATTCTGAAATCAGGGCATGGATAGGGCTGGTTCCTTCTGGAGACCCCGGGCGAGAATCTCCCCCACGCCCTCCTCCAGACTTCTGGTGTTGCCGGCAATCCTTGGAATTCCATGGCTTATAGACGCAGCACTCAGACCCCGGTCCCTGTTTCCATGTGACCCCCACCCCCTGTCGTGTCTGTGTGTTTCCAGTCTCTCCTCTCTCTAATAAGGACACTTGGGATTCCTTGGACTGCAGGTGCACCCCTGCATCCCACCAGCCCTCCAGCCTCCATCCCTGCCTTCACATGGCTGTCTCTCTGTGACCTTTCCTCCTCTAAGAAGGATGCTGGTCGCTGGGGTTAGGGCCACCGGATAATCCAGGATGAGCTCATCTCCGGGTCTCATGCAGGCGGCGCCCAGAGCCCTTTCCTTTCACTAGTATCACCAACTTGGACAGGATGGGGGACACAGGCCTTGACGAAGTATGTCGTGCGGGGCCCAAGGTGCACGGAGAGGGCTGGCTTGCCTTTTGTTCCCTTAGGCCTCTGTGAGGACAAATGTCTCCCGTGTCTTCATAGCAATAAGCAGGCTGCAGGCTCACTTTTGAAGCATCTCCCTGGTCATGGGAACTCTGTGCGCAGACAACCTTAGACCAAGGTCACTGACTAATCCCTGGGCTTTTAAACTTCTTTGGCTGGGTTCAAACAATCGAGGCCATCATCCTCAAACCTGTACCATTGCATGACGTGGGGGAGTTCAGGATTCTGGAAATAAGCCTCTGCAGAAACCCTGTCTGGTGGTTATATCAGACCTGACTTCACTTCTCAAAATGATCCTAAGGAAATGCCCAGAAATATAGGAATGATTTATGCATGAGGAATGTTCATTTCGGATTACTTTTAAATTGCAAACAGTTGAACCAATCTACATAAAATTGGTTGTAGCTATTTGATGGAATGTTATAGAACCAATTTAAGGAACATTTAATTACCCGGGAAAATAGTGATAATATTTTAAAGGAAAAGTGTATGATGTCAGCTAAGCTTGGTAGCCACACACGGGGAAGAAACGGAAGGGCGTGTACCAAAAGTGTGCCTTCCCTGAGAGGCAGGGTTATTTTCTTCTTTATGATTTTTATATTTTCCATAGTTATTCAGGAGGCCTGTATTCTGTGCACGTGTGTATACACAGTAGTGTCCTGGGGCGCTGTGACCAGGTCCCCCAGACCGGGGGCTTACACAAGAGAAATGTCTCATCTCGAAGTCTGCAGGCCAGGAGCCCAGGACTGGGGTGTGGGCTGGGCCGGCTGCTCTGAGGCCAGCTCGCAGACTCTGCTCCGTCCCCTCCCCCGCTTCTGGGGGTTGGCCAGCATCTTCGGGGTTCCTTGGCTTGGAGATGCACCACTTGCCTTCCACATCACAAGGTCTTCTGCGTGCGTGTCTCTCTCTGTGTCCAAATGTCCCCCTTCATAAGGACACCAGTCACACTGGGTTTAGGGCCACTCTATTCCAGGGTGACGTCATCTTAACTGAGTCCATCTGCCATGACCGCCTTTCCCAGTAAGGTCACACTCCGAGGTCTTGGGGGTTAGGACTTGAACATATGAATTGTAAGGGACACAGTTCAGCCCGTAACTATCTGCATATATATGTTTACACAGACACACGTATTTTAGGAAGATAATGCAACAGAAAAAAGTGTGTTTTCTTTTTCTTTTTAAGATTTTATTTATTCATTTGACAGAGAGAAAGAGAGAGCACATGCAGGGGGAGCGGTAGGCAGGGGGGAGGGAGAAACAGGCTCCCCGCTGAGCAAAGAGCCCAACCCGGGACTCGATCCCAGGACCCTGGGATCGTGACCTGAGCTGAAGGCAGCTGCTTAACCGACTGAGCCACCCAGGCACCCCAAAAGTGCCTTTTCTTTTCTTTCTTTTTTTTTTTTTTTTAAGATTTTATTTATTTATTTGACAGAGATAGAGACAGCCAGCGAGAGAGGGAACACAAGCAGGGGGAGTGGGAGAGGAAGAAGCAGGCTCATAGCGGAGGAGCCTGATGTGGGGCTCGATCCCTTAACGCCGGGATCACGCCCTGAGCCGAAGGCAGACGCTTAAGGGCTGTGCCACCCAGGCACCCCTAAAAGTGCCTTTTCTTAGCCTGTATTTCTGAAGCGTGGGAGCTGGCTGGGGGGCGCAGCAAGGACGTCGAGGGGGGAGCAGCTGGCCAGTGAGGAGGGCCGCGGTTCAGAGAAGCCAGTAGCCCTGAGGTTCTGGGAACGCAGAGGCCGTGTCCCCGTGTCCTCTTGAGGCAGGTAGACTTGGACCCCAGCAAGTGAGTGCTGTCCGCACTCGGAGGCACCTGACTCTGAGTGGCCATGTGGGGACTGTGGGCTCTTCACCGCGTTCGCAATCCCCTTTTCCCAAATAACAAGCCAGAGGGAGTAGCGGGGAGCAGCTGGATGGTCCTCAAGGCACTGTAGGGCGACAGAGCGGAAAACTGCCTGTGGGGCCCGGGGCTTCCCAGGCCATCAGGCGCCTCTTCCCAGGGGGCTGCATGGTGGGCGAACTTCGTGGAAGGATGCCCCCTGGCCCTGCCGGGCTCTGGCCCACCCACTGCCTCCCCTCTTCCTCCTTCCCTGCAGGCCTGTCCCCAGCCAGCAATGCCGGCCCCCACGCCCCCCGACCTTGCCCTTCTGACTTGTCTCTGGTGGCAGCCCGCCTTCCTCCATCCTCTGCTTGTGAACCGATGACAGGCATTTAGTGACTGTCGCCGAATTTGCCATCATTAACTAACGTATGGCAGCTCGGGGGCAAGAGAAGACCTTGCCTTGGGTCAATGGCAGGGGAAATAGGATACGGACCACGGAAGAGAATTAGTCCCTGGCCCGTTGCTGAGTCCTCTGTCTGCTTGCCTGACTTCCCCTGGGCCCCCACCAGAAAGAGCTAAGCAGGAGCTCGGGTGAGGAACCACAGTTCCTACATGCGGGGAGGCCACTGTGGACAGCAGGGGACATGGGTGTGCGAACACTGAGTAACCCGACTGTGTGGTGAACACCAGCGTGAGGGCTCCTTCTGAACATGGGGGCTTCCCAGACGGCTTCTTAGAGGAGGCAACAGAAAAATGAGGGTTTCCAGGCCTGGAGAGCAGGTTAAAGGGAGGGGGTGGGCACAGGCTGGCAGGAGGGTATCACTCTGGAGGGGCAGGGCGGCGGCCCCTGGTTGCGTAGTGGGAGGCAGGTGAAGAGAGGCTGGAGTCCCACCGGCCCATGTGGCTGAAGCATGTTTTTACCCTGGAGGCCACGGCGGGGGCTGCGTAGGGGTGAGGAGGGAGGTGGGCAGCAGCTTGGGGTCAAAGGAGGAAGGTCTGGCTTGGCCCAGAGGGGCTACGGGAATGAGGGGGCAGCTCCGGAGCCTTGGGGGAGGAGCCCCTTCCCTTCTGACCTCCGGGCGGCCCAGGACAGAGGAGAACAAAGCTGGGCGGGATTTGGGGTGGAGAAGGGAGGCTGAGCAGACTCCTGGTGGAAATATTCAGCAGGCGAGGGGAGACCGTGCAGGTTCTGGGCCAGGGGAGAGTCCCTCCAGGGTGGAGCCGGGATTCCCGAACTTAGGGAGGCCCTGGCAGGACAGGGGCCGATGGGAGGGCCAGGGGAGAGCCCACAACTTTCTTCCTGCCTCTGCTTCCAGTCTCAGCCCTTCTGCATGGACGTTGTCCCCTGGGCCTATTGGCAGGATGGGGGTGACCTGCTGGGTGGACTAGATAATCTGGAGTTGGCTTCCCCTCCTCCTCCTGCACCCACAGGCCTTTCTCCGGGGGTCCCAGGTCCTGCCAGTCCACGTGGCTTTCCCTTCCCTATTCCACTTTCGTTCCAAGGGGGCATATCACCACTGTGGCCTGGGAGAGCTCCAGCCCCGTCACTGGGTCACAGAAATGTAACATGGGGTGGGGGGAGTTCTGCAGACAGCCTGGCAGAGGTGGGCCCAGATCAGGGTATCAGTCCCTTGACAGACTGGGCGGCTTGAACAGCAGGAAGTTACTTTCCCAGGCTGGAGGCCAGAAGTCAGAGAGGGAGGTGTCTGCAGGGCCCTGCTCTCTCCAAGAGCCCCAGGGCAGAATGCCTGCCGGCCTCTGTCCTAGCTGCTAGGGTGGCTGGTGACCCTCTTTTTCTTTGGCTTGTAGATGCGTCACCCCAGTCTCTGCCTGTCTCCTGGTGTGTCTCTTTGTTGGTGTCTCTTTTCTTCTAGGACACCCGTCCTTGGATTCGGGGCCCAGCCTTGTCCAGACTGGTCACATCATACCTTGATTTCCAAATCCAGGCACATGCACAGGCACTCGGGGCTGGGCCTGAGCCATAGGTCTCTGTGGGACACTGGAACCCCCCATAATGGGAGAGAAACACACATGGCCTCACGCTTTGCCCCTTGGCCCTTAGGGAGCTATCTGCCCAAACAAGAAAGTTTCCCCAGGGAACAGTGGAGTGGTGAGAACCCAGCCAGCTGCTCCGAGGGGATAGCTGAGAAACCTCAAGAATGCAGAGCCCCAAACTTCCTTAACCTGAGACAGTGAGAGTCCCGGATCAAAGCATCCTGAGAACAATGCCCCGAGCCAGCAGTGTCTTCCCCCGGTGTCTCATGTCAGGCTCCAACACGCCTGGGTTCTCAGAGCTGCTTTTAACCCCTGCCAGCACCGCGCACGCCCGGCCCCCAGCTCCTCCAGCTCCCCCAGGGCTCCTCCCGAAGTCACTGGGCAGGGCCTGCGTGTGCCAGCAGCCTGCCCAACTGCTCCCCGGCCCAGGGCCGCTCCCACCCACTGGACAGCAGCTTTGACACGGCTCCTTCTTGAACACTTGGGGCCCGCTCCTCCAGCCTTTGCCCTCTTGCACCCGGAGGGCAGACTGGCTTGACCAGCCTGGAGAGTGGCTCTGAGCCAGGGAGAGGGCTGAGCTGGGCGTCAGGAGCTGGGGAGCTGGAGTCCTGACCCGCCCCTGGAATTGCGGGGGCACTGGCCCGGGGCGGGGGTTGGGGGAGACTGGCCCATCCAGCAGCTGGTGGCCACACCCCCAGCCTCAGGATCCACCTCGATGGGGTTCCAGCCCAGCCTGTGGCTTCAGGGACTTGGCACAGGGCCTTAGCCCTGCAGTGGCTCAGTTTCCTCATCTGTAAAGTGGGCTAATAGGAGCCCCGTCCCCGGGGCTGTGTAGTTAGATGGCACCGTGCCTGTAATGCACGTCGCTCTGAGGGACCCTGGAGCCTTGTAGCTCTAGGCCTTGCTTTCCTCACTTGCATATCGAGTGACAGAACCCCCGGGTCCCTTCCAGGTCCTTGCCGCCGCCTGCGCCCCTTCCAGGGTCTGTGCAGTGCCCGCTCCTGCAGAGAGAGGCACGGCTTCCAACTCCGGAAGAGTTGGAGGATAATCGGAGACATTCTAATGACTTTAAGAGCTTCTTTGATCAAAAATCAGTCTGGCCAGGGCAGTGCCAGGCAGAGGTGTGTGGGAGCATTCCCCCACAGAGGCCGGGGCGAAGACTTACACAGGCAAACCAAGGAAGCAAGCACGACATTACTGGATTGGCTGCAGTGCTAAGCCTCACTGGCTGCTCGTGATCCGTTGTCCTTGGAGCTCTGGCTTGGTGACCTTGAGGCACTTACAGACTCAGGTTTCACTTTGCACTGGAGGACCACCGCTGCACTGGAGCTGTCTTGGTGTGATGGCCTCCTTGTTCACTTCACACCTGCTCTGGGGACACCCCAGTCCCCAAGGCCACCCTGCCCCCTTCTGCCCTATGAGGACTAAGTGGCTCCCCTAGGGCAAGCCCCTGGCCAGGCCAACCCCACAGGCTGTGATCTTGACCATCTCATAGCTCACAGTGATGTGGTTTTGGAATCTAGGTGAGGTTTGATGGGGTGAGGTCCGGAGCCGACCACCAAGAAAGACATCTTGAGATGTCTTTGGTGCAAAAAGGTGGCTTTATGAAAGCATGGGGACAGGACCCATGGGCAGAAAGAGCTGCTGCCTGGGGGTTGCGAAGGGTGACTGATTACAGACTTGTGAGTTGGGGGAGGTAAGGAAAAGCGAGGTTTCAAAAGAGACGCCCAGGATACCGGAGGATACCCTCTAGCAAGGCATTAACAGGAAGACAGTTGGGAGCTTCCTGGAAGAATGTCACACATGTCCCCCTAGGACTGGGGGTGGGGGTGCCTGGCACCAGCTTTGCTTTGTCCTCAGCCTCTTCTCCTTCATCAACGGAGCCCCGCCCCCAGGTCAAAAGACCCTGAGGTCACAGGGTCCCCAGGTCACAGGGACCCAAGGTTGCTGGGTCCCAAGGTCACAGGGACTCAGAAGGGCCTGCCCCCAGGGGGCCCTGCGCCAGGCTCGGAACTATGCTGCGGCCATCCAGAAGGTCTTATTACTACTTGAATGTTCATGTTGTTGCAGGCATGTTCATGTTGTCCGGGGGCCCCCGAAGTATGGGGCCATACTGCCCCCTCTATAGGGATCCAGGAGCTTCCCTCTCTCAGACTCAGGCCCCATCAGGGCGGGTATATGACCCCTGCACCTGCAGGAGGAGAAGGGAGACGTGGAGACCTGGGTGAACACCTTCACACAAGACAGACCCAGACCCTGGGCTGCTGTTCTGGGCTTACAGGAGGGGGTAGGCACAAAAGAAGGGGCAGAAATCTCATCTGAGGAGGCCTAGTTGGGGATGGGGGCTCCTGGGGACCGGGAGGAGGGTCCGCATTAAAGACAGGGAGGACCGAGCATGTGAAGGGCCAGCAGGGACCGGAGGGGAGGACACAGGAGACACTGACTCCCAGAGCGAGGCCAGGGGAGCGCGGTGCTGGGGAGGGGGCACTGACCCAGGAGCTCCCCCTCTCCTCTCTGCTCTTGTGGGGGTGGGGCTGAGAGGCTCCATTGTTCGGCCCCACTGCACAGCAGGAAGAGGGCGCTTGCTGTGGGCTGGAGGTGGGCGCAGGACAGAGACCCAGCATGGAGACAGCAGCCACCGGGGCCGGGGACTCAGGGTAAACACCTGCTATCCCCCAGCAGAGGGAGGTGTGGGTCAGCCGAGGCCAGTTGAGGCCAGTTGAGGCTAGCCGAGCCAGCAAGCGTGAACTTTCAGTGCTTCCTGCCTGTGAGCCTGTGGCTTTCCTGCAGGGTCCTGGGGGGCGCAGGGTTTTGCCAGGTGGGCGGGAAGGAGCGAGGGGCTGGGGCCGGGGACTGGGGGTCTGCAGGCAAACGTGCTGTCAGCCATGGACTGTGAGGTGAACAGGGAGGGCATGATAGGAAAGGGGATGGGGCTGGTCTGGCAGGGGCGCCTGAGACTCAGGAGGACAGAAGGTCACAGCGTGGAATGCTCAACATGACCTTGCCCAAAGAGAGGCCTGGCCTCGGCCCTGCGGCTGCTGGGAGGGGGTCTCTAGTCCCCCTGCAGGGCCATGCCTGGTGGTGTCTCTGTGAGCCTGGGGCCCTTGGGCCTCACTGAAGAGCCTAACAACGTGCCTGGAAGGTCTCCAGCCCACTGTGGTGGGAAGTCGCCCACGGAGGTGGAAGAGACAGCATCATGTCCGGGCGCTCTCTGGTTGGCACCGGCCACCGGGGCTGGCCTGGTTGGCTCGTCCTAGAGCGGGAATGTGTCCAGAAGGAGTGAGTGTCTCCTGACGCTGTCCCAGGAGACGGGACAGAGTGAGGTTTACGTGGATACAGCCAAACACCAACCTCACCCCCTCCCCGCGATCTTGCTTTGTTCAGACGGCTCTGTCGGAGGCAGGTCTCAGGGGTGGGGGTGCAGGTGCTCTGCGGTGAGGCTTTCCTGAGGGTCAGGGGCTCGCTGCGTGTCCATCAGGGACTGGGAGGGCCCCCTACAATGGGCAGTGTCCCTGAGGACGACATTCATTTTCTGGGGCTGCTGTAATGAAGGGCTGAGCACCAGGGGCCTAAACAGCAGAAACATGTTCCCTCGTGGTCTGGAGGCCAGAGTCTGAAACTGGGGTGTCTGCAGGGCCATGCTCTCTCTGAAGGCTGTAAGGGGTGCAGGGGTCATTCCTGACTGCCCCCCTTCCTCGGCTTGTAGGCACCTTGCCCCCAGCCTTGCTGGTCATGTGGCCTCCCCGTGCATCTGTATGCCTCTAGTTCCTGTAAGGACGCCAGTCATGGACTCAGAACCCACGCTAATTCAGGGGGACCTCATCTGAACCTGATAAGGTCACTTTCATGGGTACCGGGGGTTAGCATGTCAGCATGTGTTTTGGGAGGACACGATTCACTGCACACCGCGACCTGTGAGGGAAGGGTTCTGCTTCTCTTTAGTGACAGCACATGCCCCATTTGTTTGCCCCTCCCCCCTTCACCCCTGCACTACCACCTCCCACCCCTCTCCACCTGCTGCCCCCAGGACTTCCTTTGCCTGGAGGTCACCTCCCCCAACCCCCACTGCTCAGGGGGCTTCACCTCCACAAGCTTGACCTCGGCTTGGCCACCGCCCTTCCCCAGCCCTGTCTCTTTCTGTCCGGGCCCCTCCCTGCCAGAGCCTGGAAGGAGAGCAGGCAGCGGGGTCTGAATTCCAAGGCGGGGGCAATGGGGAGCTTGAACCTGGGTGGCCACCGCACTCCTTTTGCAGGCTCCTTAAAGGGAAACGCAGATCAGACTGTGCACCAAGGCCATCCCTGCAGGGGGCGCTCCGGAAGGCCCTCAGATGCACCCGGGGGTCCCACCGCCCTCCCGTCCCTCCCTGCCCTGCCGGGCTTCTAAGTAGTCCTCCTACCCTGGCTCTTAAATAATCCATGAGTCCTCTGTAGTGCATCCAAGGGGACGGTCCATTCCTCCCCGTGTGACCCCCCACTGCTGCTCCAGGGCCCCTGCCGCGGAGCCGGGTCCTAGCCGGCGCTGTGCACACACTCACCCGGCACTCCCCTCGGCCTTGAAGCTGGGACATCTGGGGTGAGATTAGGAGGCGGGGCCATGGGAGGTGCTTAGGTGGGGAGGGCGGTGCCTCAGGCTAGGGGGTCAGGGGCCTTCCTTATGGAAGAGCCCCCGGAGCGCTCCCTCCTGCCTTCCCCTGTGCCGACAGTGAGGGGGGCCCTCCCCCGGCCACGCAGCACCCTGAGGAGGGTGAGAGACACTCCTGTCGTTCGCAAGCTCCCAGTCTGTGGTACTGGGGGCTGAGTCCCTAAGTGTGAGTTGTGTTAGCACGGAAGACGCAAGGGGAGGGTTTCCGGCCCTGCTTCGTTCACTTCACAGCATAGCAGGAACACCCCTGCGCGGTCCCCACACCTCCCGTGTGTTTGCAGCCTCAGCCCAGGGAGACTGGGGAGCCACAGTGGGCGGCTGTTGGAGGCACCAGGGAGGCCTGGGGCTCCAGCGCCAGTTAGCATCGAACATGCTACGCCGTGGATACTTCAGATGTTATTCAGTGGCCCCTACGGTGACACATGCTGGTGACCCTGATCACTTCCGACACGGGTGACCCCGTGTGTTTTGGAGGGAGCTCCTCGTGCCTGTCACTGGAAAGGAAGCTGGCAGGAGGAGGCCACTATCCCTGTCACGGACGTGCCCCCTCTCTGCACACAGGGCCGCAGCGAGCGGACGTTCCTGGACTGGAAGCCCAGCAGCCGGGCTGAAGTCATCCTAGAGTCACAAATAGGACATACAAAGAGGGAGAGAGAGAAGAAGGGGGTGGGGAGCTGGGGAAAGAGAAGATAGAGCAGCAGAGAAATTTATCTGAGTCTGGAGGCAGAGGGGAAGGTGGTGAGTGGGGAGAAGGGAAAGCAGTTCTGGGGGTAAGGGAACCCGACTGCCCACTAACCCGAACCCAAATCCAAACCCAAACCCAGCCTACGGAGTGCTGTCAGCTGCTGGGCGTCGTTTTAAGACCACATGTAACAGCTCACTTCACCTTCCCGACAGCACTGTGAGTAGGAAAGGGAGGCACAGAGAGGTCAAGAGACTTGCCCAAGGTCACACAGCTGGTAGTGACAGAGCTGGGACTCCAGCCCAGGACATCACCTTCTGACCCCGGCAGCCCGGTGGGGAGAGGATGGGAGTCTCCAACCCTCCCTCCCCTCCGTTCCTGGTGGGAGGGCCAGAGGGCAGGAACTGCTTTGCGGCAGCGGCAGAGGCTAGCGAGGGGGGCACACGCCACCATAGGGTCAAGCCGGGCATGTCAGCGTGGCCGTTCCTTAGAGCTAAAGTTTTATTTTTATTTTCAAACAAACAGGGACCGTGTATACAACAGAACAGCAGTATTTCGCAGCCTTTACAGATAAAACAGAAGTCTTCCCAGACGGGTTGACCTTCAGCTACGGAACTTAGGGCCAAAGATGCCTTGGCTGTGCCCTGAGCTTTCTCTGCTTCTGGCAGCGGTCCAGCGGAGTCACCGGGAGCTGGCTCATTCGGTAGCTGTGGATGCTGCCCTGTGGGTCCCAGGGCACCCTCGTGTGTGATTAGTGGCAGAGTTGGACAGAAACCAGGATTTTCTTTCTTCAAATATTCAGCGACTCCATGCAGTGTCCTGAGGGCTTGGTGGGTGTCCGATGGGCCAACAACATGGGCAGCGTGTGGTTGGGCGGGGCGTGAGCACCTGCCCCCTGTCCCTCCGTCCACCCCTCACCAGCTGACCTTGTACCAGGGAGGGCCGTCCTGTCTTATTTGACAAAAGGGTTATCGGGACTGTGGGTGGAGCAGGGAGAAGGCAGACCGACTGGGCCTTCACCCACCGGATAGTCTCGGATCAGCTGCGTCGAGCACAGGGTGACCTCTGGGGAAGCTGTGTGGCTCACCGAAACAGAATGAGGTTCCTAATGATGCACCGCTGTGACTGGGGCAGGATCTGCCTGTCCGAACTGCCACCGTGGCTTACGGATTATCCTGAGCTTCAGGGGCTTGGAAACAGCATGTGGAGACAGGCTCTCCGCGTCCCCTTCCTTCCTAGAAGCAGGAGGTGGAAGTCCCACGGGAACGGTGCCCTCTCTGTGCCAGGAAGAAGGACGCATTCCCATCACCAGAGGTGGGAAGTTCTATGCGAACAGACCTTGTTAAGATAACTCCGACCTCCCTGTCCCTGCCTATACATGGTGGTGATGTCCACGTTCGCCTCTTTGCTCAACCTGCTATAAAAGCCGTTAGGTGCTGCCCGTCCTTGGGTTCTTCGTTTCCTTGCGAAGGCTCCCATGCCCCATGGAGTTTGCATTAAATGAGCGTGTGCTTTTCTCCTGTTCCTCTGCCTTACATTGCTGAATTCTGGGGCCCAGCCAGAGACCCTGGGGGCTAGAGAAAGTTCGGCCCCCCCCACAGCTGCATGACACCAGGCACGGATCCGTCAGATGGACACTGGCCAGGGCCCTGGGCCCCCCATGAACCAGGGCTTACCTCTCTAGGGAGGTCCCCACTTGGAGGGTCTTGGGAAGCAGCTGTATAAGGACCAGTCCTGCTTCAGGGACAAGAGGCCCAGCCCTGCGGTGCTGCGATGTCCAGCTGAGCACTGTCTCCACCCTCTGTCCTCAAGGTTGCCGGTCCCTCCCGGTAGACGCTGCACCTTGTGCTTCCTTGTGGTCCCACCACCCCTTCTGCGGACACCGTGGGGGCTTCTCCAAAGAGTAGGACTGGCTCTTGTTTTCGTCTGTGGGTCCCCACATGTGCCTTGTATGTGGCCGGGGTGAATAAGCACGGAACGACTTGAAGAGATGTGTTTGTCGACTGAATAAAAAACCCTGCATGAAGAGGGCGTGGCTCTATATCGTTAGCTGTTGCTGTGTAACAAATTTACCCAATTAGCTCACAGTCTCCGTGGGTCAGGAATCCGGGAACAGCCCAATGGAGTCTCGTCTCCGGAGCCCCTCCCAAGGTTGCAGCAAGGTCAGTTGGGGCCACGGCCGTGCCAAGGTTCTGCCAGGTGTGTCTGGCTGCAAGCTCATTCAGCAGGTGTCAGCAGGATTCAGTTCCCGCACGGGGGCTCTGGCCTCTCCAGCAGGGCTGCTCACTTCATTGGAGCGTGCAGGCAGAGAAGGCGGTCGAGAAAGTCCCCCGAGGTGCAAGTCAGTCCTGAAACCTAATCGTGGATGTGAGACTCCATTGCTCTTGTATTCTGTTAGAAGCAAGTCACTAGGACCAGCCCCCACTCAAGGGGGAGCGATGGAGCAGGACGTGAACACTCAACGGTGACATCACCGAGGGGGGGCCCCACCCGGAGCTTGCCCGCCGCCCAGCACTGAGCAATGGGGTGGAACTGACCGGAAGCAGCAGCAACAGCTGATACTCACCATGGCGTCATGAGGCGTCTGCCCCTGGCCTAGGGCCTCATGTGAAATACCTCCAGCTACAGAGGCCCAGCCCGTTGTTACCCTCCGCTATCCTCTGATAACGCAGACTGAGACAGCGAGTGACTTTCCTGTGATGGTTCATGAGGGACGGAGCCTGGTGCCGACCCAGATCCTCTTGGCTACATGGGTTCAATCTTACCGCGTCCTGATCTCAGCCTGTCTCAGCGTTGAATGATTCACTCTAAGCAGGCTTCCTGGAGGAGGTGGCACCAGGTGCAATCGTGAAGGAGGCAAAAGACTGTAGCCTGATGACTTGGATGAAGGACGTTCTCATTGGGGGAATGCCAAATGCCAAGGCCGGGCTCCCCCGACCTCAGCAGCAGGATTTTGGTGCTGGGATGAGGTGGCAAAAGCCTGTCTTCGGGCTACTAATTCCACTGCACATTCTGAAAGCTGCTACCGTATGAAACGCGCTTCTGCCCTGACATTCCTGACAACACCCTGTTGCCACCGGCCAAGGTTTACTCTTGGCAAAAGGACCCGCAGCCTGAGGTTACGGGGGACAGAACACCAAACAGCGACCGCACTACTGTGACAAGATGCCGGCGATGCTCCCGTCGTGGGCCTCACCGAGGCATCACCGAGAGGCCGCGGTGGCTGGGCTCTCCGCACCCAGGCGTGATGGGCCACAAAGGCAAGACAAAGAATTGCCCAAGCCCCACAGGGGTCTGGCCCTCCCCTCGGCCAGAGCGGCCTCACCACCGAAGCTCTGGATCGTCACTTCCAAGACCGTGAATTCCAGCACCTGCCCGGCGGCCCCGAATCAGCGAGTCCTTCTCCCCACTCTGGACCCTTCTTTCCACTGTTCCACGGTAAAGGGTCTGCACGCTGCAGATGAATGAAGATCCCCTCGGAAGTCAGTCGGCTCTGGATCAGCACGCAGGAACAACGAGACGGTGTTTGGGGTCAGGAAACCGTGAGGCTGACCTTGGCAGTGGTCCCATCTGGAGGAATTTTCTTCCGGGCTGCACACGGGGCGGGGCTCCGTGTGTGCAGCGTTGGTGTCCTGGCTCGGGGCCTGCAGGGCGTGAAAGGGGATGAGCTCCCCGGGGCGGCTGGAGGAAAGCACCGCAGACAGGTGGCTGGAAGGCACGGATATGTACTCTCTCAGGGCTCTGGACACCACACATCCAAGATCGGTGTCACAGGGCTGGCGAGGGGACACTCTGTTCCTTGCCTCTTGCAGCTTCTGGTGGCCCCCGGAAATCCCTGGCAGGTGGCTGCTTCGCTCTGATCTCTGTCCCTGGGGTCACATGGCCTCCCCCTGCCTGTGTGTGTGTGTGAAACCTCCCTCTGCCTTGCTTCCAGAAGGACATTGCAGTGGCCTTTAGGGACTATCTGGACAATCCAGGCCAATCTCCCATCTCAAGATCTTTCACTTAATCACACCTGCAAGGTCCTTTTTCTCCTTATCAGGCCACATTCATAGGTTCCAGGAACTAAGACACGGGTACCCCGGGGGGGCACCGTCCAGCCATCCTTCCACAGACGGTGACTGCAGGGTGTGGGGGGGTTCCCCTGGTTGTACTGCCAGGCTCAGGGCACCTCTGACCTCTGCCTCCCCGCTCCGGGTGGCCACCTCGGGCCCGTCGACACCCACGGGGAAGCAGGTGTGGATTGGCAGAGGTGAGGACACATGCTGGGATCCACGGACGACATTGGCACCCCAGAAAGCACCCATTGTCTCCCCTCTTCCTGGCCTACTCTGTGGGACATTGAGACATCCACCATGCCCACCCCCATGCAGCACGAGCAAAGGCAGAGAGAGTCTGGGGCTGCCCTCCCAGGCGCTCCACGTTCAGCTGCCTATGTGCGAGAACCCAGCTTGGCACGCTGACCCCAAGGGTCAGTGTGAGTTTGGTGCCATCAGGACTGTGATTTCGGGGCCTTTGCATCCTGGGCAGGGTCCTGCGCTCCAGGCCCTGGTTCGTGGCCCATGACTGCAGGGTAGCCAGGGCCTGAGGACATGGCCACGAGGGGTGTGCCCTGCAAGGCTCACGGGGCCCATCCTGCCAGCAGCCCTGGCACAGGCCACCCCCTCCCAGGTGCCGCTCGCTCCTCCAGCAAAGATGCTGGGCCTGGGAATTTTTTTTTTTTTTTAGACTTCATTTATTTATTTCAGACAGAGAACGAGAGAGAGAGAGAGAGAGAGCATGAGCAGGGGTGAGGAGTGGGGTAGAGGGAGGAGCAGGCAGAGGGAGAGGGAGAAGCAGGCTGCTCACCCCCCTCCCACCCCCCGTGTGGGGCTCGATCCCAGGACCCTGAGGCCATGACCTGAGCCAAAGGCAGACGCTTAATGGACTGAGCCACCCAGGCGTCCCTGTCTGGGAACTGTTCTGCTCATGTCGACCCCAGCACACACTCCTGGGGACCTATGGTGGGGGTCAGAGCCCCGAGATCCAGCTGCCCTGACTCTGCTTCCTCCGGAGCTGGCCCTGGACACTAGAGAAATGACGGTGGAGGCAGGTAAGTCACAAGCGGCTGACTCAGGCTCATTGCTGCTAGTAGGAGGGGTGCATGGGGCTCAGGGACCCCCAGGCAGTGGTTTGGGAGGAAGGATGCTGCGGGAGCCCCTGCCGTGCCTCCTCCCCCACCCCGCGGAGCTCCTGGAGGCACCGGCTTGCCCAGAGGGCGGGGGTCTGGGTTTCCACGACCTAGTTAGGGCTGCCGCTCTTACAGATACTGTCCCTCCTTTTTCTTCTTAACCCTCTGTGTCAGTGTCCTAGGGCTGCTGTGACAAAAAGCGCCACAAATCAAGGGGCCTGGAACAACAGACATTTACTGTCTCCCAGCTCTGGGGGCCAAAAGCCCCGTGTCAAGGTGGCCGCAGCACCGTGCGCCCTCTGAAACCTGTAGGGAAGAATCCTTCCGTGCCTCCTCCAGCCTCTGGTGGCAGCCGGTGGTCCCTGGTGTCCCTTAGCTTGTAGCTGCATGGCTCCCATTCCTGTCCCCCTCTTCGCATGGCTTCTCTCTGCGGCTCCATCAGAATTGCTCTCTTCTTATAGGGGCACTTCCTATGGGCCGGCCCTAACCCAGTGCGACCTCATCCACAAAGACCCTATTTCCAAATGAGGTCACATTCACCAGGAGTTCGGCCTTCAACATATCCTTTTTCGGGGCGGGGGTGGGGGGGCGGACCCAATCGGAACAGCAAGGCGCCAAAGGTGAGCTCTGAGACGGAAGCCCTGGCAGCCCAGCAGGCTGAGGGCACATGGTAAGGGGGCTTGCAACTCACTCTTTTTTTTTTTTTTTAAGGTTTTATTTATTTATTCGACAGAGATAGAGACAGCCAGTGAGAGAAGGAACACAATCAGGGGGAGTGGGAGAGGAAGAAGCAGGCTCATAGCAGAGGAGCCTGATGTGGGGCTCGATCCCGGAACGCCGGGATCACTCCCTGAGCCGAAGGCAGACGCTTAACCGCTGTGCCACCCAGGCGCCCCTGCAACTCACTCTTTGTCGGCTTGGGGCACAGCCTGTCGCGGCCCCAGGGCTTGGTCATGAGCTCCTTGTTGCCAGCTCAAAGAAGCAGCATGAAGGCAAGGCCAGGATCTCACTGGAAAGGGAAACAAGGAAGCCGTATGAGCTGCTTTGGGAATCCCAGTCTATCCTTGGGGTTTCAGCCATTTGCCTGCAAAGGTTAAAAATCACACCTTCTGGGGGCGCCTGGGTGGCTCAGTCGTTAAGCGTCTGCCTTTGCCTCTGGGCGTGATCCCAGGGTCCTGGGATCGAGCCCCGCATCGGGCTCCCTCCTCCTCGGGGAGCCTGCTTCTTCCTCTCCCACTCCCCCTGCTGGTGTTCCCTCTCTTGCTGGCTGTCTCTCTCTCTCTGTCAAATAAATAAATAAAATCTTAAAAAAATATATTTTTTTAAATCCCGCCTTCTGATCCTCTTAGAACATCCCAGAAATGATTAGAAACACCAGCCTCCGTTGTGAACTGAGATCTGACCCCAAGGTCAAACCATTCTCCATGGGCTTTTTGCTGTGCTGGAGAGACGTCCCACCACCGACGCCTGGGTCTGTCTTCGTTCATCATGTTTTAGGCTTCCTCCCTATTTCAATACAGCAGATTATTTTAATTGTGCAAACAATATGGACAACCCATACTTGGGGGATGACCCCCAGCATAGGGATCCCTTTTACTCGTAGGTCTGTATCCTAAACAAGGCTTACAGAAAAAAAAGCAGGAAACCAATTTAGACCAACAGCATGACCAGAACTTTGTAAGAGGGGCGCCTGGGTGGTTCAGTCGGTTAAGCATCTGCGTTAAACTCAGGTTATGGTCCCAGGGTCCTGGGATCCAGCCCGGGTCTATGCTCCCTGCTCAGCAGGGAGCCTGCTTCTCCCTCTGCCTGCCGCTCCCCCTGCTTGTGCTTGCTCTCTCTCTGTGAAATAAATTTAAAAAGTAAAAAAATAAAAAGAACTTTGTAAGAAACACAAGCAAACTCCCTCCCACTGCAATACACATGACACACAATACAGAGAAAGATTTTTTTTTTAACGTACCAAAGTCTGAACCGTGGTTCTCTAGGGAGTGGGAATATGGAATGACTTCTTTCCCTTTCCTTTTTATAGGGATTTTGACCTGCAGGAATCCCCACGGCTTGTTGTGCAGTACTGAGCAAAGATAACACTTGCCCGCTCTTGAGTCTGGGGCTATGAGCTTTTTGAAAGCACCCCGTCTCCTTTGTGTGAACAAATGGGGTTTCTCTTTCTTTGTTTTTTGTTGTTTGTTTGTTTGTTTGGGGGGGTTGGTGCCTGTTTACTGTGGGAGGGGAGCAGCCAGACTATCTTTCCCAAGAGCATACCTTAAAGTTTCCAAGATACTTGAGTCTCAGGGTAAGCAAATGCTTATCTAGGATTATTTGCCTGGTGATCGAAGTGGCTCTCTGAAAAGCCCCCCCCC
>NW_024426552.1:4289684-4300593 GCF_017311325.1 Ursus maritimus
CCCCCCCCCCCCCCCCCCCCCGTGTCAAGAGTAACTCTTAGTTAAGACGTAAATTATTAACACGTTCTTACAGAAGAAGATGCAGAATGCCCGTGAGGGCTGTGCAATAGTTGCCTACACCTTCTTGTTTTGTAATTGCTCAGTATACTTCCAAAGCATAAAGGCTATAAAAGTCAGGGGAGACAGGCCAGGAAATCTCTGGTTTGCGTTTCTGCTTTACAGATTAGAAAGTAAATGGAATGGATCATATTTCAAAGAGTTTTCTTAGCACCTATTGTCCGCTTGCCCAAGGAATCCTGCCGGTTTAGGACGAAAGGTTCTTTCTGAGAACTGAAAAATCTGGCACCTGCTCTGGGGCCAAGATTTTCCCAAAACCCCCTTTCTGCCCCTCGGTGACTTTATAGAACTCATTTTCCTTTAAAGCGGGCTGTCGCCTCCACAGTCTGTGTGCTAATAATCAACTAGGGTCAAGTGTCCCGGGAGTGGGACAGAATAGTCCCAGGACGTCATTGCCCTTCTCCGGTTGCCAGGCAGCCCCTCCTTCACCAGAGATGCACAAAACAGGCTGGAGGCGATGCCAGAAGGGAAGCCTTATTCCAGGTCAGCCCCACCGCCTGCTGGAAAGGGACAAGACAGAGGAATCTCTCTCGGGGCCACTCACTCAAGAGGCAGCGTTGTCTTCTCGCCTCCGGAGCCCTGCGTTGGTGGAATGGATCTTGAAGCTCCTGGGTGCGGCTGGTGTGTGTTACCAACGGTGCTCCCTGGGGGCCCTCTGCCGGCCCGCCGTCTGTCTCATCGGCAGCCTCACCTCCTTACGGTGGGACTGCCCCAGAGCCGTGTGCGGGGGTTCATGGGCTCCATGTGTTTACTGGGTATCAATGTGAGAAGCGTTACTCAGCCAAGGGGAGGCTCGCGGTGCCCAGGTTCAGTGACTGCAGGTTTCAAATGGTCAGATGTTTGCAGCGGCTGTTGGTGGGGCAGGATGCTACTGCGGTCCCCTCTGGAGGCTTCTATAGTCAATTCCTTCATTGTCTCCAAGAGTCCCCTGAGCAGGGGGCGGTGGAGGAGGTCGCCCCGGGGACCAGGGCTGGTTGTAGACACCTCTGCTCTGCTGTGCACTGACTACAGCCTTGGACAGCCAGTCTTTCAGAGCCCACTGACTCTTCCTTTAAAAAGTGGGTATTTCTCCCAGGAATCAGCCCAACAGAAGGGCTTGCACAAAGATACACATGTTCACAATCACATTGTTTGTGATAGCAACAGTAACGACGGAAGAGACAAGATGAAGACCGTTAGTAGAGGAACAATGTTATTTTAACATCTTTGTATGAGGAAATACTACACAGGCGCTAAAAAGAACAGGGTAGATCTGTGTGTGGGCGCGGAAGAAGTCCTTGTTGTTTTACCCAGAGGAGCAAAATGATGAAGGATAAGCACCTTACAGAACTCAGTGTGTGGATAGACACATATCTATCCTATTTATGTAATGTGTATACTGTGAACATTTATATGAGTTTGAAATACTGACTTATAAACAGTGGAAAATTAATACTTACTTCAGTGGGATTCCTGTTGTGTCCCCTTTGGGAACAGTCGTCCTTCAGGAACCAGGACCTCTAAACCCACAGAGCTCACAGCGGTGGGGGTCAGCGCACACAAATTCCCCAAGTGGGTCACTGGGAGAAATGGTAAGTAGGGACCCTCCTAGTTTCCAACCCTTGGTTTCCAGACTCGTGTTTTCTACCCGTTATGGACTCAATACCATATAAAGGCCACTGATGAAGAGCGTCTGACGGTTCTGGAGGAGGGTACATCCTCCTCATGAGATTCACCTCCAGACTGACCTTCAACAGGCTTCCATTGCTGGAGGGCTGGGTACTCAGCCGCAGCAGGCAGCTAGATCAGCCTCAGTGAAGAGCATAGCTTCCTCTCCTCACCCCCTGGCTCCGGCACTCACGCACCCTCTGTGCAGACGATAGAGACGGGCTAGCCACAGCTGGCCGTGTAGTTTTGTCTACCTGACCGTGTAGCACCACTTCATGGGGGCTGTGCTCTGAGTCGTGGTAGTCTGGTCCAGCATGGGAGAAGCTGGAAGTCACCACTCTGTCCTAACAACAGGTAAATAGCAGAACAAGTTGAAAAATCAATGGTTCTTCTTAGATTTGTAAGAGAAGTGAGGTCACAGGGCAAACCACTGCTCCCCCCCCCCAAAATGGAGGCACCCACAGGTGAATACAGAGAATCATAATTTGCTGGGGCCGGGTCCAGGGCAGGGAAACCCAGACTGTAATTCACAACTTGCTGGAGGCTCAGTGTAGACAAGGCTGAGAGATTAAAAACTTCAGGGGACCCAGTCATGGGAGGCTCCTGCACTGTTGTGAGTTTTACACCTCCTAGAATTCTTGGTGATAGAGGAAGATCCTCTCATGCTTCTGGTGGGGTGAGGGGGTAAAGGAATCATCTTGAAATCTGGCAGAGCATTCTTAACAAGGCTCACTCAGGAAAAACTATTAACCAGAACTTAACCACCGAGGGATTTATCAGCCTGACTGACCCATGGAAAGGAAAATACCTAACTCAGCCCCTCTAGCCATCCTGTCTCATGGAAGGGGGGAGGACTGAGAAACTCTTGAAAAGAGGCACAGGCTCGCTGGAAGCCTGAGCCCTGATCACAGGACTACAGAATGCGTCCCTCCCCGCCAACACCTCACTACCAAGTACCAAAGATTATTTACAGCAGTTCCTTCTACCCAGGGCATCATGTCTGGCTATTGAGAAAGCAATCACAAGGCAAAAGCTAAAGAGCAATCTGCAGACAGAGCACACGACAGAACCGGACATGGCTGACATGCTGGAGTTACCAGACCGGAAATTCAGAACAACTCTGACGAACATGCTAGAGGCTCTGATGGGTAAAGCAGACAGCATGCAAGAACAGATGGAGAAATGTAAGCAGAGAGATGGAAATCCTAAGAAAGAACCAGAAAGAAACACTAGAGACAAAAACACTGCAACAGAAATGAAGAATGCCTGTGATGGGCTTCCTAGTGGACTGGACACGGCTGAGAAAGCATCTCTGAGCTGGAGGAGCTGCAAAACTGCAATGCAAAGGGAACAAAGATGAAAACCCAGAACAGAACGCCCAAGGACCATGGGACAACACGGAAGGTATAACCTCTGTGAAGTGGGAACAGCAGAGGAGAAGTGAGAGAGAAAGCAGCAGAAGACAAACTTGAAGCAATAATGACTGAGAACCCCCTTAACTATTGTCAGATACCAAACCACAGACCCAGGAGGCTCAGAGAACGTCAAACAGCATAAGTACAAAAATCAACTATACCTGGGCACATCATTTCCAAACTGCAGAAAATCAGAGATAAAGAAAAAAATCCTCAATGAAGCCAAAGGAAAAAAAACCTTACCTACACAGGCCCACAGACAAGAATTACACCAGCTTCTCCTCAGAAGCCATGTGAGCAAGGAGAGAGGAGAGCAAAATATTTCAAGTGTTGAGAGGGAAAAACCTGTCACCCAAGAATCTTGTACCCTGCAAAATTATCCTTCAAAAGTGAAGGGAAAATGAAGACTTTCTGAGACAACTAAGTATTGAGGGAAATTTTTGCCAGTAAACCTCCTTTGCAAGAAGGTCTTTAGAGAAAAGGAAAGTAATATAGGTCAGAAAATTTGGTCTATATAAAGTAAGGAAGCACAATGAGGAAGGAGTAAGAGGAGGTAACATAACGACTTCTATTTTTCTTATTTTTGATTTGGTACAATGGTTTGTTCACAATGATAAGACCAACAATGTATTTGATTATGTATGTTTATGTATATATTATATATGTATACATAAGTATACACATGATGCTTATATACATATGTAGAAATATTTAATTTCTACATAGAAACATATACATAGAAACATATACATAGCATACATAGAAACATATACATATATGAAATAATTAACTGTGGTTTTATATTTAAAGTGGGATTTCTGGTAGATAGCAGATAGTTGGTCTTGCTTTTTTATCCAATTTAAAAATCTCTGTCTTTTTATTTTGATGTTTAGACCTTTTACATTTAATGGAAGTTGTTATACACTTAAATGTAAAATACCATCTTGCTGGTTGTGTTCTATTTCTGCCACTTGTTCTTTTTTCTCTTTTTCTTCTTTTCAGGTTTCGCTTGTTTTTTTTTTTTTTTAAGATTTTTTATTTATTTGACAGAGAGAGACACAGTGAGAGAGGGAACCCAAGCAGGGGGAGTGGGAGAGGGAGAAGCAGGNNNNCTTCCTGCTGAGCAGGGAGCTCGATGCAGGGCTCGATCCCAGGACCCTGGGATCATGACCTGAGCCAAAGGCAGACGCTTAATAACTAAATGACCCAGGCGCCCCCAGGTTTAGTATTTTTAATTATCCCATTTCGTCTCTACTTTTGTCCTCATCAGTTACACATCTTTTCCAAGTGGATTGGTCAAGAATTTGTAATTTACACCTTTAATAGAACACAATATACCTCCAAATGATATTATGCTGGTCATCTGTAGTGTTGGGACTCCACAGCAGTGTATTTCCGCATCACATTGTCTGGGGAGGGTGTCTCCTTTACTTCTACACATGTGAAGAACCCCCAGTGCATTGTGACAGTGTCTGCTCTCAACAGTAGATTATCTTGTAAAGCTTTTTATATTTAGCTTCTCTCTAGAATCATTTCTAGAGCAGCTTTTTCCCCTTGTGCACATCAGGTTTCTCTCTGCTCTCCCAATCACTGGCTTGAAGAAATTTTCTTAATATTTCTGGTAGTGGGTGTCTGTGGTTAATCTCTCTTCAATTTTGTTTATCTGAGCAAGTGTTTATTTCACTTTAATTTTTTTAAAGATTTATTTATTTGACAGAGATAGAGATAACCAGCGAGAGAGGGAACACAAGCAAGGGGAGTGGGAGAGGAACAAGCAGGCTTCCAGCAGAGGAGCCTGATGTGGGGCTTGATCCCAGAACGCTGGGATCATGCCCTGAGCCGAAGGCAGACACTTAATGACTGAGCCACCCAGGAGCCACTATTTCACTTTAATTTTTAAAGATGCTTTCCTAAAAGTTTCATAGGGTTGACAGATTTTTGTTTTAGTATTTTAAAGATGTCTTTTCGTTGTCTTTTGAATTGTATGCTTTCTAATTAGACTCTGAAGAGATTCTCATCTTCATTCTTTATGAAGCATGTCTTTTTCATGCAGATGTCTTCAAGATTTCCTCTTCTCTTTTGGTTTTATAGTCGGACTTTAATGATGTGTCCAGGTCATTATTTTTTGTAGGAGTGGAGAGCTGATTTATCCTACTTGAGATGCTCTGAGCTTCTTGGACCTATAATTTTATGTCTTCCATTATTTTTAGAAAGTCAATGATAAATTTTAAGAAATTAAATATTTCTTCTGCCTTATTCTCTTTCTTCTGTTTTTCTGGGACCTTAATTACATGCATTAGTGATGATTTAATATTGTCCTAGAGTTCCTTGATGTTTTATTCTTGTTTTTCCCCCTACTGTTTTTCTCCTTGGGTTTTAATATGGGCTGTGTCTATTTACTTATCTTTAAATGTAATGATTCCACACTTGGCGGTGTCAAGTCTACTGATTAGTCCATTGAAGGAATGTATTTTTGATATTGTATTTTGATTTTTACATAATCTTTTTGACCCTTTCATATAGTGTTCATCTCTCTGCTGAAATTCTCCATCTGTTCATATATGTAGTCATGTTTTACCCTTGATTATTTAACATATTAATTTTAGTTATTTTACTTAATTATTTATTTGAACCCCTCTGAGACATCTCCCACATGACTCAATCCCCCACATGACTCATGCTTTAGTCCATCCTGAATGTAACTGTTATTCTAAATTTAACATTTATAATTCCCATGCTTTTATTCATGAATTTACCACACATGTCCCCCCTAATCATTTAGCACATCTCTTAACTTCTCTTATATATTTGCTGCTTTTTAAACTCTTTTTGCTGCATTTGGGATCATTTTCTTTGGATCTGCCTTCTGATTGCTCTAATTCTCTCTTCTGCTGTGTCTAATATTCTGTTTAATGTTTCCACTAAATTTTTAATTTTTATTACTTGATTTTTTTTATTTCTAGAAGTTTTCTTTATTTCTCTCAGGTCTGTTTCTTCTATTTTAATAGATACTCACTCTGTTCTCATATTTATAGTTCTGTCCTTTATTTCTTTAAACATATTAAATTGGTGTTTTTCTTTTATAGAAATGCTGTACATTACATTCCCCAACTCATTTGTCTTATAACTGGAAGTTCGTAACTTTTGACCTCCTTCACCCATTTCACCTACCCCCTGCCCCCACCTCTGGAAATATTATTATTATTATTATTATTATTGTTATTATTTTGATTCCACATACAAGTGAGATGATACAGTACAATTGACCCTTGAACAACATGAGTTTGAACTGCATGGATTTTTTTTTTAAAAATACAGTACAGTACTGTAAATGTATTTTCTCTTCCTTATGGTTTTTAAATAACATTTTCTTTTCTCTAGCTTACTTTATTGTATGAATACAGCATATAATACATTAACATACAACATACATGTTAATCGACTACTTATGTTATCAGTAATGATTCTGGTCAACAGTAGGCTATTATAGTTAAGTTTTCAGGGAGTCAAAAGTTATGTGTGAATTTTTCACTTGCAGGGGGTCAGTGCCCCTAACCCCCACATTGTTCAAGGGTCAACTATATTTGCCTTTCTCTATCTGACTCATTTCACTTGTCATAGTTATTTTACTGTTTCTTTCTGAATAGCTCTAACATTTGGGTCATTTTTAAGTCCAGTTTTGTTGATTGCTTTGTCCCCTGACAATAGATTAATTTTTTTCCCTTGCTTTCTTGTATGTCTTCTAATTTTTGATTGAGTATCAGCCATCACGTGTTAATTGAAATGGACATAAACAGAGTTTCGTCTAGGAAATGGGTGAGTCTCTTCTGTCAGGTCATCCGTGTGGTGGAGGGAAGTTTGGATCAGCCTGCTTAGATGCTGACCTTGGTTTGGGTTTTATTGTTATTGTGATGAACCTCAGGGTACCTAAGATTTCAGATTCCTTTGTGGTGGGCTTCCAGTGCCATGTGCTTAGGGCAAGGGCTGGAGGCACAGCGTTCTTGCTCTGCCCTAAGTTTTCAGCTGTCCTGTGTACCTGACCCATGGAGGGGACCTCTACACGTGCCTGCCTCCCCCCAGTGACTGCTGCTGCTCCTGCAGCTGTACCAGCCAAGCTGACTTGGGGCTAGGAGGGCTCCACTGTCCTACCCCAGGGTGTCTTGAGCAGGCCCTATGTGCCTGGGTCTTGGAGGGCGAAGCTTTCTCACATCCTGCTGCTCCTCCCTGCCATGTCCAGACTCCACTTTGTAGTTGGGGTGGGTGTGTGAGCTTTCCCTGCCCTCCGAGCTGTAACAGTCTGATTCCTGTTCCCTATTCAGTGGGGGTAGTTATTCCTCTGCCCTTCCCCATATACAAGGTGAGTCCCAGGTGGTGGATGTGGGCAGGACATCTTCCCCCTGCGCCCTCCCAGGACCCCCTCCCCACCTCCCGCTGAGCTGTTGGAGAGAGGGCTCTTTGAGGAGGGGCTGCTCTGCTTATGGCTATATATGTCTTCGAGAAAAGAACTTCAAAATACAGGACAATAAAACAGAAGGACAAGCTGTATCAGGAAAGCATGATTTATTTGGCTCACAAAGTGTTGGTTCCCTGCTGGAGAAGGGCCTCCCAGAGGGGACACGCAGGGTCACAGAGGGATCCCGATCACCCTGCTACATCCTTGCCATAGGCTTCAGAGGGTCCGCTGGGCATGCTCTTCACCTGCCCCGTGCAGAACCTGGAGGCCACTGAAGACTTGTTCTACGAGGGGTGCCAGGGTGGCCCCCTGTGGGCAGCGACCGGGTGGGAGGGAGGAGCACCATCTATCTGCTTCAGGCACCCCCTCCTCCGTGTCACTCATTCCTTGCACAAAGAGACTCTGGGCCCACCTGCCTGGTGGGCCTGCTGGGGTGTGCCTGCTGGGGTCTGCCTGGACGGGGCAATCTCAGCATAAGGACTCAGACCTCTCTTTGGGGTGGGGGTGTCATCTACGATGTTCCAGGACAGCTTGTCACCGACAGGAGAGTCTGTCTGATTCTGTTCTGGAAGCCACACACCTAGCCACGCTCCTGGACACCTGCAGCTGATGGAACAGACGCACCTAACAAAGAGTAGACCCAGGCTGCACACGTCCGAGATGGCCAGCTAATCACTATCTACCAGAACAAAAATCAACAGCCAGTAAAAGAGAATGCAGACATCTTATATCTATGTCATAAGTAATTTCGATATACAATTTAAAAAATCACTAGACATAAGAGATATAGAAAACATAATCCACAGTTAAAGAAACAAGTCAATCAATGGTAATGAAACTTGAGATGGTCTGGACATTGGCCAGGCAAACAATGGTGGGAGAGCAGCTATTATAAATACATTTCAAGAATCCAAGGAAGGTATGTTCAAAGAATTAAAGGAAAGTATTATTTTCATGACTGAATGGAGAGGGAATGTTAGGGAGATAAACGGAAACTGGTCAAAAAAAAAAAGGAATTCTAGAACTGAAACACAAGGTGGACATGAAATGTCCACTGGAAAGTGGAAGATCGAAGAGTAGAGTGTGTAAAAGTGAATGCACATCAAGAGAAATCATCTAACCTGACGGAGAAGGATGAGCTAAGAAAAATAAAAAGAGGGCCACCAGGGTGGCTAAGTCCACTGGGCATCCGGGTCTTGGTTTCAGCTCAGGTCATGGTCTCAGGGTCGTGAGATTGAGCCCCACATTGGACTCTGCGCTCAGCAGGGAGTCTGCTTGAAATTCTCTCTCCCTCTGCGTCTCCCCCTCTCGCTCACTCTCTAATAAATACATAAATCTTTAAAAAAAGAAAAAGAGCCTGTGAGCCAGTGTCAGACAGTCTAACACACAGGTTAAGTTCAACCTCCGGGGGAGAGAATGAAATCAAAGTATAAAACTGTGTTGAAGACACAATGGACAAGTCTCCCAAACCTGACTTAAAACAAAAAAATGACACCAATTTACAGATCCTAGGATCTTAGAGAAAAACCCAAGCTAGATAAATACAAAGAAAACCATCTCTGGGCACATAATAGTTGCAGTGATGAAAACCAAAAATACAGAGCAAAGCCTTCAAAGCAGTGAGAGGAGAAACACTTTATAGACGAGAAAAAAACATTAACAGCTGACTTCTCATCAGAAGCGGAGACCGGAGAACAGTGTCGAGATGCTGAAGACAGACACGGCCAATCAAGGATTCCATGTACAGCAAAAAAGAGAGAAAGTCCTTTGAAAGAGGGTGAGATGAAACCTTTCCGGGAAGACGAAAGCGAAGAGAAGCACCAGCAGCAGAGTGCGCGACAAGGAACGCTGGCGGGGGTGGGCTGGGAGGAGCCCTACGGGCAGGACGAAGGAGCAGGGAGTGTAAGAGGCTCTCTGTTCTTCTCATTGGCTTGGACGACAGTGACCGATGCAAATGTGCAACTCTGTTACTAGGTCACATCTGGACATGTGGTCACGTGCGGTCGCCCTCAATCCTCTTGGTCCTAACTGTGGTTTTAACCTGTGGTCAGAGCCAACAGAGGAGCATGTGGACGGCGGACCTCATGAGCTCGTGGCTTGTCCACAGGTCTCAAGGTCACACTGCTGTGCGGTCTCAGGGGGACTCCAGGCTATTTGTTGTCTCTGCTCTGACCACAGCATGAGCTCCAGAGACCACAGTCTTGGAATGACTTAACTAGTGTGACTTGTTACTGGGCCACGTGAGGATATGTCACTACTGAACTTCTAAAGCCCCCGCATAATTTGGCACAATGGTAAAGACCACAGTCTCCAGCGTGGACCCAGCAGCTTCGAATTCCTGCTTCTTCGCCCCAGTGCTGAGCGCGCACACATCATGGAATCTAACTGCACATCCGTGTAAGTGGAGTGTCACCCACCCCTTGGATGCTGCAAGGACTGGTGACTAGTCAGTGATGAGCTGATCCAGGTAAAAGGCTTAGCACGGCGCCCGGCACAAAGCTGGGACTGGGTGACATGGTGGGTGACACGGCCACGGCTGTCCCCGATGAGGAGCCCAGCCGCTTGGCTCTGGTCCATTGGGAAGATCTTCTGGGTCACGGAGTCTCCAAGTCAAAATGGGGGACCCTTGGTCTGGCGTGCAAGATGGTGTTTGTGTGGACAGAGGACAGGGTGTTTACCCCAAAGATACAGGATGTGGGGTCCCTTGTCCCCAGCTGATGGTCCTTCACCACCCAACCTGGGCTCTGAGCCAGAAATCACAGGGCTTCTGGGTCACGCCAAGCCTCCCGCTGATACAGTTTCCTGAACCGGGTCACTTCCAACAGAAACTCCAGGAAGAGACGCACGGAGGAGGAAGAGGAAAACAATCAGGCAACCAGGAGGAAGGCACCTGTGTGGCTGGTGGCCAGGATGCCACAGCCCGGGTATAAAGGCTGCCCAGGGAAGGAGCCTCCAGACCAGCCCCATCCTCTACCCTGACTTCACTCCAGCCCCACGCCACCATGTGCCACACCAACTGCTCCACGGGCTGCCAGCAGGCCTGCAGCACCTCCAGCCCCTGCCAGACGACCTGCTATGTGCCCAGCTCCTGCCAGACGACCTGCTGTGTGCCCAGCTCCTGCCAGACGACCTGCTCCGTGCCCAGCTCCTGCCAGGTGTCCTGCTCCGTGCCCAGCTCCGGCCAGGTGTCCTGCTCTGTGCCTGTGATCTGCAGGCCTGCCGTGTGCCTGCCTGTGAGCTGCAAGCCTGCTGTATGCCTTCCTGTGAGCTGCAAGCC
>NW_024426552.1:4300603-4349843 GCF_017311325.1 Ursus maritimus
CCTGTGAGCTGCAAGCCTGCTGTATGCCTTCCTGTGAGCTGCAAGCCCATCGTGTATGTGGCTTCCTCCTGCCAGTCCTCTGGGGGCTGCCAGCCCTCCTGCCCCACCCTGGTCTGCAGGCCTGTTTCCTGCGGCACCCCTAACTGCTGCTGAGCCCATGGCCTCCTAGGACCCCTCCTCCGTGTGGTCAGAAGTAGCAGCTCTCCGAACTCCTACAAGGCAGCCCAGACATCATCCACTTCAGACCTCCTGGACCCCATAGACCATCTTACAGCAAAGCCACTTGATCCCCTCTAACCAGGCAGAGAGAGTGGCCCCCAGTGTCCCTGGCCCCGGCCTGGGCCATCCACACAGCACCCACCCTGGCTGGTGCGGAGGGCCTAGGCTCTGCAGCCACCAGCACAGGGTCCAATAAATCCCAGAGTGCATCCGATGCACACTCGCGCATGTGTGGTGTCTCTCCTTTAACGCCTTTCCCTAAACTGCTTCCTCCAGGGGAACTCCTGGAATCCAGGAAAGCTCCTGCAGAGAAGCCACACGGTACCGGATGCCTGTGCCCAGGGGACTCTTGGGCGAGTGGGCGCTCCTAGCTCAGCCTGATGGGCCCCCAGGGCTTCCTTTGTCCCACTTTGTCCCTTGAACCTGCGAGGTTATTTTTTACTCTGCTGGGTGGGGCTGAGAGTGAATCTCTAACTTTCTGATCTCACCCCTTTTAGGTAAAAAGGTCCCCTCCTCGGCCATTAATATGCGGAGCCAACCTGGCCTAAAAATTAAAAATGTACGCTCCATCGAGAGTATAGCTCCTCCTTCTCCCATTCGGGGGACAGGGCTTTGTGGGTAACCTCCGTGGCCCCGGGAGATGCCCACATCTCGTCCCCAGAACCGGTAAATACAGCCCTACAGGCGAGGCGGCTTCCCAGACGGGGTGAACTGAGGGTCTTGCAACGGGAGCTGTCCTGGAACAGTTGAGGGGGACTCCCATCATCCTAGGGACTTGGGAGAAGGGAGAGGAAGGGCTGCCACGGAAGAGGAGACCGCGGGAAGCGGGACACCGCAATGTGGGCTGGGACCACCATCACCTCCGACTCATTCTCTCCTTGGGCAACGGTAGCCTGCTGACCGTGTAGACGCCCCATCTACGAGCAGTTCAGCTGACCTTGTAGACGCCCCCCAGAGCAGGTGGCCCCGCTAGCGGCTCGGAGGGACAGGAGACAGGTTGTGCGGGCGCTCTGGAAGGACCCAGCCCCGCCACACCTTGGTTTCAGCCCGAGAGGCCCTCTCCAGACTCCGGCCTCCGAGCCGTGTCCGCGGGTCCTGCGGCAGCCACCGTGCGCGGGTCCGTCTCGGGCCGCGGCACAGACCCCGCCTCTCTGTCGCACAGCCCCGGCCGCCGCTCCCGTGTTTGCCGCGAGCCTGCACGATTCGGGAAACCTGGCCCAGAAACCAGGCTGGCCACCGGCTGGCTTAGCCCTGTGTGGCAGACCACCGGCCACCGAGCAAGAGCGCTGGGGCCGCGGCGGGCAGGCATGCCCGGGGCACGGTCGTAGCGGGGCACGCAGGCACACCAAGTGCAGGGGATCTCTGAGCACAACTCAAGCAGGAGCGCAGGGTCCTTCACGTGTCGAATTCGAAGACATCCGTTATCGTGAGGTCGCGGGATAATGAGGAAGGGGCATTCGGGAGGCGACTCACGACGCCGCAGCCTACTAGCCGTCCCCTCGGTCCCGTGCGGACCCCACCGCCGGCACCGGCCTCCCCACCACGGGTGCGCGGCCTCGCCTCGCAGACGCCCTCCCTCCAGGCGCGCCCGGCAGCCACGGCGCCACCCACCAGACAGGGGGTGGGGGGCCGCGCCGGCTCCTCAGCCGTGCCTTCGAGGGCGGGGACGGTCCAGGCCGGGAGCTGCCCACAGAAGGGCTCGCCGCCATCGCAGGGTCTCAGAGCCCTTGGCGTTGTCGCTGCACCATGAACACGCACCGAAGAGCTTCCCAAAGTAGAGACCCCATCCCCTCGACTCATTCTCACCTTGGGCACGGCGGCCCCATTAGTGAGCCCCGTCTGTGAGCAGTCTGTGTAGGCGCCGCGTCAGTGAGCGGTCGGGCTGACTGTGTAGACACACCATCAGTGAGCCGTTGGGCTGACTGTGTAGACACTGCCCCACCCGTCTGTGAGCAGTCTGCCTGACTCTGTAGACTCTGTGAGCGGTCGGGCTGACTGTGTAGACGCCCCATTAGTGAGCAGTCTGACTGTGTAGACGCCTCGTCAGTCAGCAGTCGGATTGACTGTGTAGATGCCCCATCTGTGAGCAGTCCTACTGACTGTGTAGACGCCCAGTCTGTGAGCAGTCGGGCTGACTGTGTAGACACCCCATCACTGAGCAGTCCAACTGTGTAGACGCCTCGTCAATGAGCAGTCCGACCGACCGTGTAGATGCCCCATCAGTGACCGGTCAGGCTGACCGTGTAGACCCCCCCCCGTCTGTGAGCTTTCCAGCTGACTGTGTAGACACCCCATCTATGAGCGGTCTGATTGTGCAGACTCCCCATCTGTGAACAGTCCCACTGACTATAGATGCCACGTCTGTGAGCAGTCCGACTGTGTAGACCCCCTGACAGTGAACAGTGTGGCTGACCGTGTAGACCCCCCTTCTGTGAGCAGTCTGACTGACTGTGTAGACGCCTCATCTGTGAGCAGTCTGACTGATTGTGTAGATGCCCCGTCTGTGAACACTCCAAATGACTGTGTAGACACCCCATCTGTGAGTAGTCTGACAGACTGTGTAGACATCCTGTGTGTGAGCAGTCTGGCTGACCATGTAGACCCCCCATCTTTGAGCAGTTTGGCTGGCCATGTAGACTCCCCATCAGTGAGCAATAAGGTTGACTGTGTAGACATCCCATCCGTGAGCAGTCTGGCTGACCATGTAGACACCCCATCTATGAGCAGTTTGGCTGGCCATGTAGACTCCCCATCAGTGAGCAATAAGGTTGACTGTGTAGACACCCCATCTGTGAGCAGTCTGACTGACTGCTTAGACATCCCATCCGTGAGCAGTCTGGCTGACCGTGTAGATTCCCCATCTGTGAGCAGTCTGACTGACTGCTTAGACATCCCATCCGTGAGCAGTCTGGCTGACCGTGTAGATTCCCCATCTGTGAGCAGTCTGGCTGACTGTGTAACTCCCCATCTGTGAAGAGTCCGGCTGATTATGTAGATGCCCCATCTTTGAGCAGTCCAGCTGTGTAGACGCCCAGTCTGTGAGTGGTCGGGCTGACTGTGTAGACTCCCCACCTGTGAAGAATCTGGCTGACCATGTAGACTCCCCATCTGTAAGCTGTCTGACTGACCGTGTAGACGCCTTGTCTGTGAGCAGTCTGGCTGACTGTGTAGACTCCCCATCTGTGAGCTGTCTGACTGACCGTGTAGACGCCTTGTCTGTGAGCAGTCTGGCTGACTGTGTAGACTCCCTATCTGTAAGCTGTCTGACTGACCGTGTAGACGCCTTGTCTGTGAGCAGTCTGGCTGACTGTGCAGACTCCCCATCTGTAAGCTGTCTGACTGACCGTGTAGACGCCTTGTCTGTGAGCAGTCCAGCTGGCTGTGTAGACGCCCTGGCCGGGAGCAGGGTGTCCGGCCGTGCCTTCTGCAGCTGTGACCGACTTTCCTGCAGGAGCCATCAGGAGGTCCTGGACATTCTCGTGCCGCTGGGCCAGAGCAGGGGTGCGTCCTGCAGGGGCCCCCGCCCGTCCCTCCCATGCACTATTTTGGCGACACTGTGGTTTGCTGGTTTCCATGTGAGTCTACATCCCTGAGCTTCGCTCTTTTTGGTTACGGATGAGGTGGAACCTTCCTCCACGTCTTTAACTCTGTGCTGTGAAGAATCCATCGAGGTCTCTGTCCGTTTATCTATGCAGATGGGCATATTTTTCTTAAAATTTGATGAACAAGTAATGGGCACAGGTTTTGGATAAATTCAGGCCAACTGAGGGATTTAACAGCCAAGGTGTGTTTACAACCCAGTCCCTTTCTCTTTAAAGGCCCCCTTAGGGTTTTTGCTCTGTCTCTTCTTCCGTGGGGTAGAGTTAACAGCCTCTGGGAGGAGATACCATCTATTCCTTCCCCTGTCTGCTGGGCCTGGGCTGTTCTGCTCCTGGGGGCCTCTTCTGTCTGTTTCTGGCACAGGGGGTAAGTAGGGAGCCTGATGCTGACTTGGCTGGTCTGACTGGTGCCCACTTGACTCTCTGGTGCTAGTGGTCCACTGAGACTGCAGGGTCATCCTCTCCCACTGTCCTGAGGATTTGTCAACAAGGCATCTTTTTGTTCCCTGTCTCTCCTCAATCAGGCCTTGAAATCTTGAGTAGAACGAACGATGTCTGAACCGACCCCTGCACCCTTCTTCGGGCTACAGGGATTTGCGGGTGCTTCAGAGCGCCAGCCCTTGTGCCCAGAACAGCGTGCAGGCATTCCTTCGTGCGGGCACCTCTCTCCAAGGGAGTCAGCACGTGCGGGGTACTGGACCCTCAGGTGCTCATCAGGTAGGGTCGTGCTGCTCCCCAGCTCACCCTTAACCTGCACGGGCAGGGGCCAGGCGAGGGCTGGAGCCCAAAGCCCACTCAGGGTCTAAGCCTTGTGCAACTATGCTCACCCCCCGGGGCCCAGGCTTGGAGGGCTCTTCACTGTGGGGAGGGTGAGGCTGCGGGGTAGGGAAGGGACGTGGAGCGTGCAGATGGCATCCTCGTTCAGACCTCTTCATCACTCTAGTGTTTTGAACTTGGAATTTGAGAATGTCTTTATTGTTTGCTTCCACCAGACAGAGCTCCACTCTGGAGGGGTCTTTGGGCTCCGAGGAGGAGAAGAAAACAAACACCAGTCTATGTCATGACACAAACATTTTATTGATTATGGCAATCGGCCTTTGTCATGTGGAACACAAGCAACCAATCCTACAGAGGAGGGTTCCCAGGGTGCCGCAGTCCACCTCCATGGAGGGACTTATGGGCCATCTTTTTGCAGAAAGGGATGGATGGCATGTTTGAATCCCTGGCAGGCAGCAGCTGTGTGCTCACCAAGGGGCAAAAGGGTGGTCCTGGTGCCCAGAGGGGCTCCAGGGCTCCTGAGAGAGGACATTCGTGCCCAGGAGCAGAGATGGCAACACCAGAGGCAGAAGTTCGAGCTTGTCAGCAGCAGGACTTCTGGGCCGAGGCGGGGACGCGGCAGGTCTGGCGGGAGCACACGGGACGGCAGAGCAGGGACACGCAGGAGGCCCGGCGGCAGCAGTTGGGCTGGCAGGAGGAGGCGGGGGCACAGCAGGAGGAGGCGGGCACGCAGCAGGCGGGTCTGCACACGGGGCGGCAGAGCAGGGACACGCAGGAAGAGGGTCTGCAGCAGGACGAGGAGCAGGGGCTGGGCTGGCAGCAGGAGGGGGCAGAGCAGGGGGAGGCCCCCGAGCAGACAGGTGTGCAGCAAATGGGCTTGCAGCAGACAGGAGTGCAGCACACGGGCTTGCAGCAGACAGGGGTGCAGCACACAGGCTTGCAACAGACAGACACACAGCAGTCTTCCTGGCAGGGGGAGGAGCTGCCGCAGGAGGGTTGGCAGCTAGACTGCTGGCAGCATGAGGAGGCTGAGCAGGGGGAGGTCTTGCAGCAGACAGGGGTGCAGCAGACAGGGGTGCAGCACACAGGCTTGCAGCAGACAAGGGTGCAGCAGACGGGCTTGCAGCAGACAGACACACAGCAGTCTTCCTGGCAGGGGGAGGAGCTGCAGCAGGAAGGCTGGCAGGAGCTGGTGCACGCTGATTGGCAGGGGCTGGACACGCACCTCGCAGGGGTGCAGATGAGGGTCAGGCAGGAGGCCGGGGTGCAGGAGCTGGGGGCGCAACAGGTGGGGGCACAGCAGGTGGGGGCGCAGCAGGGGGGCTCGCAGCAGCTCTCTGGGCAGTCATCCACCTGCCAGGAGGAGTCAGGGCAGGAGTCACAGGAGCCGGGCAGGCAGACGCGGCTGCCGTAGCTCCGGTCGCTGGAACAGACGGACAGGGTGGACGCGGCCATGGTGGGGGTGGGGTGGAGCTGGAGGAGGCTGTGAGTGTGTGAGTGTGTGGGTGTGTGAGTGTGTGTGTGAGGTGCTCAAGCTGTCTGTCGGCTTTTATACCCCCTGGGTGTGTGTGTTGTGCCAGGCATCGGCTCACCTCGCGTCCCTTCCTTGTTGGTCTGAGAACTGGTTACAGGGAAGACCTCGTTAGCGCCAGTTTATTTTCTACAATTATTTTTTACTCATTAAACTGGCAAGGACGTTGCAGGACTCTGTTTTCTTGTCTGTTCTTTGTTGGGCTCCAGAAAACTTAGGGAAAATATTTGAGGCAGGTTTTGCTGAGTGACTGCCACGGTTTCTAAGGTCACATTCCCGCAGGAGCTCGGTGTGAGACTGGGATCGCGCACACCAGCCACACCGGTGCGTGATGCTTGGGAAGGACTCCCAGGGCCATTGCAGACCCAACTGTAAAGTATCTACAAGGAGTATCAAGAGAGTGAGACAGGTACAAAAGAGTAAAATTTGACCAAAGAACACATGCCGTAAGTGTGCACTAGGGACCCGAGACCGTTGTGGACCAGAAACGCAGGGCAGTAGAATCCTCCCCTTGCCCCCCATCTGTCATCATTGGTGTCATTTCAGTCAAAGCCCAAAGGGAATCTTTTTGGCATATAGATTGAAGGTGCCGTATGGCCAGAAAATATTGGCAAGATGCATAATGGACGAAAGGTTAATAGGAAAATTTAAAGTCCTCACAACCAAGGCAGGAGAGAGTACAAAAGAATCAAATACAAAATGGAAAACATTCAGATTTCCAGTAAGCATCTGGAAAACTACCTGAGCTCATTAATGAAGTTTCTCAAATTAAAACATAAATGTCCCACCTGTAAGATCAACCCAACTTTGCCATGTTATTAATTTCCGGTGCTGCTGAGCGTGGGGGCCCCACTCCTAGAAACCTCTAGCTGGCATGATTTTTACAGATTGAGCTCATAATATATAAAATGTACGATTTTTTCCATTTTAAAGTGTACAAGTCAGTGACATTTAGCAAAGACACAGTATTGTGCAACCATGACCACCATCTAGTTCCAGAACATTCTCATCACTCCAGAAGGAAACCCTGAACTATTGAGGAGTCCCTCCGCAGCCCCCATCAGTCACTAATCTGCTTTCTGTCTCTACGGATTTGCCTATTCCCCGCCTTTCACACATAAGGAACCACAAAGCACGTGGCCTCTTGTGTCTGACGTCGTTCACCAAGCATCACGTTTTCCAGGTGCGTCCGTGTTGTAGCCTGTGCCCGTGCGCCACTCCTGTTCCTGGCTGAGTAATATTCCAGCAAATGGGTTCACCACATTTTATTTCTCCGTTCCCCAGTCAGTGGACATCTGGGTTGTTTCCACCCTTTGGCTGTGTGAATAGTGCCGCTATGGACATTTGTGTCCACGTTTTTGCTTGAACGCCTCTTCCCAGTTCTTCCGGGTGCGTACCTAGCGGTGGCATTGCTGGGTCAAATGGTAACTCTATGCATCACTTTTGCGATTGCTTTCCACAGCAGCTGCACCACTTCACATTTCCAACGGCGAGATCCGATGTTCCAGCATCTCCACGTGCTCCCCAGCACTGCTTCTGTTCTCTGCTTTTTAAAAAAACTGTGGCCACCCCAGTGGGTGTGAAGTAGCAGCTTATTGTGGTTTTGACTTACATTTCCCTGATGGCCCATGATATTGGGCTTCCTTTCAAGTGCTTGTTGGCCGTCTGTGTATCTGCTTCGAAGAAATGTCTTTCCAAATGTTTAGCCCATTTTTGGTCGGGTTGTTGTCCTTTTATTGTTGAATTACAGGAGTTACGCATTCTGGACATGAGACCATTATCAGAGTTATGATTCTCAATATCTTCCCCATTCTGTGGGCTGGCTTTTCACTCTCTTGATAGCATTCTTTGATACATAAAGCTTTTACATTTTGGTGAACTCCGATTTATGTATTTTTTTGTTGCCTGTGCTATTCATGTCATATCTAAGAAACTGTTGCCAAATCTAAGGTCATACAGACTTACCCCAATGTTTTCTTTTTAGAGTATTATAGTGTTAGCTCTTATGTTTAGGTCTTTGATCCACTTTGAGTTGATTTTGTATATGGTGTGAGGTAGGGTTCAACTGTTGGTCTTTCTCTTCTCTGATTTTTGGCAGCTCTTAAGTGTTAGGGATACAGCACATTTGCTGTGGCAGTAGCTGTGAATATTATTTCCTAACTTGTTTTTGTCTTATACTTTCCTTATGGCATTTTCATTTTCTATCTATCTATCAATCTATCTATCTATCTATCTATCTATCATCTGTCCCTCTTAATGTAGAACAAAGGGAACACAAGATAATGAAAAATTCTACAGTTCACTGATGGTTCTGTCTTTCCCATTTTAATTCTAGTTTCTTGATTGTACAACCAAACCCTTTACGCAGTAGTTGGGTGTAGTGAAAGGAATGTGTGAAAATTAATAAAGAGAAACCTCACTAAAATGGAGTAGGGGGCTGGCAGGGGGGCTGATAGCCCTACCACTCATCTTCAATTGCAAAGCCAACAGGAAGAGAGACACCTTGCTCGAAGCTACTATTTTACTACCCCAGCAAGAGGAAGGAAGTTTTCTTCCTCCCAGGGCAACAGCCCAACCAATGAGAAAAGCCTCTACACTTACAGCTCCCAGTTTACCGCAATGGACCTTCTGTTTACAACAGCCTCTCCCAAACCCCACCCCACCCACATTCCTCTGTAAAAGAGCCTCCTCTCTTCCATTCTAGTTTGTCCCAGATTGCAGTTCTCTGTTATTCCCAAATACACCCATCTTTTGCTGGCAAAATAACTAGCAGTTTTATTTTTAAGGTTAACAAGTGAAAAAATAAGTAATTGTTCACTGAATGGATAAATGCAGGAAGTGCTTTATTCAGAGTCAGAGAGCCCATTTCTCGTTCCTCACAGTGTCCCCCGTAGAGACTGTAATCACTTTTCGTGTGTTTCTGATACTCCATCTGTGCAAGCATTGAATACCTACTGTATACAAGCATGCCATTGTGCCAATGCCAATGGTGCCACTCC
The DNA here is from genome assembly GCF_017311325.1 of Ursus maritimus. NCBI lineage: Eukaryota > Metazoa > Chordata > Mammalia > Carnivora > Ursidae > Ursus > Ursus maritimus. The sequence goes on from NW_024426552.1 coordinate 4,309,729, forward strand.
CAGATGCTCTCCGACCCTGTCACCTACCACACCTGCATGCCTCCCCTGACCTATGTGAGGGAGGGTCTGCTTTTAACAGCAACCACCTGCCCCCCAGCTCTCCTGGGAGGACTGCTGTCACCACACAGCTGAGTGAGTCCTCAGTGCCTAGGGATTTATGGCCCCTCAGCCAAGCTTCCTTACTCTGAGATGTGGGGGACACTCCAGTGTTCCCCAGGGGATCAGGCTGGGACTTAACCTAAGTCGCACCTTGTTTACCTTCTTTCAGTTCCCTGGTCTGCCCACCCTACTCCTGGACTTGTTTCCTGAGTTCACCACTCATGCATGTGTCCTTGTCACAGGCTCAGTTCCTGGGAAACCCGCTTCACTCTTGGGACCATGATGGGGACGAGATGTGACAGTGTGTGGAGAGCGCAGTGCCTGCTGGAGGTCGCGTACAAGGGAGCAGGTTCTCCCCCCATGGTGGCCTCTGCTGCAGTCGTCTGGCTGACCTCCCTCAATGCCCACTGCCCCTGCCGTGCCCACCCCACCCTGTTCCCCTCTCCATGTCAGAGCTTGGAGTTTTTCCCATGACTCCACTTCCCCACCTCGCCTTTCATCCCGAGCTTCCCCTTTCAGGGCTCAGATAACTTCATCTTCTTTTCAAACCTCCCCCCATCTCCCTTAGCACCAGCTGGCACTTCTTTCTGAATCCCCATGCCCTCTGCTGCCTGTGTCAAACCATGGAGTTCATAATTGTGGATTGTCTCGGTTTTAAAATTTATTTCATGCATTTAAATCTGGTGTCTCCAACGTGACATCCCACGTCAAGTCAAGATAAATTACTATTTCATCGACTCAACGCCACATTCTAACACCTCCAAAATGGGGAGCTATCTTTCAGATGATGACATATCATAGTTTGGTTAGTTGGTAGTTGTTATTTTCGCTAAGAGGTACATAAGATCATGGGGCATCTTTACTGTTTTTTTTAAAGATTTTATTTATTTATTTGAGAGAGAGAGAGGAAGAGAGAGAGAGCACAAGCAGGGAGAGGCGCAGGGGAAAGGGAGAAGCAGGCTCCCCACTGAGCAGGAAACCTGATGTGGGGCTCGATCCCAGGACGGCAGTTCATCTTCACTATCAGATGAGATCTGAGTCTTGATAAAAACGTGACCTGTCTAGGATGTGTGTGTCTTCTTCAGTATTTTGTCCCAAACGGGCCCACTGCGAACATCACACACCTTGTGATGTGAATTACCTGAAATCCTCACGCTAAACCAGAATGCCTAAATTATTATGGTATCACCAGATTTCTTTTTGGGTTTCAAATGCAAATAAGAGTCCTTTTCTTCAAGTCAAAAGTAGCCCCCGCCTTTTTTTTTTCCAAATAGAAAAGGAATATCTCAGTGAAACAAGCATTGAGCACCTACTGTATACAAGCCCCATGCCTCGAGCCAGAGATACAAATCAACAGCATGGCCCTGACTTCGGCGGCACATAAAGCCCAGTGGGGCCGACCTCTGTTGTTCAGAGAGGAATAAGCCTCAGCCTGTCTCCTCCATCTCCCGCCCCCAAACTGGCTAGGAACAGGAGTAATCGAAATGAGAGGTACTGCTGGTAAGTAGGAGGGGCAGCTGAGGCGATGCCCCCCACTGCCAGCTGGGAAGGTTGAGCAGGGGAGCCCGCACAGAGGTCCGCTGCAGCCCCACCTTACAGTGGGGACGGGGCTTGGGTTTCCCTGGGCGACCGTCCAGGAAGCCCGGAGCGGCCCTTCCTGAAGGAGGCAGAGGAGCGCCTCGCCGCGTGACCTGCGTCCCGTGTCCGTGCCCGGAATGCAGCCGGATGGGTCTGACCTGAGGCTGAGTGTTTGCAGAGCGAGGGCCGTGGAGACAGAGTCACTCCGTGATTTCTCAGCAGGCTCACCCAGCAAGTAGGGTCAAAGGCCTTATGCGACCGCCTTCAGGAGCCCCCGGCCATCCCCGACTCGGGCAGGGTGTTCTTTCCCGTGAACATGCTGGCACCTGGTCCAGCGGAGCTGGGAGCGAAACTAAGTCACCTGGAATGTAAATATTTGGGTTCGGGGTGACTGAGTTCATAGCAACCCCATTATATACTTCGTGTGTGTTCTTGTACAGCAGGAAGAAAAACAAAACACTTCTCCGATTAAAAATAGTTCTGTTTTATGTGGAAACGCTTCCCTGCTGCTGCCCCAACCAGTTCATGCTCGTTTATCAGAGTCAAGAAAGGTTTTCCAGTGAAATCTCTCTCTCCCTCTCCACCCCCGCCTACTGGCCACCTTGCCCCCTGAGCTGGGGGGGAGAGGGCTACATGCAGAAGAAACCCTACTTTATAGCAAGAACAAAGAACGTCAACTCGACAAGCAGAACCTGAGGTCCTGAGAAGCGGAGATCTTGCCTCTATGTTGTGCATCTCATTGGGGGACCCCACCGAGCCCACAGCCCAGACATGCGCCCAGCCACGTAGGGGGCTCTGGGGAGCAGCACTTCAGGGGTCAACTCTCCTCCTGGGGGTCCCCTTCTGTGTCCTTGTGAGCAACATTACAGGGATGGCCAACACGTCCTCCTAACTTCAACCCTGGTCTATCCCGATCCCAGGAGAAAGCCTCCTGTAGGAACTCTCGTTCAGCTGCAAACAACACGTACCCTGACGAACCCAGGCCCCGCTTTGGGGCGGTGACCCCGGTGCCATCAGGGACCCTTACCCCTGCCACCTCCCTGCTCGACCATCCTTCCTGTTGGCTCCCCTTCCCCAGATCACTGCTTTGGGATTGCAGGACGGCTCCTGATGCCCCAGGCGTTGCTTCTGTGGTCCAGGGAGGAAGAAAGAATGGGAGAAGGGAGTGTATGTTTCAGGGAAGGAAAGGGTCCCCAGACGCCCCAGCAGGTTCCTGCTTATGTCTCATTTGCCAGAAGTGTCCTGCGGCCACCCCACGCTTCGAGAGAGCCTGAGGAGCTGAATACTCTTCCCTGGGCGCCTTCTCTGCCCTGTTCATTAGCACATGGAGGGGTGGACGTGAGGGGACGGACGTCGGGGGACGGACGTGGGGCTGGCTGCCAGGGTGTCCGACCAGGGGGTGGGGGGTAAGTGAGGAAAGCAGAATCCCTGCCCAGTGGTGGTCTGTGCTTATGAAGCACTTGATTCAGTGTGGAGAGGAGCCGGCACACACCACCAGGCCCTGTTTTCTTCCTGGCTTGTGAAAATCACGGGGCCTACCACTAACTTCCCCCCACTCTCCAGGGCACGGTAACAGAATTTTTTTTTAAAGATTTTATTTATTTTTTGATAGAGAGAGAGACAGCCAGCGAGAGAGGGAACACAAGCAGGGGGAGTGGGAGAGGAAGAAGCAGGCTCCCAGCGGAGGAGCCTGATGTGGGGCTCAATCCCAGAACGCCCTGAGCCGAAGGCAGACGCTTAACGACTGAGCCACCCAGGTGTCCCACGGTAACAGAATTTTAGCCTCAAAGAACGGAGATCGCTGGATGCTGGTGCATTTCAGCCAAACAATATTCTGTTCAGGTGGACCGGAGAATTCCATGCGGCAGGACAAGCATGACGCTCGCTCGGGAGGCCAAGGGAGGGAGCTGGCTCTGGACGGTGTGGGGGCCCTCAACAGGGCAGAGCGTCTGAGGGCGCCCACACACCCCGTGTGCACCCCCCTCAGGCCCAGTCCAACCGGCTCCAGCCTGCTGTGTGGGATTTTCAGTCCGGACCCTTGGCTTGCGGACTACAGTCAGTGGGGAAACCGGAATGCCCCTCAGAGCAACATTATTTTGTGTCCAACTTCCCCGACCCACTTCTTCCTCCGAAGAGTAAACCTGAAACCGGGAGTGTTTACTGTTTGGAAAAAAAAAAAAAAAAAAAACAAACATGCAAGAAAAACAGGCAAATGTTGACAGAAGCCTGGTAATGCACCGGCTCCGCCCTGGGGGCCCGCACCGGCCACGCGGGAGCTGTCCCGTCCCCGTCCCCAAGCGCACGAGGAAAACAAGGTTGTCCTTGACCTCGGGTGGAGAGTTGGGTAGTCAGCCCCCCGAGTCCCAGTCCATACCCGCGCGCATCCCCCAGATAGGATGTACGAGGGGCCGGCGTCCCAGCAGGACTGCCGTCACATGCGTCCCCCAATGGGCGTCCCCCATACACCTCTGTGGGCTCTCCTGCCAGATGCCCCTGGAAGCACTATGCGCCTCAGCCGCCGGTGGCACAGCCTGGCTGCCCTCCCCCAGGCTCCCACCGGAGTCCTGCCCCCCCCCAACCCCGGGGAGACAGGTGCTCCCCTGCTCACACACCTGTGAGGACATCACCACTGAGAGAAGCCAGGGACAGTGGGCCTTTCGTCCACTGTTGTTGATGGAAGTGAGGCCCCAGGTCGGGCTCTGGGGACCATGGAAGACCCGGGGTGCATGGCGGGGACGCAGAGCACCGCTGGAAGCAGGAGGGTGAGAGTTCCTCCATCTCCGTCAGACTAACCCAGGCTCAGCTCCTGGTCCCCTGTGGGCTGGGGGGTGTGGGGGCCTGCCGCAGCTTTGCAGCCTGTCCCAGCCATAGGACAGGCTCCCTCCATCCAGTGAGTCTGGGGGCCGCCACGGTCCAGGTCAGCCCGGCGCCCGCACAGGCCGTGAGCAGTCCCCTCCCGCCCCTGGCACCCCCACAGCCCCGCACAACCCGTGCCCACCCCGTGCCATCTCCAGCCCTTGCCACCTGTTTCCATCCTCCTGGGCTCCGGCTCCTGTCCCCCCATCCTCTGTGAGGGTCTGGGTTCAAAACTAAGACATGGCCTGCTCCCTGGGGGTCAAGCACACCCAAGATCGAAGGCCCCCAAGGAGGGCTGGGAAAACACCTCAGATAATGAGGCCGTGCAGGCCACGCAGACATGCTGGGTTTGGCCGAGGAACTGGTCATAATAGTGGACCGTGGAGCCCAGTCTCCGCTCAGGCAGACAGGCGGCCCCTCTGGGGGTGTGGGCCCCTGGGGCCCGATCACAGCCCTGATCCCTCCTTCTCCTGCTATCTTTGCCCCTTTCCCCAGCTCCACCTCTGCACACTGCGGGTATCTGCAAGCCTGTGAGCCCTCCGAGCAAGGTAAATAGCTAAGAAACAGAGGCAGAGCTCTGCGGTGGCCCAGGGGAGCCAGGCACATCCCCACGGTACCAGGCAGAGTGGGTCACGGCAGGCACCATGCAGTTCTCTCCCCTGCCCAGAAAGTACACACCAGCCACTCACTGGCCCTTGGGCAATCTGCCCAGCATCGCTCTTTGGGTGGTTTAGCTCCTTGTGCGGGTTCTCTGATGGATCATCATATCTGCAGAGAGACAGCGACAGAGACAGGGACAGACGTACCCCTGCCTTCTTGACCTGTCACTCGTTGGCCTCTTCTGTGGCTGCCTCCCCCTCCTCCTGTCCCCTCGGCCCCAGCCCCCATCACAGACTCTGGGACACTGCACCTTAGTGATTGCAAACCCCTCCCCATGGGGTCCTGCCTGAGGTCAGGAATTAAAGCAGAGTCCGTCCCTTGTGACTCTGGTTTGGGGACATATCAATGCTCCCTGTGATTCATTATCGGTGGCTGTGTCCCCGCCCATATCCCAAGGGGAGCACGACCCTGCACGGTGTGGGGAAGCTCCCTCCGCTCCAGATCAGGAAGCCCCGACGACCTCTCTCAGGGCGGGATGTGATGTTTCGTTTCCATCTGGAATCAGTGTGAAGAATAACGCAATGATCGCTTTCCAGAAGGCCTGGGTGTGGCCCTGCGGACAGGGTGTGGAGGAGGCTGTCCCGAAAGGCCGGCTGCGACCCGCGCTCCCGGTCCTGTCCCTGATGCCCTCTCGCCTGAGCCTGCCCCTGACTCATGGAGGAGGCAGAGTGTGTCTGTACCCACCGGCCCGTTGTTGTGTCCTTCCCGGGTGGACCCGCGTGCTTTGTGTGGTCTGAGCATGGATGAGTCACTGGGCCGGTGGACTCAGGAAGGCGGGGAACTAGGTCATTGTCAGCGCAGCAGGGAGACAGAAGAAGGGCTGTCAGGAACCTGAGTTCTTTGTGGCTGAGTGTGGTCTCCCACTGCACAGATAGAGAAACTGAGGCCGGCTCTGGCCAGGCCCTTCTCCCTTGCTTTTCCTGCAATCTGTCCAGAGGGCCACTCTGCCCAACCCCCTTCCTGCTGCAGTCCTCTGCCCAGTCCCCAAGGAGGACACCCAGCCCCTCTGTGCTTCCCACAGCCTGGCCAGGCAGTCCCACCCTTGAGCCCTCAACGCCCTCTGTTAAAAACATGGGGTCCTCTGGCTTCCCGCAGCCGAACATGCCTATTGCTCTGCTCTTGGGGACATGCAGAGACCCCAGCATCCGTGGGAGCAAACCTGCTGAGGACCGAGGTTCCTGTTGGGATGGCTTTCAGGAATGGCTGGAAGCAAGGGCTGTGCCCCTCAGACGTGAGGAAGCAAAGCCTAAAAGCCATTGACTCGGCCCCATGGCCGGATTTCATCATGGCCTTTGCTGGGTTTGCTGAGCCCAATTATCTTTACCAGCATGTTGTCCTAAATCACTTCCTCAGGAGAAATGGCAGCAGGCAGGCCATCCCTCCCAGACCTGGGTCCTTGCAAACCCCCACACCCCAAGTGTCCCTGCCTCCACGGCGCCTCCACCTGGAGGAACTGTCTACCAACAGACAAGGGGTAATGTCTGCCTCCGTTCATTGATTCTGCAAATTAGGTGTCAGACCTCTTCTCCAGCCCTGACAGGATGACTGTGAATTCAGTGCACAAAGTCCCTGATGCCATGGAGCCCCATTTCCGGGGAGCAGGAGACCCCCGCCGGTGGTGCAACAGAGCAGGTGTGTCTCAGCAGGTTTTTGGGGTTTTTTTGTCTGTGTGTTTATTTGTTTTAAAAACAAGCAACTGGTGGAGAAGCTTGCCGTGGACATGAGATCATCTGCCATCGTCCGATACGTACACTTCCCCACTGCTGGTGGAGGCTGACCGTGTCACCACCGGGACCTGCAACAGCCCACACCCCACAGCAGGGCAAACCCCGACGTGTTTGTGTACAAACCCTCCTTTCAATCGTTGGGCCACAGCTCACTCAAATGGACCTAACTGCTTACTCAGATCCAGTCCATCTGTCTGTGTGTTTTTTCTTGTTTGAAACAAATAACCCCACTTCCTGTTGTTTGAAGATGTGCAGGGTATGAAGAGTAACCTTGAACGGATCCCAAAGAACACAAACGAACCACTGTTGGAACGTGAGTCATAAATTAGCACGTTGGTCTTTGAGTTTATTGACGTGAATGGCTGTGGATCCTCTACACCGAGACATAAACATTTGAAGTACGAAGCACTGTTTGACCGAGACTCAGAGGAATATCTTAATGAAAAGAGAGCATGTGGTAACTCGTGTTTATTCGTCAGGGATTTGAGTGAGTTCCACTTCTGGTTATTTGGACATTTTACCCCAGTGAAAACAACTGGGTAAAATGTCTTTTAAAACTGCTTACAAGAATTGGAGCCCTAACAAGGTGGTAAAACGGTATGGATGAAGATCCAGGAGAGGATGGAAATCTGGAGAGGAACGGTCAGCACCCGGTGCTGCCTCCATCCTGGGGGCATCTGTGGATTAAGGAAGAGGAGGCCAAGCCGCTGAGCAGCACTTTCACTGCCTTGTGAGGCAGGAGGTCAAGAGCAGGAATTCAGGCCTGCCAAGTTTGGGTTTTCTTAAGTCCTTGAAGCCTTGAGTTGGGAACCCAATGGTCCTAGAGGTCAGGAGGAAGGAAAAGTAACTCAGCCCCCATATGGACCACCACTCAACTTCAAGTCATCCAAGTGGTCCCAAGTGTGTCAACCACTGAAATTGTATTAAGGGGATCCCAGGTTGGTGGTACCTCCAAGTAGCAGGACGAAATAGAAAATCCTGTCTGGAGAAAGGAAACACCCTACAGGCCTCAAATTATTTCTGAGCAATTTCTGAAATACACTGTTTGGCACTCTATAAAAGATAACCAGAAACACAAGGAGACAAGACGACATAAATTAGAACTAACAAAAAGAACAGACAATAGAAAGAGGCACCCAAGGGCTCTAGATAAAAGAATTATCAAACACAATCTCTAAAGTAATTATGCTTATGGTGTTCAAGGTTATTAAAGGTATGATTCAAACTTTTTAGCAGAAAACTGAAAACGTTTTTATTTTATTTATTTATTTTTTAAAAGATTTTATTTACTTTTGACAGGGAGAGACAGCCAGCGAGAGAGGGAACACAAGCAGGGGGAGTGAGAGAGAAAGTAGCAGGCTTCTAGAGGAGGAGCCTGATGTGGGGCTTAATCCCAAAATGCTGGGATCATGCCCTGAGCCAAAGGCAGACGCTTAATGACTGAGACACCCAGGTGCCCCTGAAAACTTTTTTAAAAAGTGAGAATAGTTTGGAACAAAATAAAAATTCTAGAATTGAAAAATACATCACAAATTGAGAACACCATGAGTTTTATATCAGGTTAGACCAAGCTGAAGAGAGAATTAAAAAGTGGAAGATAAGCCAGAAGAAAATATCCAGATCCAAGCAAGTGGAGACAAAAGACAGAAAAGACAAAAGAAGGTACTAGACATGGAGGATACAATGAAAGTGACGCATTTCAGAAGGAAAGGAGAGAACAGACAGAGCGATATTTGAAAAAATAGCAGCTGAGAAGGTAATTTATTTTTTCTCTTTATTTTATAGGGAACTGAGTTCATGGTTCTTTAAGAATTTTCTTCCTAGGGAGCTAAAGTACTTTAAAAAATACTCAATCATCACTATTGGATAACTAGGGGTGAAAAGACTATTTTAAAGATATGGAAACAGAAGAATTTAAAGCAGGCCTAAACAAACTTATTTTCAACTATCACTCTTTAATTTGACTAATAAATGAATAATAAAAATAGGGTTATTTTAGCTAGCACACTACTGGTAACTGTTTTGGTACTTTGGGAATATAGGTGAGCAGTTTTTCAAGCACTTGAAACTAAAAAAAAAACCTAAGATTGTTCTCTGACAGTGAAACTGAAACACAGAAATAGCTCATGAGGGCAAAGATATGCAAAACTTTCTTAATTGTATGGAATAGCTCCCAGAAAGCTTGACTTGGCAATGACCTGAATGATATAATGTCTTAAGTAGGCTCTACACCCTACGTGGGGCTCAAACTCACGACCTCCAGATCAAGAGTCACGTGCTCTACCAACTGAGCCAGGCAGGTGCCCCGGCAATGACTTGAAGGATGTACTATCTTAATCTGGTTAGGTGTGTGAATGTGGGGCAGGTTTATCAGCCAAAGGAAGCAGAGAAAAAAGATGGTCACAGAGACAGATACTGACTGGGCTCATAAAACATAGTCCAGGGCAAGGACTGTGACCATTCCCATACTCCAGACAAGACTGTCCCATCAAAACAGCTTGTACATCCCATTCATTCAACTAACTCTTTTGTTTGGGTCCAGATCTACCAGTGCAATTTTCTGGTTATGGTTTGGTTTCCACATGGTTGGTTAAGCATCCAACTCTTGATTTCAGGTCAGGTTGTGGTCTCACAGTTGTGAGATCAAGGCCTGTGTCGGGCTCTGCACTGAGCAGGGAGTCTGTTTGAGATTCTCTCTCCCTCTTTCTCTGCCCCTCCCCTTCTAAAAAAAAAACAAAAAACAAGAAAAATAGACGTTGCATCCTGCCACTGTCTAGCCATTTGTCTTTTGTAGATGCCTTAGGACTTCCCATGTGGCATCCACAATGTTGCCTGTGAACAAACATCATTTTTCTTCTTCCTTTCCAATTCTTTTTTCCTTGTGTGCTTTTTTCTAGTGAAGTGCTGAGCTAAGGTGGAGAGTGGACACCCCTGTTCCTTCCCCATTTTAAGTATGATTCTATGTCTATGCTTTCCCTTTTCTGTTTTGGTGCTCTGCAACTTTTCTATCATGTGTGTAGGTATGGATTTCCTTTATATTTATTTACTTTGGAGTCATTCCACCTCCCAGACCTAAGAGTTGATGTCTATCAACATTCTGGAAAGTTCCTAACCATTACCTTTTTGAGTATTGCAGCCTTCCCACTGTCTCTACTCTCTCCCTGCAGAATTCCGGTTGGATAATCATCAGATTTTCTCACTCCATCTTTCAGGCGTGTTGTGGTCATGTTCTTTAGTCTCCTTTATTCTGGTCTCTCTTTGCCTTCCATGATCTTGACTCTTTGGAGGAGTACTGGCCAGTTATGTAGCAAAATGTCCTTCCATGTGGGTTCCCTGGTGTTTCCTCATGATTAAATTCAGGTGATGCATTTTTGGCAGAAATGCCTCAGCAGTGTCGCTGTGCTCCCCGTGCACCTGACCAGGAGGCCCTGAGGTCAGTTCGTGCTGCTGCTGGGATGTTACCTGTGCTCCCTTCTTCCCTACTTAATAGTGCACTTGGGCCATAGTGGTGATGCCTCTTCATACAAGACATTTTCCCCTCCGCTCAGAACAAGCTCAGGCTAGGAGCCTTTGCTGGCTGGCTCCTTCTGCGCTCTGGGTTTATTTGTCATTCATCGTTGTGTGTCCTGGCTATAACCTTTGGAGACACCAGCTCCAAACCGGGCCCAGACACCGCATGGACCCCCATCAGTTTTCCCCCTGGAAGATCCGATGTTTTCTCACCTGCCTTTTAGCTCTGTGAGTTCCATCTGTACTTAAACACAGGGAGTTCCTGTCCCCACTTGCAGGGCTCCCCAGGCTCCCAGTCCCCTCTCGAGGAGAGATGCACCGCCTGCCACCAGGCTGGGTGTCTCCAGGGAGTGTGTCTATGAGCAAATGGGCTCTAGGACCAGAGTGAACTTGCCATCTCTCTGTTGGCTGGGTGGCCAGGAGGACTGCTTTAGGAGAGGGGATTGAATGACATCCTGCAGGCTCCTTTGGAGAAGCTCCCCTGTGCTCAGGGCATGCACCTCAGCCTACCAATGTCCTCTCTGAGGCCTAGGCACCTCCTGATGCCCCCCGGGATGGGGCTGCAAGCAAGCATGTTCACCCACTGCCTCAAGCTCTGCCTGCTCCCCTTTTCCCTGAGTCTCTCCACTTCCCTGGGCCTCTGTGCTCAGTGTTTCTCTCTGGGGAGGCTGCCCTGCACACAGGAAGGGGGCGAGACAAGCCCAAAGGCCCCAGCCTAGAGGACTCCATCCTGTGGACTTTGCCAACATCCTGGGAACTAGCAGTTCTGGAATTTACCTCTCTGCTTGGTCGTGACTGGCTACATGACCAGGAAACAGGCGTCTGTTTGCACAGCTCCTTCCATAAAATCTACTTTACAGGAGCAATCGGGACCGAATCTAGTGTTTTAAAGCATCGTAAAACCACCCGAAACACAGTCACGGTTACAACGCTGTTAAATGTAATGACTGGCATGAGCCACCTTGAAACACCCACCAGATGCTGGTGAAGTCCAAGTACCTCCTTCCCAATGGCTCCTGTGCCTCCAGGTGGCTGTCCCCAGCCTTGGGGCTGTTCCTCTGCCCTCCCTGGAGGACCTGCCCCGTGCTCTCTGACCCCCTCTCACCTGCAGGAGGGGCTGCCCCCCCCCCCGGCCCAGGGTCAGGAGGCCCACCCTCCAGTCTCTGTCTTCTCATTTGTGCCTGTCTTCCAGGCCTCCCTGGCTCTCAGCAGAATTTACAGCTGGCTTTTGGCCCCAGAATGGTCACAGCCACAGCCACAGTCTGTATCCCAAACCTGGACCAACAACAGTCGTACAAAGATTAGGTCAACATGCTAATGGAGTGTTTGCTCTTGAAGCTTAGCTGAAAGCAATTTATAGTAAAATTAGGAAGATTCGCCTGGCAGTGGGGTTTATGCAAAACGTTACAGCCCGGTGTGTAAGGCAGCAGCTCCCAGATGGCAGCGGGGGGAGGGGGGGGACCTGAGTCCTACAGGGACTGGAGTCACCTGCGGGAGCCGCCAGGGGGAAGAGAGGCAAGAGAGGCAGCCACACCACACAGGAGACGGGCAGGGCCCCATAACCCCCGGTGCATGACCCTTGCTCGGCGCTTCGGGATGCACGTTCCCCAGGAATGGGCTCCAGCAGCCCCCTTAGGGCAGGTCACTGCCGGTTGGTCCACCGAGACATCCTGTTCCCGAACAGAGCCTGGCACGTAACCAATTGCTGAATGATACCCCGGCCACCCCATCAGGAGGAAACGGGACTTGGGATCAAGGCAAAGGAGCCGGAGTGGGCTTGGGCAGCCAAAGGAGTACTGGAGCTCCTCAGAACAGGGCAGGTCGCGGGTGTATACGGAGCTGCTCGGGGACCCGAGGGCCTGGCACACATACGCCATGTTTCCTGAGCTGGGATCACAGCTCCTCGCCGTCGTCTGCTACTGAGGATGGAGTGGGCAGGAATGAGTTGACCCTAAAGCCAGACTTGCTCCTTCTGTGGTCCCCATTCTTTATAGTTTTGGGGCACCAGGTCACTTCTCTGGGGCTTTCCACGGAGTGGCCCATCCAGCCAAGATTGTAAATTGAACAAAGATTATTCAGGGCCCTTTCATTCTCTCCTGAGAGTTTAGGTCCCTAAGCCTTTTGTGACCCAGGTGCTTCCCCACCTTTCTCTTTTCTATATGGCTAGCTGTCAGAGGGCAGGAGAGGGCAAGCTAATACTAATTCTCACTAAAGTGTAAAAGATGGAAACAGGAATTCAGCTCCTGGGCTGTGCCCACCTCCTAGGAATGGCCCCTTTGCACTTTGGATGGCAAACTGGGGTTCAGGGAGCCCTGAGGGAAATCAACTGTAGGACAGTCATCCCAATAACTCAGCCAAGGCCAGATCTAATTTAAGAAAATGTTGGGGGAATCTTTAGCTTGACGGTTAAGGTTCAGACTCTAACAGTCACCAGCTGTTGGCCTTTGGACAACAAACTGACTATCCCTAAGCCTCCATAAAATGGAATGGTGGTGGCGCCCTCTCTACGGATTTTTTTGTGGTGATAAACTTAAAAGCACTTGTGAGGGTGAGTCCTTCATCCGGCACACTAGCCTCTGCGTGACCCGTGCCTGGTCACCGGGCAGGAGCAGGTGCGCAGACCAACACCGCAGACGGATGTCACCCAGTCCCGCAGGCCAACTGCAAGGGCGCGTGCTGTGAAACCATAAATTCTGGGGGTATGCGCCCATCGAAAGGTCAGGGAAAGCTTCCCTGAGTAGGGAAGGCTTTGAGGCTGGGGCTGAGGGTGATTCCGGCAAAGAGGAGGGAAGAACATCCAGGTAGAAGGAGCAGCATGTGTGGGGTTCCTGAGGCGGGAGCAGGTGAGCAGTGAGTGTGGCTGGAAGAGAGAGCAAGGGAGAGTGTGCGCTGCAGGCTGGGGGGCGGATGAGACCCGGCGACAGCTTGAGTAGGGCTTCTGTCCTTCCTCTGAGCCACTGGCAGGATTTACCAGGAAGGGGATATGGTCAGACATCAGCGTTTATTCAGTTTCCCCCTTCTCACTATTTGTCTCCGTGCATTGAATCTAAAAATCCATCCAAAATCCGTATCTTCTTGATTATTCTTCATTAGATTATGGTGATGACTTTTATTTCCCCGTGACATTAATAAATAATATCTTCCCTAAAGATCAAGTAGAGTAAGTGGGTCCCAGAGCACCCACTGTCTAAACAATACTGAATTTTGTGTCATTTGAGGGAGATCCCGATGAAAAGCTGTGACTTCTGCCAGCCAGTTTTAAACACAGCCTTAGAGAAGCATAATTTAAAATGCATATTGAGGGGTTCCTGGGTGGCTCGGTCGGCTGAGCGGCTGGCTCTTGATTTTGGCTCAGGTCACGATCTCAGGATTCTGAGATCAAGCCCTGCGTTGGTGTCTGTGATCCACAGGGAATCTGCTTAGAATTCTCGCTCTCTCTCCTTCCCCCTCCCTGCTCTCTCTCTCTCCTTCCCCTGCTCGCTCCCTCTCTCTCAAATAAATAAATCCATTTTAAAAATTAAAAAAAAAATAAAATGCACATTGACAGTTGCTTGAAAGACTACCGTATAATAAAAACCGGTTTGACTATTTTCTTCAGACTGATGTGCTACAAATTACAATACTAACGTCTGAGTAATATCATCGGGAGACCTACTCAGAGTTTTGGGGAGAGGAAGGGGATCATGAGGGCGTGAACAGCAGGAGGCGATTCCCGTGTGTTGATGAAGGTCAATGCTGTGGCACCAGGAAATCAGGTGACTGTTTTGAGCTGTTGGGGACGGTAAATCATGTGAGAAGAGGAAGACACAGGAAATAAAAGAGGGGACTCCCCAAGGAAGTTCACATAATGCTAAATATCCCTCAGAAGCCCTTTGAAGAGAAAACTCTAGAAAACGATCATATTTAGCAAGAAGGAAGCAACCAGGTGCTGGGGAAACTCTAGTTTCTAGGGACAAGTGACTCATACACCACACCAGTCACCCCCAGAAACCGAGCATTTTGCGGAGAGGTGGAGAAAGGCGGGAGGTGTCACGGATAGGGCAAGTGTGTTGTAGCATTCCCTGGGAATTTACAATGATTATTCTAGTGTCTCTCAGCAAGAAACTGACCGTGGGCAAGGTGAAGGTGACCAGGGTCACCCATTGGAAAGGCCAGACCCAGAGCCAGGTCTGGCTGCAGCCACCCCCACCCTTCTGCCCTGGCCAGTCCCTGACAGCAGACATGCAAAGACAAGCGAATTCCAAGATCATGATCCCCGAGCTGAAGTATACGCATGAGGTCTACAATCGAAGGGAATCGTAGAGAACACCTACTCTTTCCAGAAACTACATAAAAACGAAGCCTGAAGGGTTGCAGGGGTGCACCTGTCGTGACATGCAGCGGGTGACGTATGCAAGAGCAGAATCGCTCTGCCGTACACCTGAAACTAACACGACCCTGTACATTAACTCTCCTGGGATTAAAATAAAATGCTTTGTAAAAAGGACCCATGAAAATGACCAAAGAGGGTGGAGGTGTGTGAGTCTTCCAGATACGGCCATGAGAACGTCCTCGTCCCTCTCCTCATCACCACTGGCCGTCTCGGACTTCCTGTCCTACCTTGGCGATCGTGCGGGTCACCTGCAAGACTGCAGTTTGGAGGCTCCCCTGGGACCCGTCCCCTCCCTGAGCCTGTCTCAGAGCCCGGGCTTAGGCCAGGATGTGTGGACGCAGGAACCAAGGGAGGACAGAGGCAGGACGGGAGGGGGGTGGCTCCTGGTGCTTTCCTCGGGGCTGGAGCTGGGCAAGGGGCAAAGAGCCGTCTTTTCTACGCTCTGTCCTTGGGGCCTCCACTCAGCAATGTCGCTCGGCGGTGTCGCTATGGAGCTGCAGGTCCTGTCCGGTCTGGGTGCCCCCAAGCAGCCCCTCCAAGGACGCGGTGGGCAAGCTTCCTGGCCCGAAGCTGCCGGAGAGACAGAGCTCAGAGGTGGAAAGACAGCTGGTCAGAGCGTGTCCTGCCACCTGGCAGAGTGTCTAGGGGAAGGAAGGGGGAGCATGGACCCAGTGACTCCTCGAGGGCATACCCCGGGAGGCTTGGAGGAAGAGCAAGCAAGGCCCCAGGGCAAGAGTGGCAAACACTCAAGGCGGCGCGTGTGCCGGCAATACCAAGGTCTGGGGAGCATGAGGACCACACGACGGCTGGAGGACAGACAGAAGGGGGAGGGGGTCCCAGAGCTGTCCCAGAGCAACTTCCAGAGCTCTAGGTGGATGCCAGACTGCAAGACATTGCAGAGCGGCCTGCAGCAGGCACGGCACCACGAGGTCCATCTGGGACAGGCAGGGAAGGGACGGTGAGCCGGGGTCCGCCTTAGTCCCGGCTGCTGCAGGGTTCCATACACTGGACGGCTCTCGCAGTCCTGGAGGCGGGAAGTCCAAGACCCAGGGGCTGGCAGGTGTGGCGTCTAGTGAGACCCGCTTCCTGGTTCACAGATGGCCGTGTCCTCCTGCTGTGGCCTCCCGTGATGGAGGGTGGCAAGGAGCTCTCTGGGGTCTGCTTTAGAAGGACACTAACCCCATGCATGGGGGCCCTGCCTTCATTACCTGAGCGCTTTCCAAGACCCCACCCCCAATACCATCCCCGGCTGTGGGAGTGGCGGTGTGCAGATTTAACATAGGAGTTGGGGAGGACGCAGACATGCAGACCACAGCAGGATCAGAGTGGACGTCACCTGCCACCTGCAGGAGCCACGTCCCCATGTTGGTGACCCACCAAGGCAGCCTCTGTTTGGAGACAAGCCCAAGCTTTGAGTTTGGGGTGGGGGAAGGATGCAGTGAGGACAACCATTCAGAATTCTCTTGTTCTATTGAGTGGCTGCTGTTTCTTCGAGGTTTATTTTCTTGCTTGTAAGACAAAGCTCTGCCAACTTTTGATTTGGGTTAAGATGCAAAATGCTGTGTCACATGTGACTGTGGCTGGCAGCTCGTGTCACCGGCTCATGGTGACTGATGGTCCTGCTGGGGGTTGGCTTGTCCAAGTCCCTCGAACATGGGCCCTGGGAACCCAAAGAACAAAGGCTCATTCTGGCCACCACAGTGGAGTGGGGGGGGCCCTCAATTCAAGTCCCCAGTCCTCCCTTGTCTGCCTTGCTTGGTGGGCAGTGAGGGCACAGTGGGACAAGGCTGATGCTGTTCTGGGAGACACCCCCTCCTTTCCTCCTGAATGTGATTTTGGCTGGAATGGAAGCCTGGGAGGTTGTGTGAGAGAGACAGAGACAGAGACAGAAAGCCAGAGAGAGAGCCGGAGAGTGCTGTTAAGCCCTCCCCTCCTGAGAGATAAGAGATGGGCTTGCAGACCTGCCATTCAAGTTCCATTCAAGACAACGCCCTCAGCAAGGAGGGCGACTCTGCCAGAGGCAGAGCCGCTCTGCGAGTGGGGAGTGAGGATGGGGGGCATTTTGGGTGTCTCCCCAGCTCCACCTGGGTGGGGCCACAGACCCAGGCTCTAGACAAAGTCGCAGTGAGTCAACCCACCACAGACGTTCTGTGCTGATTGACGGAGAAGCCCTGGAAGTGGTGGGCAACGGCTCTTCCAGTCCCCACTCAGGAGGATCTGTGAGGCCAGGAGGCAAAGGGGAGAGGCTGGGCAGAGCAAAGGGGCCAGAGGAGGCCAGCTTCTGTCTCACTGCGGGGCCGGGGGGAGCCAGTTGCCTTTGTGAGCCTGTTTCCCTATGTGTAAAACGAGGGGCTAGAACCAGTCCAGCATTCTCAGAGAGATGCTAATAGCCCAGCCCTCACAGAAGCACGCCCTTAGCCGGGTCCCTGAATAGTGCTGTCCACCCTGGAACGGGAGGGCCGTTCATGGTGACAGCCGTCACCTTGGCAATGGACTCTATAGCAACACATCTATTCCCATGAAGTGTCCCAGGAAAGAAACCATAAACCGTACTTCCATATTCTCACGGCAGTTAGTCAGCAAAATGGTGGATTTCGGGGCGTTGCGGAAGTGACCCCTGCTCTGGGGACGTCAGCGTCAGGAGAGGCACAGCAGACACACCTGGCCGTTGGAGGACAGAGCCTGCGGGAAGGCGGGCCCAAACCTGCAGAGAGCGGGGTTGTGTTTCCCCAAGTGTGACCACTGGCTTACAATGCAGATTCCCAGGCCCTGCCCTGGGCCCCCTGCCTCAGAGCCTCTGAAGGGAGGCCCAGGGAATCTGTGTTTTGTAGCAGGTGTCCAAGCGGTTTTCACTCGCAGTAACATGTCGAAAATACTGACAAGCCAGCTGGCAGAATTTGAGCTTTAAAAGGGAGCCCTTGAATCCTTCTAAAGGATTTTTGTTATTTTATTTTATTTTATTTTATTTTATTTTATTTTATTTTATTTTATTTTATTTTATTTTATTTTATTTTATTTTAGTGATCAGCCTCAGATCTCACCTAAGTCAGCCCAGAAACGCCCTGGTGGAGGAGACAGCCATGTTGATGAGCGCCTTGATCTGAACGCACACACAGCCTCTGTTAGCGCACCTTCTGCCCCCACACAGGATCATCGTCCGCTCCTTAGGCACTTGGGTTTGCAACTCCTGTTCCAGGAATGGTTACTCGGGTCAGATTTCAAGTTTCAGGGCAGGCAGGGTGTCTCATTCGTGCCATGTCGGGCAAGAGGCTATATGCCGTGGGTGCTCCATGTAAATAAATGCCTCTTGAGATGAATTAAAAAGAAGTGTTTGGACAAAGGTCACTGGGCTTCCACAGAAGCCCCAGGTAACCACCTTATCTTCCATCACCACCCAGTGCCTTCCCGAGAGCACGGTATCAGGTGACTCCGTAACCGCATGTACACTGGGGACTGGTGGGGCCTCCCCCACTTCACTGTTAAGGAAGTAACCCCAGCAAACAATGACTTGATTTGTCCAAAGTCCCCCAAGTAACAGCATCGCTGAGATAAGAGTTTTGAACCCATCACGCTCCCAAGAGCTGACAGAGTTTCCAGATGTGAGGTACAGAATTGGCCTGGAGAAATAGAAGTCAACAATTCTTTAAATTGGCCACAAGTCCCCTAGATATTGCCAGTGTGTCCAAAAGACATTAATTTGGTGAGTGCATGAATTCTTTGTCTAAAATAACTGTGAAAATGAGCCATATTTGTACCTTTTAAAGGACTCAGCAATCCATGAAGTCTAGGTTTCCAGAACACTCCAGCCCCTGAGTCTGCCTCCTTGCTTGTTGGCAGAGAACCCCTAGCTCAGTGGGTCTCCATCTTGGCTGCCCCTTCGGGGATCTGAGAGCCCGTCATTGTGGCCTCACCACGTATGTACTAAAGCAGAACGTCAGGACATAAACCCCAAGCATTAAAACACTCCCCAGGCGTTTCCGGTATGCTGCAAGACGGCCTCAGCTGCCTTCCTTTGTGGACTCACGCCACTGAATAGACCTTTCTCCTCCAAGCAAAGGTCAATAATGTAACAATCAAGTGAGAAAAATTCACCTGGCATAGAATGAAGCCAGAGAAATTAGATTGTCCAATAACTAGCTCACCCAAACCAACAAAGTTATTGTGGAGGGTCCCCCCCCGCCCGCAACAAGAGTCCATTATATTAACTGACCTACTTTACTGATTCCCATGCTCTTGGGAGCCTCTCCTGGATCCATTTTCCTCCTTCCTCAAGTTTTTAGGTAGCATAGTGATTTCAACGCTGGCTGAATGTTGGACCCACCTCTGGAGACATGAATGAGCTGACGCATGGCTCTGGGTGTGGTCTGAGCCCTGAAATTTTTAAATTTCCCCCAGGGTGGTTTAATGGGCATCCAAGGTTGAGAGGAAAGCCACTGATTTTGTCTTTCTTTCATCAAAAGTCTATGCTAAACTCTTCATTCTTTCTAAGTCTGAAGTCTTTCTTCTGCATTCCATCTTAGTAGTAATTTGGTCCCTTGTGGAATTCTAGATTGGAAGTTATTTTTCTCTGCCTTTTGAAAGTGTTAATTCACCACCTTCCACTGTCAGTGTGCAATGTTGGCTGTTAGTGTAAGTATCATTCCCTTGTGTGGGTTGTCTGTCTTTTTTCCTTCCTGGCACCCCTTAGATATTCTCTCTGTCCCTGATGTTCTGCATTCTTACTGCAATACATCTGGCTGCATATCCTGCTTGCTCCTTGGTGCTATCTCTCTATTTGGAAAATCATGCCTTTCTTCAATTTTGAGAAATCGGCAGCTATTATAATTTGGATTCTTCCTCCACCCCTTCCTGTCATCTGTCATCCTGGAACTTCTATTAGATGCATGTTTCAGCATCTCATTTCATCCTTAGTATTATTCCATTCTCTTTCACAGTTTTCCTTTATTCATCTGTCTCATTAGCATGAATTCCCTGGTACAATCTTCTATTTCACTAATTCTCTCTTTAACGGTGTCTACTGTAGAGTTAGTTGTGTTTCACTAAATCATTTATCTCAATATTTCCAGTTTTTTAAAAATTTCTAGGCTCTCCAATCAGTCATTTTTCTCCCCACTTCTTGATCCCTAGATGAGCGAGCTGTTTGTTTCTACCATTACCCCGTCTCTGTGTCTTTGAAGAGTGCTACAGTGAATTAAAGCCTTTTGATGATGGCTCCAGTGTTTGGATTTCCTCCGAGACATTGTCTCATTTGTTGTACTTATTGGAAATGCTTTCAAGGCATTTATTTCTCTCCTGTGCTCTGGGACATTATTTTGCAAGCTCCTATTGTTCTGTCCATTCAGTGCCTCTACTCTCTCCTATTATGGCTGGCAGGCTTACGGTTAACTCCATCTGTGTCTCCACCCCTCCTCAAAGCCAGGAAAACTGTCTTTATCAAGAGCGATCAGTTGTTTGTTCACAAGAGGAAAGCCATAGCCCTGCTCTTTGTCTCCCAGAGTGAGCTGATTGCAGACTCTTGCCACATGTGGGACACCATTGATGTCCTTTTCTGCTTAGAAGTTGACATCCCAGTGACACTGTCTGTGTCTAGGCCTGGACACCAGTAGGCAGGTTGCTTTGGGCCCTTCTATGAGTTTGCTCATTCAATGTATAGCCAATATATATTTGTATATTTAGAATAACTGTATACATAAAGTATTTTGTGTAGGATGCTTTGGGGTGCCAGAAGGAGAAAAGCTAATTCAATGTGACTTTAAAGTAAGGAACTTTGCCATGTCATGCAGGCGCAAGCCTGGCACTACTTGGTCCAGTTGCCCTGCGATGTGCAAGAAAGTTTCCATTCACCCTTCCAGACTGCCTCCCAGCCCTCTCTGGGCTGTCTACCCCAGAAGCCTGCCTGGATGGACTTCCAGTTGAATTTTGCTAAGGATAAGCTTCAACAGAAGATCCAAGTGGGAAGTGGTTGTGAGGTTGGGCATTTCATCTCCCAACTGTCTCCTTGCAGGGACCCCTCAAGCTGGCTGCAGCCCCCACAGACGGACCCAACTCCTCAGAAGGCCATCTTCACACAGCCCCTCTGCCTCCAAGTTCTGGGAAGGATCGTCTCTCCTTTCAGGACTTCAGGTGCAGAGGGCAGTATGGAACAGCTGCCCTCACTGCTACTAACTCCAAGTGGGCACCGTGCTTACCTCTTGTACACCTTTTAAAATGGATACATTATTAGACTCTCCCACATTATCCCGATTCCAACGTGCCATCTGCTGGGATTTTGCCTGGTTAAAAAACAAAGTCACCAAAGATTGAGTCTCCAATCAGCCATCTACAGCGTGACCTTCCTCCTAACAGTGGTTGGTTGTCAGATGACACCAGCAATAACTGTACATACACATTAACATTCAGTGACAAAGAAGAGACCATCCCTTCAAAGACCAAGGAGTCTTTTCCAGGGGCTGCCAACCAACCTCTCTTGATGTTTCATTGGTCAGAACCACTCAGGTGTCCATGCAGGAGCCAATTCCTGGCCACCAGAGAAAGGCCATGTATTGATTGACTTCCACTGTATGTTCAGACCCATTGCTATCAAGGAAGCTGCTATGATTGGTTTAGGTTTTCTAGCCCTGAGATCCATCCTCCAATCACAGGGCTGTTGCTACATAATGGGGCAGGGATGCAATGGGTGACAAGGAGTCATTCACCACATCTCCTAAGTTTGGAGAGAACAGAGGTCGACATGGTGAATCTGAGGGTGTATTTCCATGACAACGGCCTTTGCTTGGCAGTCCAGAGAATTTTGAATTTTGTGGTTCTTTTTCTCTTTTTTTTAAGATTTTATTTATTTATTTGAGTGGGGGGAAGGGTGGAGAGAGAGAGAGAGAGAGAGGGACAGGCAGACTCCCTGCTGAGTGTGGAGCTGAACTTGGTGCTCGATCCCAGGACCCCGAGATCATGACCTGAGCCAAAGGCAAATGCTTAACCAACTGAGCCACCCAGGCACCCAGAATTTTGTGGTTCTTCTGAAGACACTTGTTATTTGAAAGTAATGGCTCCTAAAACCTTCATATGTCCTCAAATCCAAGACTACTACCAAGATGCAAAATTCTTTTGGTTTCCTTACCTAAAAGAGAATGACTATCACAGAGCATTGCCTTGAATGAGATCTTGTGTCCCATAAGGACATCCACACCAGGTGGGGAGGCAGCCAGCCAGGTTCAGGTATAGCTCTGGGACTGGTTCTTTTTTTTTTTTTAAGATTTTATTTATTTATTTATTCGACAGAGATAGAGACAGCCAGCGAGAGAGGGAACACAAGCAGGGGGAGTGGGAGAGGAAGAAGCAGGCTCATAGCAGAGGAGCCTGATGTGGGGCTCGATCCCACAACGCCAGGATCACGCCCTGAGCCGAAGGCAGACGCTTAACCGCTGTGCCACCCAGGCGCCCCATGGGACTGGTTCTTATCCTGCTCTGTCCGTGATACAGTCTGACTGTGGTAGCATTCCAGAGGACCATTGTCAAAGGCTCGGGGGGTTGCTCATGATGGGTCCAATGCCAAGTGTCAGGTACCATACCCTCTCTCCCTTTCTGTGAAACCAGACCTGGAGACAGTTTTTATTTCAAGATCCGTCATTTACGTAAGTCTCTTCGTGAGAAGAGAAATGAGAATTTCCATGAACTACATCTGATCACTACATAAACCTATAAAAGGTGATTATATATATCCAATGAATGAAACTTGTAATGATTCTTCACCCCCTTTCCTTCTTCCTTCCTACCCTTCTCCTGTCAGCAGTAAAATTTGAAGCCAATCCACTCTCTCTGGGTGAATCTTTTTTTTTTAAGATTTTATTTATTTATTTATTTATTTATTTATTTATTTATTTATTTATTTATTTATTTATTTATTTATTTATTTATTTATTTATTTATTTATTTATTTATTTATTTATTTATTTATTTATTTATTTATTTATTTATTTATTTATTTATTTATTTATTTATTTATTTATTTATTTATTTGACAGAGATAGAGACAGCCAGCGAGAGAGGGAACACAAGCAGGGGGAGTGGGAGAGGAAGAAGGAGGCTCCCAGCGGAGGAGCCTGATGTGGGGCTCAATCCCAGGACCCTGGGATCACGGCCTGAGCCGAAGGCAGATGCTTAACGACTGAGCCACCCAGGCGCCCCTCTCTTGGTAAATCTTGACCTAGAGAATAAAATTGTTTTTTGTGTAAAAAGAAAACAAAAGATGACAGGAGCATGTACGTGTGTGTGCACGCACACGCGTCTGTGTGCATGTGTGTGTTGTCATGTTTGTGCATATACGCGTGTGGGAGGCTGTGTGCACGCATATGCATGTGAGTGAGCATGCGTGAGATGGTAATGGGGCACATGCATGCACATGTGAAAGCATATATGCGTGTGTGCACACAAATTGTGCTCCCCACTGTGCATAGATCTCCTGGGCTCCTAGAAATAAAAAATAATAATAAGATGTAAAGATTAGCTAACTCACACGTTTTTTGTATCTCAATGCACTTAATTAGAGCGAAAGACCCAGAGGTCTGCCATCATCTACCCATTCACTCTGCAGCAGAGAAGGACTTGTGACCACAACAGAGATGAACGGAAGTAGATACTCAACTTGCCCTAGAAACGGATATGAATCCTTTAGTTATGCCTCCATTAGAAAAGACTATCAAACTATATATACTACTTGATATTAGAAACAATGCTCTATAAAACCTCAAATGATCCAATAATTCAGTATACTTTCCTTGAGAGAATTTTGCAAATACTCTAATCTGTAGATTTGCAGGCAGCCCGTTGTCGTAGCCCCAGCGAGCTCGCCGAGCATGAGTCTCCATCCACGCCTGCCCGGAAGGGGGTGGGTGACACACATGAACGCCAGGGGTACAGGGCTTAGTTATTAGGAAGTTCTAGACCAAAAATCCAATTGAGGCATTACTGTAACCAAACAATCCAAAATCAGTTAAATTAACAATAAAATTAACCTCACAGCAATTGATAAGCAAAAAGCATAATAGTGACAACTAAAAGCCACTGATGATACCATGACATCAAAATCTTCAGCGATCACAGTCACCGCTTATATCCCTCAGGGAAGTGGATCCCCCCCAAAAAGGATCATCCCCCAGAAAAGATTAGGTTACCTTCAGTTAAAGTCCGTATAAAGTTTCTCCTATTATAAGGCGCTCCTACGTGCTTTTCAGACAATGTCTGTATTGTGAGGCATAACATCAGCTGCTTTTTTACAAAAAGCAAACTTCTTTTTCCTGGAAGCACAATGGCCTGAAATGACCCCAGTCCGTGCTCAGCTGGGATGCTTTGAGTAGCCACCCGGTGGAATCACTGACAGGAGATAAAGAAGAAAAGATATTCAAGGCGGATTGAATGATTCCAGAAGGTATGACCTCACACTCAGAGGACCAGGGTGTTAAAAGTAAGCTTTGCTTCAAGGCCACATTAAAAGCCATAGGGTGTCCATGTTACGCCAGCTCACCTGCAGGAGGAATGACAAAGAAGTTGTTCTGTAAGTAGTACGGTTTGGGATAAAGTTTCTAGTGACAACGCCTGCTCCCGTCAGCTGGCTGTAGCTCAAAGGAGCTAGACAGAACTGAAGACCATAGGATGGAGAGCGGCTCAACCCGCGGCTCGCACGCGCATGCGTAGAGCTCAACGGCACGCCTTCGTTCAGCGGGGCGTGGAAAATCAGCCCTACGGTAATCTGGAATTTCTTTGTATGATATCTGATTTTTTAATGTGTGTAAGGAAATTAATAATATATATTTTAAAATATATTTTAAGTAAAGATTCAACTATTTAATCTGTCATTAAATCCTTTATGGGTTTCCTCATATGAGGATGCCTTTGGTGGCCCGTGTCCCTTGTCTTCAGGGACATGAGGCAACTTCGTGAATTTAACCAAAGTGGGAGGCACTCCGGGCGTCAGCACTGGTTACTGCTTTTGTATTTTCAGCAAATGAGCAATATGTTAATTGTTTCTAGTGCCTACAAGATATCAGTAATCTTTACTAATTCATTTCATAGGCCACAAGTAAATAGTCCACTGCTTTGCACAAAAATAAAAGTCAACATAATTATGCCTCTTTTTCAGATAAGAACCAAAAAAAACCAGTCTACTTCTTTCCACCCAACTTGGCTCCGCAAGGAGGGCCCCCTTCTCTCCTCTGGCCCCTCTCCTTGAGGGACTGACCCCACTGGGGGCAGCTGTCTTCAAATTTTCCCTTGTATAACTTCTAAAGTCTGTTTGCAAGATCATGTGTCCGTTGTCCTTTCTAGGCTGATAGCTAAACACCAGCATACATTTAATCAGTGAAGTATGGAATTCAGCCCATTGTGAATATTGACATTTGTCAGAAAACTTTCATCATCTTTAAAGTGTATCCAGTTGAGGGCACCTGAGTGGCTCGGTTGGTTAAGCGTCTGCCTTCCGCTCAGGCTCAGGTCAGGATCTCAGGGTCCTGGGATCGAACCTCTTGTAGGGCTCCCTGCTCCGAGGGCAGTCTGCTTCTCCCCCTCCCTCTGCCCTTCCCCCCCACCCCTGCTCTCTGTCTCACTGTCTCTCAAATAAATTAATTAAATCTTTAAAAAAAATATAGTGTATCCAATTGAATCTAAATAACCCAGCGATTTGACACCAAGAACCAGCTCTTCTTGGATCATCAAGAATTTTACATGGATCCTTTTCTCTCTGAACTTGCATCTCCCCCCTCCCACCCCTAATGATGACATCGCAGTATAGTGTATTAAATACTGACAATGTTGAATTTTGCCTGAAGGTTAAGAAATCCCCTTCCCCCTTTGTGTCCCAATAAACGGTTGACTCCAAGGAATGCCCTTCCTCACGTGAGTTGGTAGGACTCACAGGGGCCCCCTGGTTTACCTGGGACAAGTTCAGGAACAGACCCCCAAATTCCCATTCTTTGCATCATAAATAATTAGTTCAACTGCTCGTCCCCACTGATCCACCGAAACAAAATGCTTGTGAACAGAGTTAAGGTCCTTCCGTTCCAGGCCGGCAAACTTTGGGCTGAGTGGTCAGCGACCATCCCGAGAGAAGCAGGTGGGCTCTTGCTGTCTGTCCACCACCTCGCTTCCCCATACCCTGTTCCTTCGAGTTTTGTCTACTCCTCTCTAGAAACAACCCCCCTTGGCCTGGCTCTTGAGATTCTGCCAAATCTTCAGTCAGCCTGATCTGACGATGGTCACGGTCCCCTCCCCTTGGCCAGGGTCCCTTTCCCTCCCTTGAGACTTTGTTCAAAGTCTCTCCTTACTAAAGTCCGGGTTGGTTTTTGATTTGACAATATATATTTATGGCTTTTTGAGTTAACCTGACATGCTCTCCTAGTAGAAAGTGTAATTTTTAAATTATCTGGGACATAGGGCACTGCGTATGGGATAATGGCCCTTGAATTGTAGTTGTCACCCTGATTAATGCACAGCTGGGGACAGTTATGTAGGTATGTAGTACAAACTTTGACAGGGTTGTAACTTCTAGCTTCCAGCCCTTGCTTCAAGCCCCAGAGTCTGATCCCGGTTCCTCACCTCTCCAAATAGCTCTGAGTGTCCGTGCCCCCCAGGAGCCTGCCCCAGGCCCTGCTGGCCAGGCTGTGGTTGCTGAGCGCTTGGTTTTCAGCCTACATCTGTCTTCTCTTTACATACTTCTTCTTTTAAGCTTTCATTTATTTATGTATTGAGAAAGAGAGAAAGAGCAGGGGAGGGGCAGAGGGAGAGGAAGAGGGAGAATCTTGAGCAGACTCCATGCCGAGCACAGAGCCTGACATGGGGCTCGATCTCACGACCCTGAGATCATGACCTGAGCCAAAATCAAGAGTCGGACACTCCACTGCCCGAGTCACCCCGGAGCCCCTGTTTCCGTACTTCTTGTTATTACCGTGTGCTCGAGACAAGGAAAACGTTTCAAAGTACCGGATGCCATGGCAGCTTCTCATTTCTTCTTATGTATGTATTTTTGCAACATTAGAACTATTTCAAATATTTATCTGCCCATTTATTATCAGACAAAGATTCAAAATGCAAACTGGGAAGGTCACAGTCAGTCCTCACCTAACTTGACCCCCAACAGCCTCGTGACTGATCACTCCCCCCATGGAGCATGATTTCTCTACGCCCCTCACCCCGGAGGAGTCCTGCTGGGGCTGCCAGCACAGCCCTACCGCCCGGGAGGCTCAAATAACAGGAATCTCTTCCCTTACAATCTGGAGGCTGGAAGCCTGAGACCCAGGTGTGAACAGGACTGGTGTCTCCTGTGGCCTCTCTCCGTGGCAGGCAGACAGCCGCCTCCTCCTGTGTCTTCACGTGGTTGTCCTCTGTACATGCACCCCTGTGAGTCTGCCTTTCCTCTTCCTCTGACACCAGTCAGCTTGGGCTGGGGCCGCCCTACGCTCTCACTGTGACTGGCCACTTCCTTCAAGGCCCGGTCTCCAAACAGTCACCTACTCAGGTTCAGGGGCCAGAGTTCCAATGTATGACCTTGGGGGGTGGCGCACATTGCAGCTCAGGACCCCACCCTCGCCCGGTCTCCCCCCTGCCCCATTCCGTACCCTCTGTCAACCCCAGGGCCCTATCCGAGCTGCCGCCACCGGCTTGAGGCTCAGGGGCCCCATCTAATCTCAGGCTTTGCATTTGCTGTCTCCACCTCTGAACACAAATGATGCCCACATTTCCAGCTCCCCCCAGCCCTCTCCCCGTGGCTCCAGACTCAAGGCTTCAGTTCCTGCCCTCTCTACCATCACCCCTTGGGCCCCGAGTCCGCACTGCAGATAAAACTTGTCCAAGCCTGAACGTGTCACCTGCCCGCAGACACTCTCCTTCTCATCTAGGTTGATGACGACGCCCTCCCTTCAACAGGTCCGGCCCAAACCCTGCAGTCCAAAAACCTGAGCACCTTGCTCCTTCCTGCTCGTCATTAGGGAAAAGCAATGAGCTACGGGTGCTTTCTCCTCGATTAACCAAATGAGACTGCACAGAAATCAAGGCAGAGAGGCTTGTGATCGCAGACGGTGCCCAGAGGACGGGGTCTGGGCTCAGGCCTGTCTCCTGTCACCTGCAGAAGCAGACACCAGAAGGGCTTGGGGGGGGGCCAGGTGGAGGCCTTCCCAGCGGGTCCGCAGTAGCTCGGTGGCTGTCCTCTGGCAACAAGTTCAGCGCCTCACAGCCCTGCAGAGAGGCCGGCCTTTGCCCCAGAGCCTCGCGGCGGAGCGCAGAGCGGGGTCTTCCCGGGAGCCCTGGCAGGGCACTCGTGTGGTCACGGCATTTTGCAAACATGGCAAAAGTGAAATATTTCGACTGCGATCACCAGGACCGCAGCCTCTTTTTGCTCCCACTTTCCCTTTCTTCCAGTTCTCTTGGTGATGCTACCGCCGCCTCGGGCGTCTCTGGACGGGTGCTGAGGCGAGGCCGGTGGGGGTACATTTCAGCTGGGATGAGTAATTTCTATGCTGTCTGCCGTCATGTGTAGGTGGTTTGTTGGTAACTGGAAGGGGTGGGGATGGCTTCCGGGGATGCTCTTACCACCCGCAGCGCTGGTCAGTGCTCCGATGGTGCCCAGCACCCTACGTTCGCGGGTGCCAGAGGGACGGATCCAGAAGCTACCAGGCTGAGGAATGGCAGAAGGGTCCGTCCATTCCCCCCACAGAAACGCTGGGTTAAAACTGTGGTCGTAAGAAGTAAGCAGAGCGTATGCACCCCAAAATGTTGTTAAAATGTTATTACAGAATTAACAAAACTCTTCGGTAGTTTTTCTAGGTTTATGATGCTGTGTAATTTATGAGGTGGTCGCTTTTTAGCATTCATCATTTAAGGTGGTTTCTCGTCTCATTTGAAAGAGATACCTGCCTCTGACCTGCTCTTGTATTTAGAATTTTGTGTCTTTTTTAAATTTTTTTATTTTTAATGTGTAGAGCAATATTATTTTATTTTTTTAATAATAATTTTTTATTATGTTAGTCACCATACAGTACATCCCTGGTTTTTGATGTAAAGTTCCATGATTCATTACTTGCGTATAACACCCAGTGCTCCATGCAATACGTGCCCTCCTTACTACCCATCACCGGTCTATCCCATTCCCCCACCCCCTGCCCCTCTGAGGCCCTTGGTTTGTTTCCCAGATTTTTGTGTCTTACTTCTTGAAGCCGGTCCTCCCGGCTTGGATACGCTTCATTGCCCGCACAATAGGGGCCGGCCCTAGAGGGCCTCTTGCAAACATGCACCGCCCTCTCCAGCAGCAGGAGATGCTCAGGCTTTGCGTAAACAGGCTGTTTCTCCATCAGCCAGTTTAGGCAAGAGCTTGAATACAGCAATATCAAAGAAAGCAGCCCCACTGGCCCCCAGTGGCCATGTCCTGCTGGTCGGGGTTGGGATTTTATGTTTGGGTCTGTGCTTTGGGTTAGCGCTTTCTTCTCTGCTTAAATTGCCTTCAGATCCATCACGACCTGGGACGGCTGGGGCAGTGAGGTAGGCCTGGCAGGTCACAAGTCCCTGCATGACAGAGGGGGACACTGGCCGAGGTGGAGGCTCCATCATTGGCAATGGGGGCTCAATCCTGGGGGCCTAGAACCCGAACCTGGATACCCCAGTCCTCGCCTGGATGTGTACCCAGTGAACATGGACATAGCCAGGGAGGGTCATGGTCTGAAATTTCCAGCGACAGCCAAGATGCATGCAAGGACATAGTCTCTCCTCCAGGCCCAGAGGAGGGTGCTCTCCAGCCCCAGGGGTTAAAGTCCCTCAGCAGGCGATTCTGGTCCAACTGGAAAAACCAGGCCAGGCCCCAGGGTGATTGCAGGCTGCCCAGTGGGAAGAGAAGACGTTTCCCCAAGCCAGTAGTGAGAAAAGGAGGTAAGAAAAGAAGCTGAATCGCTGGGCAAGTAAACACACACCACCCAGATTCCCACTAGCAGAACGGGTCCCCGGGGCTGGGGGGGCTCTGGGCCCCTCCCCCCGGGCACCCTCCCTGGCTGCCTGCCCTGGCTGAGGAAGGGTCAGGGCTCCCGCACTCTCTTCTCCCTGCTCCCCTAACTCTTCTTCCTGTCTCCCAGCCGCCCACCCAACTCCCGGAGAGGACCCGTGACCCTGCGCCTCCGCTGTCTCTGGGCCTAGAAGTAAACTGGGAAATGTGAGAAACCCAAGCTCCCGAGCGAGGCCATCTGGGAGTTGGGGAGGAGGGTGACGCAGTCTCCAGGGCTCAGGCCTGGGCATGACTCTGCTGTCACCTGCTCCAGGGGCAGGCTTGGCCCAGCCTCGTGCCCACCCCCACATCTCGCCCACCTTGATGGTGGTACTGAGGTGGGAAACACAAGCAGAAGAAAAATTATTGAATTTCCTTACTACCTACAGCCCATTGACAAGTCCTTGAAACAGGCAGAGGGACCTTCCTCTAGGGACCCAACTGCTTCGATGTTAATACTTCGCTAAGGGCAAACGGCAATCTTAGCCCAACACCCCTCCCCTGCCCCCCCCCCAGGATCCTGTAAGCCTGCTTTAACGTATAAAAACTCTTTTAGAAATTTCCTTTATCTCTAAACCCTCCAAGTGTACGGCCCACCGATACACATCTGAGGGTCTCACGACTCAGGTTCTATTAGACGGGAATAAATGACCTTTTCCCAACAACAGCCAGCCCCCTCGAGGTCCTGGAAACCTTGCTTCCAAAATTCCTTAGAGACTTACGCTCTCCCTAACCCCTTCCCGACTTGCAAATATACAATGGGCCACTCCTCATGACCCGGATGTAGCTCTTTCTGCCCATGGGTCCTGACCCCGTGCTTTAATAAAACCACCTTTTGGCACCAAAGGCATCTTGAGAATTCTTTCTTGGCCGTCGGCTTCGAACCCTAACGTCTTTCCTACATCAGCACCGCTCGGTGCCCAGCCCGCCATCAGCCCGTGCGGGAGACTTGGACTTCGCTCCGCCCCCTCTCCTGCATCCTGGCCCAGCCCCTGACTGCAGTGCGCTCACGCTCGGCCTCATCTGTAATGACTCCTAGTATCTGCCCAGAATCTAAGGAGGTCACATTCAGGAAGCACCATCGAAGTCCCAAGCACAAGGTAAACCCTCTTACAACTTAAAAAAAAAAAAAAAAAAAGATGAAACTTCATGCCTTCTTCCATTCAGGCAACTAAGACCTAGACTGGGTGCTCTAACAACAAACACTTCTCCCAGTTCTGGAGGCTGGACAGACTGAAATCAAGGTGCCTGCCCGTTCTGTGAGGTCCCTCTTCCCAGTTCATAGATGGCCGTCTTCTCCCTGTAACATGGGGCCAGAGGCCGCGGAGCACGGCGGGGGCCTCGGCCATGAGGGCGTTGACCCCATTCATGGGGCTTCATCCTCATGACCTCCTGGCCTCCCAGAGCCCCTGCCTCCTGATACACTGGGGGGTGAGGATTTCTCACCTTGCAAATTTTGAGGGGGGACAGAAATATTTAGTCCATAGCATCTATGTGATTACATTCCCATTACAAATAACAAAATTTTTAATTCGTATATTTATTGTATTTATTTAGTATCATTGGCATCACAGATTATATATTCCAAAAATATTGACCGTAAACTCTGCCTTCTCAAGTACTCCTCCTGTCGCTTTGTGCCTTTTGTTTGCTGCCAGTGAACGAGAACCAGCATGGCACCCGGAAATTCCTTTATTTTCCCAAACTCCTCCCTGACAAAACGGTGCCTACTTACTACCTTCCCACTGGAAATTACATTGGTCTAGGGTTTGTAAAAATAAGAATGCACGTGGTTTTCCTTTTACCAGCTCTTCATTAAATTTTGGGAGGAGGGAAGACATTTCACACCTTGACATCAAGCTATCTTTGGCTAGGAGTCAAGCTTCATGTCTCCATCACCAGCGCCTTGGTGAGATTATGAGTTTAAAGTTCATAAACAACCAGACAAGAATGCCCAGGTCCTCAGAATTGGACCACAGGCTTCTTTCCCAAGACCAGGATCTGAGTGTTGCGTACTCAGGCGGGCCATCCCGTTTGCTCCCAGCTGTAGTTCTGTGTCAAGCTATTATCACTATTATCCTGTAAAGACAGAGAGACTCTTCCCTTTCCTCTCTATCTTCTTGGTGGCTGGGGCCTGGAGAACACCTGTGAAGGAATTCTGACAGTTGCCTGATGCCATCCAAGTGTGGTGACAACAGGCTGGGTACCGCAGAGCCTGGCAAGTGCGTGTTCTTGCTTTCTACTCCTGTGTCCCTTGATTGTCCCCATAACCCACTGTGTCCGCCTTGGAGGATTTCAGCCACTTTTCATGATTGCATTTCATGAATGATGGTGCCAGGGCTTAAAACCAGTTGTCTGGGGTGTCTGGGTGGCTCAGTCAGTGAAGCGTCTGCCTTTGGCTCAGGTCATGATGTGGTCTGGTCCTGGGATTGAGCCCCGCATCGGGCTCCCTGCTCAACAAAGAGCCTGCTTTTCTCTCTCCCTCTGCTGCTCCCCTTGCTTGTGCGCTCTCTCTCTGTGTCAAATAAATAAATAAAATCTTCTAAAAAAATTAAAATAAAACCAGTTGTCTGACTTTAACCAGCTTGACCTGAACGCACCGGTCAGCCAGCCCCTCTCCAGGGAGCACCTACGCTTCCCAAGCAAGAGTTAATTACTGGGATCAGAAGGCGACTGAGGAGCCACGGTGTGTGGCTTTTAGCTCTAGCAAAAGTGTCTCTCAGGTAAGGAACTGCTCTTTCAAAGACTAGAAATCATCCTGGTCATTCACTTTTCTCAGTTTGTGTCTCTCCCTGCTTCCCTTTCTATAGTCCACTGTTCCAGCCAGCCCAACCCCCACCCACACCTCCACTGGGAGGCACCACAGGGGATTCTGCTCCCAACCCCTCCCCAAGCCTCCTCCAAATACTCTCCCCTGCCTGGCACCCCCGCCGCACTCTGCAGCCCCCTTAAGTCTGCCACAATGCCCCCAAGTGTCGCCCAGGCACCTGGCACAGGTGAGGCTTCTCGAGCACGTTCCCCACTCAGTGGCTCCCAATGCTCACATGCGTCATTTAAAAGGAGAGCCCGGCTGGCTGTCAGTATGACTTGCAAAATACAAGACTGATTATCAGTGGTGGGTGTGGTCCCTTTGGCTACTTACTTATGGGACAGAATCTAAATCCAGTCCTCTCTGCATCTCCGTGCCAGGGGCATCTCAGAGACAGCAGGCTGGGGACAGGGTGGGGAGCTTTGTCAAAATATTGCTTCATGACTTGAAATTTAAACTTCACCGTCACAGTGTCGGTATGAAAGCCAAGTTGCAAATGTGTTGTGTTAAATATGCTATTTTCTTTTCTGATGATTTTAAAGTTTAAATTAAAAGAAAGCCAGCCTCAGGGAGCATTTTGGTCTAGGTGGTCACCAGGGAGGACAGGAGGAGAGCTCCCGGGGAAGGCATAGTGCAGAGCTGACCCTCACCCTTCCAGACGAAACCGCACTCATCAGACAAGACGTAAAACCCTGCTCGGGGCAGCCTCCCATCTCCCAAGCCCCGGGGCAGCTGGGAGGGGGTGTACAGACTGCGTCTGGACCACCAGCATCAGCCTCACCCCCAAACCACCGGAGAAAGCTCTCGGAGGCAGGGCTCATGCATTTGCATTTTTTTATCAAGCTTTTTAGGTGATTCTCACATAGCATGAGATTGGAGGATGACTGGATACCTCACACACTCATACGTCCCTGCAGAGGACCTCCATGACAGCACTTTTCCCGGTCTCCACGGGTGAGCAGCCCACTTCTGCTTTGTTTGCTTGTTTTAGCTGTATTCACATGTTCGATCAAATTCAGGTAAAGTCTTGCTGGTGCCCAGCTATTTTATCTCCAACATGTGGCACTGGACCCCTATGCTCTCATCCACTGTGAACTGACTTGCACAGTTTTACTGTCAGAAAGCAGCTGATCAGGGACCCCAGGTGGCTAAGTCGGTGAAGTGTCTGCCTTTGACTCAGGTCATGATCCTGGGGTCCTGGGATCGAGGCCTGCATCAGGCTCCCTGCTCAGGGGGGAGTCTGCTTCTCCTGCTGCCCCTTCCCACCGCTCCTGCTCTGTTTCTCAAATAAATAAATAAAACCTTAAAGAAAAAAGAAAGAAAGAAAGTAAGCAACTGAGCCAGAGGTGGCAGACTAAGGGAAGGAATCACAAGTTCTTATAGTCCAAAAGCCTAAATCCTTAGGAGAATGTTCTAGAAGCACCCTTCTAGAAGGCTGTAAAATGAAGGAGGAAGGGAATTTGCTTCGAGGGACAGGAAGTTCCCTTTGCCAGGGCAGGCCTTCCTCCTCGCACTGCAGGGCCCATGGGGACAGCGCTGTGCATGCTGTGCTGGTGACGGTTTCACGTCATTCTCAGCAAAACCTGGAGGCTAGATATGCTACCTAACGGCAGCAAACCCTTATCTCCAGCTATGCTCTGGGTTTGTGCCTTTCTTTCTAAACCATTGCAAGGTATTGAATTATAAGTTTTTGTCTTGAAATGAGGAGATTCATTTGGTTTGAAAATTCGAGAATTAACTATCGTCATCATTGTCGTTGTGATGACGAAACATTACCTTAAAAATAAATCCAGAGTTGGGAATCTTTGGGAGCATATAGAGCAATTCAGACTGAGGAGGGTGTCCATCCCCGGAAGCGCTGGAAGGACCATACAGGGAGTGTGTTTGCTGGACTGGTTTATATGCTGCTTGTCTCCATAGTTGGAAGCAAGTGTACCGAGAGAAAGAAGACCTAAACAACAAGGTGACTGAAATAAACAAACAGAAGCACAAAGAGGAAGCAAAGCAAAGCAATGGACTAGAGAGGCAGACACAGTAAATTTGCTTCTGAGCTTCCTGGATGCCAAGGGCAAGGCAGGAGGAGTGTTCTGAGTCCTATGGAGGGAGAAGCAGAGCAGCTCACCGTGGCAGGTGACGGTCCTTTCTGGAAGGACCCGATTCTGCACTGCCACCTCCCCCCCACCAGCATAGATTGGGCTGTGTGGGGTCTGGGAGAGCCGGTAGGAATGCCCATTCTCTACCGCGGTGTTCCTTCTAGAAATAGTGTCTCAGGAAATCCTCTGTGGTTGGAGGGGCCTTCAGACTGTGCCTCAGAAGGGCATGAAGTGTCACCTTCTCTCGCTCTCTCCCGACTCCAGCAACAGGCTTTTGTCACTGAGGGTCCCCTACAATTGCCTCCACCATGCCCCCCGGATTGAGTCTGGTCCTCTCGCATGCCACGGCCAGCTGCTTCCTTCTCCTTGGACCCTTTTGTCGCTCAGCCTCCCAGCCGCTCCCTTCCCGGGATCGGCCCCCATCCCACCTGATGATGGGCTGCCCCTTCTCATTCTCCTTCCGTGGGTCCCCCTCACCCTCACACAGGGGCCCCTGGGGCTCTGCCTGGCCTCTGGCTTTCAGTAGCATCTCTTTGCTGACCCCCCAAGCCTGTGTCCACTCTGTCCGCTCCAACAGCGTACTGACCATCAGCACTTAGAGGGCTAATGGCCATCTGTGTTAATTTCCCAGGGCCTCCATAACTTAATACTGCAGCCCGGGCAGCTCAAACAATTTTCTTTCTCACAGTCTGGAGGCCAAAAGTCCAAGATCAAGGTGTCGGCAGGGTTGGTTTCTCCTGAGGCCTCTCTGCTTGGCTTTTGGGTGGAGGTCTTCTCTCCGTGTCCTCAAATGGTCGTCCCTCTGTATATCCAAATTCCTCTTCTTATAAGGATGTGAGTCAGACAGGATTAGAACTGCCCTAAGGACCTCATTTTAACTGAATCACCGCTTTAAAGACCCTATCTCCAAGCTCAGTCACTCTGGGGCCCTGGGGTTAGGGCTTCCCCATATGAATGGGGGAGGGACTTAGTGAGACAATTCAGCCCAGAGCAGTATCTCAAAACTCAATACGCCCATGCCCACGGCCGTGTTCCTGGTCTTATCCCCGAAATCTGCTTTCCACATTCCAGTCAATGGCACCCCCGTAGCTCTATTGTTCAGGCCAAAGTCGCTGGGGACCTCTCTGGCTTCTCCCTGCAAGGCCCACATTCATTTGGCTAATCCTGTCTGCTCCATCACCCGTCCCCAGGCACCATGACACTCTGGGCACTGCTGGACGCACAGTCTCCAAGGACCCTGCTCACCTGCACGGCTCCCCAACAATTCGCTCTTATCGCAGCTCTTAGTGCTCCTTCCAAACACACGCCTGGTCGCGTGATTTCTCTGCCACCACCCAACTCAGAATACAACCCAAAACTCCTTGTCTTGCTCCGAGGTCCTGCATCATCCGCCCCACTCCCAGTCTCTTATATTATATGGTTCTTGTCTCTTGGGCTGCTCCTCCTGGCCCCATGCCTACTCTTACAGGGGCCTCTGCCTGGAAAGCTTTTCCTCTGGTAGATGCACCTGTTACCTCTCCTGTCCTATTGGGGGACTCCCCTGACTCCGGTATGAGCAGGAGACCAGTCCTATCATTACTCTGCCCCCTTGCCCTGGTTTATTTCTCTTTTTAGCCCTTAGCACCACCTGATTCTACGTATTTACTCTTTATGAGTTTCTGTCTTCTCTGATGCGTTGAAAGCTGCATGATGACTCACAGTGGGCTCCTTCTGTGCCCCCAGCACAGGGCCTGGCATGCTACAGGTGCCCAGTAAATGTGTGTGGCCACCCCGCAGAGCAGAAGCAAGCATGTGGGAGTGGGCCCCCTCTTCCTGTTTTCCCCATTGCCTCTAAGCTAAGGAACTTAAGAGGTAAGGAGGGAACACAGAGAAGGCAAAGATGTCTCCTACTTGGCAATAGCTTCTGACCTCAACCTTCCAGGGAGGCAGGGACCCTGGGACAGGTTGCGAGGCATCAGGGGTCGCCTGGACCCAGCACCTTCTGGAATAGCTCATGATGGTTCCAAGACTGTCCCATGCCAGGGCCAGCCCCTCGGAGGCCATCCCTTTTCCCTATGACCGGTGCAAGATGTCAGGCAGGTCTTCCAAGTTTGAAAGAGAAGCTGGATTTTTATGTGAAGTTTCTCAATTTTAAACTGTTAGTTCAAATGGTTTTAGCATTCTGTTTCCAGTAAGAGACATCATACAGGGTTTGGCCCACTACAACCAACTGCTTTGTTATAAATCAATCTGAAGTGGCTTGACCCATTTTTAAAGTGATTAATGCCTATACTTCTGGCCTCTAATCATATATTTAAGTCAAAGAACAATTAAGGTACAAAACCATGATTCAACTTTACAGACCACATGGAGGAGAGTACTGCTATAGGGTTAGTTTCTCCTGTCTTACAAGACAGTACATGGACAGGCAGCCTCACGAGGGGCTCGTGCAGCACTTTCATACGAACTGGAATAAATCACATTTTCCACAAGACATTTCCTGGCATCTGCCAGAAACCTGCCATGTTAAAACTGCCATACACATGACTACAAATGTAGAAGGCACTTCCCGGATTTGTGCAGTACGCAACCTGCACAGCCACACAGGACATCCCCAGGTATGGATATCTTTGTCCAGCCCATCCTAGACCTAAACTGGTTTGAGAGTTGTCTGAATGCTCCATTCCTTGGAAAAGATGACAACTTTTACTTGCCTAGCTCTCCATGGTTTGCAAAGTCTCTCTTCATTCATTGGCTAATTGAATCCTAAGCAATACACAAATGTGTTATTATGCCTATTTTATGGATAAAGGAATTAATCTTCAGAGAATTTAAGCAATTTGACTGTGAGATTCTGCAAGTACTTAGAGGCAAAATGGAGTGCAAACCCCCATGCTCTTAACTAAGGCGTCCCTGAGGTCTGGGCTGCCCCACCTAGTGAGGTGGGGATGGCTTCGCCCTTTTCCTTTTGGCTGGTGGGCACTCTCACGCCCACTCAGCCCTTTAGCTCACTGAGTGGTGATCTCCAGTCCCTCCCAGGACACATAGCCAGCCAGAACAGTCCTTTTTGAAGTCAGTAAAGAAGGAAGTAGATTTTTGTTTTCTTCCTTCTTTATAGTGGAATAATTTACTGTTTTACAACCCACATTTTGTACCCAGAACTGAAAGACTTTTACAACTGGGAACATGACCACTGTTTTTTTCTTTATTACTTTGCTGAGTAATTTATCACTGTCCATCTACATAAAATTGTCCGTTATTGTCAGGCATAGGCTTCCAGATAACTACCAACACACCAAGACAAAGACCAATTTATCAGTCCTGGTGATAAGGCAGAGCCTGGGAGTGATGTCTGGGGGAGAAGAGGCCAGGCAGGATCTACTGAGGCCTGGAAGTTTAGCTTAAGGCGGGGCCTTCAGGATGGGGTGGGGGATGGTTTGAGCCAAATTGGGTGTGGATCCCGCTGCAACATTCGGAGGGGTGGAAACAGCTGGGTGAGGAGTTTGAGGCAGGGATTCGAAGAATCTCCAAGTATAAACTGTTGCTACTTACCACTGAAGTCTTGGTGGGCCTTCCCAGAGACTTCAGTAATGAACCATCAAGCCATTGGCCTGGGCCAGGGTCTCCTGGAATAGGGAAGTCAGCTATTAAAGACAGCAGAACAGTTAGATCTCGTTAATGGAGACAGTGAGCTGTTTAGGGTGTGGGCCTGGGTGGTTTCCATGGTCATTTTTGAAAGGACAGATTCACTAAAGCAGTTATGGTTTCTGAAAACCAGTGAGAAAAAAGAGTATGTATATATATATATACATATATATATATATATATATATATATATGGAGAGAGAGAGCAAGCGGGGGGGAGGGAATATATATGTGTGCACACACACACGTGTCTATACACATACATACATATGAGCCCGTGTGCGTGCCTATTTAAATTGCGCTCAGCTTGTCCTAGATCCCCGAATGAATAGAAGGAGAAGCATTCAAGTCAAGATAAACTATGCTGTTTGTTGATCGGCTATGGTTCATTTTCTAAGTGGGCATCGGTGTGACAACCAAGTTTCAATGTCCTGGCTCCTGAAGAACAGGACGGAGGAGAGGGGCTCGCCACCAGCTGCTGGCTGCCCCAGACATTCCTGCTCTGTTTTGGAGCACGTTGACCCATCCCAACACAGCAGTCACCCACTCCACATGTTACAGCGGCTCTCGTGGCTGGACGCTATTTCTCTGGGGAGAGAGATGTAAAGTTTTATGAAAATTTGGGCCAGCCATTACCAGGAAAGAGACAGAGAACAGGTACAGCTCCCTAAGTTGACTTCCTAACTCGGAGTAGTGGGTTGGGGGGGAGGGTGGGGCAGGAGGGGATTGGGATGATGGTGGTAAATTCAGCAGCCATACCACGGCCTTGCTGTGGAGGCTTTGGGAGTCCCAAATGTCCACTCAAAGAAATACCTTTAAAAAAAGATGAGAGATACCTTTAAAAAAAGAACTCTGAATTTTAGATCTGTAAGAACTTACTGTGGGGACACTTGATGGGCTCAGTTAAGTGATGGACTCTTGGTTTTGGCTCAGATCATGATCTCAGGGTTGTGAGATGGAGCCCCACGTCAGGCTCTGTGCTCAGCTGGGAGTCTGCTGGAGATTCTCTCTCTTCCTCTGTCTGCCCCTCCCCCTGCTCACTCACGCCCTCTCTCTCTCTCTCAAAAAAAAAAAAAAAAAGAACTTACAATGAAATATTTCTAATTCTTCTTTCTTTCAAAGAAAAAATTTATCCAGATCAACACCCCTTTAAAGACTTCTCTTTGTAAGGTGGGGGTGGCAGGAAGGTAAAGCTTCAGGGATCACATGAGGGGTTTGGTGAGACCCATTTCATCAAAGCAAACTTTCTGGAAATAGAATTGCATTTAGTAGTTAATACATTTTAATTTCTGTTGATAGACCCTAGGTAATGTGCTGTTGGGGAGGAAAAATTTTCCTCGAGCCTTCTGAAGTTCTTGTGGCTGGTGTAAGAATTAAACTGACATGAGACAGATTAACAGGAACAAATAAAATTTAATTTCATAACTATGGAAATCCCCCATATGAAAGATTCCAAGACAGAAAGGTAAGATGAGGTTATCTAGTGCCTCCTGAGCTGAGGAATGGGATAGGTGTCTGGGTTTCTAAGGGGAGGAGGGTACTTCACAGGGAGATGAGATGATGAGCAGATGTTTGGTAATCAGATGTCCGCCCTGCCCACAGATGGCTCACCCAGACAAATTTCTCTCTATTTCTCTACTAATAACTCCAATTCTGGGAAAGACCCTCAACTTGGATTCTTCTATGTAGTTACGGGAGGGGCAAAAGTTTCTCTTGAGCCCACAGGGTCTCCGTTGCCCTCAGCTCAAAATAGTCTACCTGCCAAAGGAGTGCATTTT
>NW_024426552.1:4349853-4361813 GCF_017311325.1 Ursus maritimus
GGGGCAGGAGGGGATTGGGATGATGGTGGTAAATTCAGCAGCCATACCACGGCCTTGCTGTGGAGGCTTTGGGAGTCCCAAATGTCCACTCAAAGAAATACCTTTAAAAAAAGATGAGAGATACCTTTAAAAAAAGAACTCTGAATTTTAGATCTGTAAGAACTTACTGTGGGGACACTTGATGGGCTCAGTTAAGTGATGGACTCTTGGTTTTGGCTCAGATCATGATCTCAGGGTTGTGAGATGGAGCCCCACGTCAGGCTCTGTGCTCAGCTGGGAGTCTGCTGGAGATTCTCTCTCTTCCTCTGTCTGCCCCTCCCCCTGCTCACTCACGCCCTCTCTCTCTCTCTCAAAAAAAAAAAAAAAAAGAACTTACAATGAAATATTTCTAATTCTTCTTTCTTTCAAAGAAAAAATTTATCCAGATCAACACCCCTTTAAAGACTTCTCTTTGTAAGGTGGGGGTGGCAGGAAGGTAAAGCTTCAGGGATCACATGAGGGGTTTGGTGAGACCCATTTCATCAAAGCAAACTTTCTGGAAATAGAATTGCATTTAGTAGTTAATACATTTTAATTTCTGTTGATAGACCCTAGGTAATGTGCTGTTGGGGAGGAAAAATTTTCCTCGAGCCTTCTGAAGTTCTTGTGGCTGGTGTAAGAATTAAACTGACATGAGACAGATTAACAGGAACAAATAAAATTTAATTTCATAACTATGGAAATCCCCCATATGAAAGATTCCAAGACAGAAAGGTAAGATGAGGTTATCTAGTGCCTCCTGAGCTGAGGAATGGGATAGGTGTCTGGGTTTCTAAGGGGAGGAGGGTACTTCACAGGGAGATGAGATGATGAGCAGATGTTTGGTAATCAGATGTCCGCCCTGCCCACAGATGGCTCACCCAGACAAATTTCTCTCTATTTCTCTACTAATAACTCCAATTCTGGGAAAGACCCTCAACTTGGATTCTTCTATGTAGTTACGGGAGGGGCAAAAGTTTCTCTTGAGCCCACAGGGTCTCCGTTGCCCTCAGCTCAAAATAGTCTACCTGCCAAAGGAGTGCATTTTGGGAAGACTTACTCTGACCCCCTTCAGTGCATTCTGAGATGAGTAATAAAGCCTGCACTACTCATTTAGAAACAAATTTAATGAAATGATGAAAAGAAAATAAGAAAGATGGGAGAATATTTGCTATCCAAATGAAGCTGAACACTACTCCTGGCTTCTCACTGCTCCCCCCATCCCTACAAACTCCGCCTCTCCCTGCCCTGTACCTGAGTGGGGGAAGGGAAGGAGGCAGAAGCCAGAGGTGCAAATTCATCTCACCTTCCCTCTTAAACTTTTAAGGACGCCCCGGCCCTGAGGTCAAACCAGGGTTTTGGAGCTCTGATCCAGCCCACTTTCAAATGTTGTCAAATGTTTTTTCTTCCAGTGAAATCTGGCGCACCCAAGCAGAGGACAAAGGAGGGGACTCGGACCTGCCAGTGCCTGTCCTGTCTTGGTGCCCACCGCAGGCATCTCCATGCCCATACAGGAGCAGCCCTGCCCCACGTAGCTTGTCCAAGCACATGCAAAGTGAGGGCACGGTTCTCCCCATGGGGGGAGGGAGGGGAAGCAGCTCCTTTACGTTCCCTGTCCCACACTGGAGCCACTCACCGCCTCCCTCTTGCCTCACCTTGAAGAGGCTGCCAGCCTGGCTTTGTACATGTTTTCTGGTGCAGAGAACTTCCAGCCCCTCCCTGAAGAATCTGGACAAGAAGGGCAGCAGGTCTGCTGGGCCTTGGTCTTCTGGAAAGCAGGACGTGTGAAAGAAAAGGTATTGTGACAGCCATCCCCCCTTGCCAGGTAGCCCCCGTATGCCTCCCCAGCCCTGACTTCTATCACCTGTCATTCAAAGCTCAAGAGGTGGGCTTGAAATAGAATTCTGAGGTGACCTTTAACGAAGTTTGTTTAACGATAAATTGTTATTGTTAGAGCCAGTGCTGCATTTAAGACGACACTCTAAAGGGCACTGCAGGTACCCCGCTGGCATCTGCATTTCCTGGGTGCCTACAATGATGCTGTCAGTCACATCCAAAGTGTTGGCATTCAGTAATGTAATGTCAATATTAGTCTTGACACGATGAAAGCAAGTTTTTCATTCACTAACACCAACTGACCATATTCCACTGGGCCCCTGAGAGAGGGTAGATGGAGTGTAGACTGCATGGGGGAGGGTGGCCTTGGACACTCCAGAGTAGGCATGCGGCTTGACAAGAGGCAGAACTTAGGACTCCCCAGTGGAGGTTGGTGGTTCCTCCATCCAGAGGCTAATTCCAGAGTGGATGAATTAGAAATGGATTAATTCACATAGGGAGGAAGTGAGTACCTTTATTTTATGTTTTTTAGAGCCACAGGTGCCATCTCGAGAGTCTAGACTATGTCCCCATCGAGATGAGGGTGAGTGTTTTGCTAGGCGTGTTTTAGGAGAGGCGGTGAGTCCTGAGCGCTTTCCTAGGGGTGGTAGTAGAAGTAGCGGGGGGAAGAACTGGGCAGGTGGCAGGTGCAGCGCGCTCTTCGAAACCGTTAACAGGCTGTAACTCATTCAACCAGAGCTGCATCTCTAGGAGACTTTACAGAGGAGACTGGGGCATCAAGAGGTCAAGAGGCTTCTGTCCTGTTCCGGAGTCTCTGGGAAGCAGGACGTTTCTCGGGGAGTGTTACTGGGGTCAATGCTTCGGGGAGCAAAGGTGGCAGAGTCAGGCAGAGCGAAGCATTGAGCTGTCGTGCCGTCACCCCTAAGGCATCCTGCACCGTCTTGGGCAGCTTTGGCTCCCAGGGCGGCATCCAGGCTCTAGCAGACCAGCCGTTGGAGGCAGACGGCCTCAGAAAGGGGCTGTGCTCTCAGGCCAGGCGGCTGTCTGCGGGGCAGCTGTGGATTTTGGGGGGGTGGGCAGGTGGGGGGATTAGGAATCAGGGACTGGGCCTCAGTGCAAGGGCCAGGATGGGCGGGCAGGCACGCGTAGCCAGGAGCTGACCAGCATGCATGTGAGGACCTACCCCCTTGGAGGCACTGGGCCGTGTCCCTGTCCATTCATCCCTGTGAGGGGGTAAGGGGAGCTGCCCACGAGTACCCCGGCAGCTCAGGAATTCCTAACCTGTGGACGAAAGAAGACACCAAGCAAGAGAAAGGTCACAAAGTCATGCAAAAGGCCGGAGCGTGGCCTCCCCTCCCTGGCCTGGCTGGCGGGGCAGGGGGGTCTCCCAGGGAGGTGGTGGGACCTCTTCCCACCATCTCTGCTCTCTGTGACAGGACACTGGCCATCAAGGCCAGAAGACCAGGCTTGAGTCTAGCTTGGAGGACTCTGGTGAATGGATACCACACCCCGGCAAGCCTGGCACAGACCTGAGGCCAGAGATGCCCTGGTCTAGCCCAGAGAACCCTGTCATCCCTCCCCCCATCACTTCCAGGTGCATCCCCCGGGTAGCAGAGCGTGGCTCAGGCAGCTTGGAAGCAAGGAGAGCCCCCCCTCAACCCACTGGATCAAGGAAGTCCTCTGAGGGCAGAGCTGGGGGCCACCAGGACCTCTCAGGACGGCAGGGCAGGAAGCCTGGTCCTTCCTGTGGGACAGGCTCCAAGGGAAGCCATGGGACCACCAAATGCTGCTTCTCCTTCCCTCCTTCTCAAGTGAAAATTTTTATCACGATTACCCTATGTTCCCTCCGTCATTATGACTCAGGTGTGTTGGGGACAGTTAAAGTTATAACTTAACCTCCAGAGCCAGGCTCAAGGAAACTCACTGATCTCAGCGAGTGCACACCAGCCAGCACCCCATCCTACGTCCAGCCACATGGGGTGTCTCCCCCTGGAGCTGAGAACAGCTGGGAAGGAGGACCAAGTTTGGCTGCGTGGGACTCAGGGCATCCGAGGAGGCTGACAAAGGGAAGCAGGAGATGAGAGGGGTTCTTCCCTCACTAACAGCTTCTGTGGGCTCCCCGTACCGCCTGGCACAACCCCTTTCTCCGGAACTGCCTGCCTCT
This sequence comes from Ursus maritimus, assembly GCF_017311325.1. Lineage (NCBI taxonomy): Eukaryota > Metazoa > Chordata > Mammalia > Carnivora > Ursidae > Ursus > Ursus maritimus. Next base: position 4,353,872 of record NW_024426552.1, read on the forward strand.
GGGTACTGGAGCCAAGGGCCTTTAGGACTTGGGGGCTCTGGTAGCAGAACAGCCTCCCTGGCTGGAGGCCTACTTAGCTGCCCAAGAGACTCCCAGGACCAGAGACCCAGCTCTGGTCTCAGCACACCTGTGCGACCCAGTGAGCTCTGTGTCCTCCCGGAGACCGTGTGTCCTCAGCTGTAAAATGGGGATACGTAGGCGCCCATCTCCTAACGAGGTCCCTGGTGATGTTGAATACCAGGTCATTGTGATTTTCACTGAGCCCGAGTCGCAGTGTGTGCTGAGTCTTGGAGCCGAGCCTTGCAACTTCCTTCACCGGCGAGAAAGAACAAATAGTGAACACTTTTTCCTTGTTTGAACAACTGGGATGTGGATTCATCTGAAGAACTCGCTGAGACCAAGGTGTCTGCCTGACGTGGCCCACGGAGTGGGGGTGCTTCCCCAGGAGTGGTGTGCAGGTGGGGTCTCGCCCGTCTCTGCAGGACGCACCCAACATCCCGTGTGCAGGTTTCAGGTGACTGAGGTGCCTGTCGCTCCTCCGACAGCACTTGGCTGCGAATAAATTCTGTGTCCACCTTTCCCCTCCCTCTGACTGTGGTTACCAAGGGGTCTCTTGGACCTGGTTAACTCAACAACTAAAGGACAAAATTGGGGCGCTGGGGGGCTCAGTCAGTGAAGCGTCTGCCTTTGGCTCAGGTCATGATCCCAGGGTCCTGGATTGGAGCCCCGCATCAGGCTCCCTGCTCAGTGGGGAGCCTGCTTCTCCCTCTGCCTCCCACTCCCCCAGTTGGGCTCTCCCTCTCTCTCACTCTCTCTCTGACAAATAAATAAATAAAATCTTTAAAAAAATAATAAAGTACAAAATTATCTTCTCCATCATAAATAGCATGGGGGCAAGGGGCTTATTACAGGCAGACCACGGATCATTCCCATCCACAGACATGCTTTCAGGGGAACACATTTAAAACCAGTCAGTTTAATGGTTATGCGTACATTACTTTTAAAATTATGAAATATTCTATACATACAACAGAATACAAAAAGAAGGTATAAAGAGAAAAGAAAGGGGACGCCTATGTCATCATGGTCCCAGCTAACAGATTGTCACCAATACTAGACGGTCGGTCCTGTCACCTTGTATCCTCTCCTGTTACACGCCCCTCATTCCCACTGGGGAAAACCACAATACCAGATCTGTGTTTGCCCATTTCTTTCTATGTTTCACGGTTTTAGTATGTGTATCGGTATATGCTCTGAGCAGTATACCCTCTAATGTTGAACGTTTAGATATTTATGTAAATGGAATCGCCTGCATGTGTCCTAGGACAACTTGCTTTTTCACTCAACATTTTGTGGGATTTATTCCCGGTAATGGGTACAGCTGTGGTTTGCCCACTCTCGATCTTTTGAATACACCTGTATATAGGTATCCCCTTTCCTATTAGAAAGAACTGACCGGAGTTTCCTGTCAGTCCTTGGGTGGTTTCCAGGTTTCTGCAGTAGAAACAGTGCTTCTGTGAACATTCCCGTGGAAGTTTCTGGGCCCACGTCAAGAGTGTCTTTAGGGCGCACGCGTAAGTGGAATTTCTGGGTGAAAGGTTTAGCTATCTTCAACATGATACTGAAAAGGTTTTTAAAGTGGATGTAGCGGGGCGCCTGGGTGGCACAGCGGTTAAGCGTCTGCCTTCGGCTCAGGGCGTGATCCCGGCGTTACGGGATCGAGCCCCACATCAGGCTCCTCCACTATGAGCCTGCTTCTTCCTCTCCCTCTCCCCCTGCTGTGTTCCCTCTCTCGCTGGCTGTCTCTATCTCTGTTGAATAAATAAATAAAATCTTAAAAAAAAAATTAATAAAGTGGATGTAGCGATTTAAACCCTCCTCCCTTCTCGCCCCCTCCCTTCCAGCGGACTCTGTCTGGGCCATACATGGTATTGAGTGACTTTAATTTTTGCTAGTCTGGTGTGTGTGTGCATGTGCGTGCGTGTGCATGCGTGTGTGTGTGTGTATTTTCCAGGGGAGCAGGTAGACGACTTGAGACCACGCATTGAGGGAGCTGCCAACCAGCCCCTACGTGCCCCTCGTCTCTGCTTGCGATGCTGAAGCTTGAAGAGCCCAAGACAGGGAAGGGTGTCATCTTGCTCAGCTGGGGCTGCTCCAGCAATGTATCACAGGCAGGGCCGCTGAAACAACAGATGTTTATTTCTCAGAGTTCCGGAGGCTGGAAGTCCAAGGTGAGGATGCTGCCGGTTTGGTGTCTGGTGAGGACCCTCTTCCTGGCTTGCAAATGGCAGCCTTCTTGCTGTGTCTTCATGTGGCCCTTCCTTGGGGCGTGAGCAGGAAGAGAGGGAGACAGAGCCAGTCAGACACACATACAGAGATCTCTCTTCCTCTTTTTATACAGGCCATCAACCCTACCAAACACCAAGCCAGTGGTGACCTCATTTCACCTGAATGATCTAAAAGCCCTATCTCCACGTACAGTCACATTGGGGGTTAGGACTTCAACATATGAATCTGGGGGGGTCATAATTCAGTCCACAACAGATGTAAAGTGGGGGACAGCAAAGACAAGCTGGAACCCATATGCAGGGGCTGGAGCCCATGAGGCCAGACGGTTGCCTGTGACCTTGGTGAGGGTGTCCCTACAGAAGCTGGGGCAAGGGCTCGTCGTTGCAGACCTAAACACACACCCCCGGCCCAGGAGCTGGAGAAGCTGGGGGCTCTGGGGGAAAGGCCTGGTGACCGCCTCATGCACGGAGGTGTGTCAGCTGACTGGCAACACGAGACGGGTGCAAGAGCCAGTCCTGCTTCACTTCTGCCTTCCAGGTCCCCCAAGATCCCTCATGGTCCAACCCTAACCCCTTTGTGCACACAAAGTAGGGAATTCTGATGAAGTCGTGTCATTGCAAACCACATCTCCTAAAAGTTCTAGCACTTTTATTTTCACATATGAATTCACCCGAATTGACTTACACGTCTGATGTGACGTAGGATTTGAACTCCATCTTTTCTACATGAGCCTCAGTTTCCGTGAGACTTCTCCACACAGCTGTATGCCCCCTGTTAACACCTCACGTCTCCATACATACGTGCTTCTATGTCTTGGCTCCCTTCCCCATTCCCTGTTTCTTCTTTTCCCCAGGCCAGGACCTGGTGCAGCTTTTTATAATGAAGTCATCAGACTCAATCTCCTACAACTGGTCTTCTGACACAGTTTATTTGGGAAGAATCCTGCCACATCTATGCTTTTGACAGGTGTGCCTTGGCCCTTCGCCCCTTCGAGCTCTTGCCTGTACATTTTCGACCAAGTTCATGGAGGAGCTCCAGCACACAGTGTCAGAACTTTGGCTGCAATTACGTTAAATGTATGACATCAATTGGAGGGGACAGGTGACATCCTTATAATACTACATCTTCTCTACATGAATTGTATTTCTTTCTATTTGTTTAGTCTTTAATACCTTTCCGTAGAGGCTGATAATTTTCTCCATAAGAGTTTTCACATAGTTGGTAAGATTTATTCAAGGTAGCTTATTTTTTGTTGCCATTTAAGTGGTATACCTTTGTTACCTTTGTAGGTTTTTTTTCAACGTTTTATGATGACACATTTCAAAGATGCAGAAAACTGAAAGATTAGTACAATGAACCCATGTACTCACCCCTCTTAGAGTCAACCACTATTAACATTTCCCCATAGGTGGCTTTTTTTTTTTGATGAGCCATTTGAAATTAAATTACAGACATCATGACACTTCATGCCTTCAGCTATCCACGTGCCTCCTCTAAGAATGACGTTCTCCCACAAAATCACGCTACCATTGTTACGGTAAATGATACATTTAAAAAGAGCACTTCCAGGGGCTGGTTGGAATCATCTTCAAATAATGACTGACTCGTGTCTTCCCTTGTAATTCTCATCAGGTTAATCTCTCACCTTTGCTAAAACATTCCTTACAATGTTGAGTAGAACCCTAGCCACAATCCTTTCCATTTCACCATTTAGGGTGATATTTTCGAGATTTTTCTAGATCTCCTTCATCAGGTAAGAAAGCTTCGTTCTATTTCATCTTTGCAAAGGACTTTTTTTTTTGTTTAAATCACAACAGAGGCATGTTGAATTTTATTGAATGCTCTTTTCAAATATATTAAGATTGCTTTATGATTTATGTGACTGTGTTCAACTCTACTAACAGATTTCTAATGTTAAAGCAATGTTCTATTACTGAGATAAACCCAGCTTGGTCATCATCTTTTTTGTAGAGTGTTGGGTTCACTTCGTTAATATTTGTTTATGGTTTTTACATATATAATCATGAGTTGGATTGGCTTGTGATTTCCCTTGAACTATCTTTGCTATTTTAGGCATTGATACATAAGGGAATATTTTGTTTTTCGACTCCTTGGAAGAATTTTTGAAAGACTAGAATAATAAGTTTCTTAACTGTTCCTAGGAATTAACCTAGAAAATCATCTGGTCAATTATTTGGTGTAAGTGTCTATTTATGTCCATTAATAAAGTTTGCCCCTTGTGTTGATGAGGGAGCAGAAGGCTAGCTGAGGACGAAGCAGACACCCCCCTCCCCACACACACCCCCCCAGATGGCATAGATGCGATATTCTTCCTGCACTCCTGGGGGTCCTAAAGCTAAGGAAAGGAAAAAACAAACAGTTAACTTAGAAAGATCACAATCCTGCAAGACAGGAGTCTCCCTCAGTTTACAAAAGTCTCAGCAATTTACAAGAACAAAGCATTTCTATCAATAACGTAGCTTCCAGAAGGGAATGTAGATACAATTAAACGTCCTTATAACCTGCAGCGGGTTGACAGATACTTGAATCGGGCAGGGTGTACTGTTCCTCCCGGAAGCTCCCAACTATCTTCATGTTAATGCCTTGCTAGAGGCAAAAACAACCTTCACTTGACAATGGCAAGGCCTCGGGTATCCTGGGAGTCTTCTTTAGCATATGAAAATCCTTTTGAAACCTCCCTTTTTCTTACTTCCCCCAACTCGCATGTATATAATCAGCCACCGCTCACAACCGCGGGGGCAGCAGCTCTTTCTGCCCTGGGGTCCCCTCTCCGTGGCTTTCGTAGACCACCATTTTGCACCAGACCCGTCTCAGAATTCCTTCCTGGTGGTCGGCTCCGGGCCTCACCCCACCGAACCTCCCCTATATTCCAGAACCACATCAGTATTGTTCACGTCTTCTGTATTTTCACTGATCACTTTGTTTGCTTGACCTCTGATGGCCAAGAGAGAAGGTGGTGGGTTTGTAAAGACCTTGTAATTCTATAAACATTTGCTTTATACTTTTTCGGAAACCGCGTTGTTAGGTATAGGCAAGTTCACAACTACTATATTTTCCAGGCAAATTTATTTACTTTATCATTATAAGTGACTCTCCTTATTCTCAATAAAGCCTTTTCTTCTCAGGCCTATTTTGTCCATTATTAATATAGCTAAACCAGCTTTCTTTTACATATGTTCATTCCACATATGTCTCATCAATAGCATAGCATATGCGTGTCTTAAAAAACTAGACAGTCTGATAATATATGTATTTTTTTCAAATCCATTCATATTAACTGGACGGTTTAGTCGGTTCAGGGTATTTACAGGTATAACGGTGGCTAATGTACTTTGCATACACTTCTCCATGTATATTTTGTGCTTTCTTTTCGTCCTGTTTTGTTCTGGGTTGAATCTTCTCGTCTTTCCCTTCAGCCTTCTTTGTTTCATTTTATTTGTCCTTCTTTCCCCCTTATTCCATTTTTTCTTCTTTGGGGTTGGACATCATCAACAAATAACTCTATTTCTTTTTTTTTTTTTAAGATTTTATTTATTTATTTGAGAGAAAGAACGTGTGAGAGAGAGTGTGAGAAGGAGCGAGGCAGAGCATGTGCTGGGGGGGGGCGGAGAGGCAGAGCGAGAAGCAGACTCCCCGCCTGATGCGGGACTCGATCCCAGGACCCTGAGATCATGAGCTGAGCTGAAGGCAGACACTTAACCGACTGTGCCAGCCAGGTGCCCTTCTGCTAAGTATCTTCTAAAAATCCTTGCTTCTAGGGGTGCCTGGGTGGCTCAGTCAGTTAAGCGTCCAGCTCCTGGCTTTGGCTCAGGTCATGATCTCAGGGTCATGAGATCCAGCTCCGTATCGGGCTCTGGGCCGGCCGCTGTGATTCCTTCTTCACTTCCCCAGATAGATACTCCCACTTCACTTTTGTGTCTGAGGATTTCCCAGGTTTTCCTGCAAATTCGCCTGTAATTTTAAAGAACATTAACAATACATAGTCTAGCCAGCCTTTTCCGTTTTGTAGTGGAAGCGTTATTTCAGGGTATCTACTCTGCCATATGAACAGAACTCTGTTGCCTCTTTTTAACATATAATACTAGTATATTGTTTTCATTATATCACAGCTACTCCCCTTGGTAAGCAATTCTGATTTTCCACTTGTATTCATGAAAGAAGTGGTAATGTGGCCTTAACTTCAGAGCCAGTTTGATTCAGTGGTTCAACGATGCCAGGAAGAACTGGGTTTCTAGTCTTCTCTATGCTGTCATTGTTGATGGAGGAGGCTTCTTTATCTGGAGCTAGCTTCCTGGTGATGGAAAGACAGCGGTCAACAATTCCTGAGACTACTCGCTTCTTCCTCCGAGCGCAAGGAAGTGGGTCTCTGCGAGTTCCCTTAGAAGAGGGAGAAAACCCCCAAACCTCCTTCCCTAAGCCCCACATCTCACTGGCCATAAGCGGGTGGTATGTTTATCCCCGAAGCAGACATTCTGGCGGGAAGATGAAGTTCCTGAGCCAGAGCCTGGCTCCCTGCCCTCCTCCAGCGCTGAGGTCACGGGGTCTCCCCAGGGGGCTGGCCGGCTGCCGGGAGGTGTGGGTACTCCAGCAAAAATTCCGTGAAGCTGTCAAGAGAAGGAGAAATGCATGTTGAGTGCATAACCCGCAGAAGAGGGCTGAATATAGAGACACACATGCCACTGGTGTGCAGGTGGACATCAGGGGGTTGCTGGAACAATGGTGTCATTCCTAGACAGCTCCAAACACACCACCAGAACAGAAGTAAGAGACGTGCGGCAGGACACAATCTGACCTCTCAGCTGTACGTGGTCCTGGAACGTCTTCTACTAGGGACGGCCTGGACACCTGTGAAATAGGAGAGGTGGGTGGTCCCCTTTGTGGATCTAAGGGTGGGAGCCAAAAGACAGGGTGGGAGAGAAGAAATTACTAGGAAAGCCCAGCTCCCAGGTCAAGGAGGCATGTGATTTGGAATGAATTAGGTTTTCTTCCTATTCCACTTTATTGCAGAGCAATTCATGTTGCTTTGTGTGTTGCAAACAGCACTGGAAAGAGCTTCTGAAGGGCAGGGAAAAGCCAAGCCTTCTGGACTAAGGGTTATCTTACCCCTTTCTTCTCCGGCGTCCCTTGCCCGCGGTGCGTGGGAAGACCTCTCCCCACTCCTGGGGGCGTCGGGAGGGTGGGAGGAACTTGGGAGCTGAAGGCAAAGAAAGGCTGGCCCAGGCGGGCTGGAGGGTCCTTGGCGCACAGCCCTGTGTCCTCGGCGGTGGAGCCGGGCCAGCGGTCCTTGGGGCCTGGCTCTCTGGTCCGGGAGTTCATGGAGCAGCGGGGCTCGCGGGGGACTCAGTCAGTGCTCTCCAGAATTCCCTTCCTTAATCCAAACTCGAAGCGCTCACAACAGGAGCGGTCCAGGGGACCAGGGGAGGGACACACGCTCCTCCCAGCCCTACAATGCCGCCGGGGGGTGGGTGGGGAACGAAGCCCGGGGCGTCACCGGGTCCCCCGAACCGGCCGGAGCCCGGAGCGCTTCCCCGGCTTTTCCTGGCGGAAACTCCTCCTCCTCCCGCCGCCGCCCCCGCCCCCGCCCCCGCCCCAGCCCCAGCCCCAGCCCCAGCCCCAGCCCCAGCCCCAGCCC
>NW_024426552.1:4361823-4365169 GCF_017311325.1 Ursus maritimus
GAAGCAGACATTCTGGCGGGAAGATGAAGTTCCTGAGCCAGAGCCTGGCTCCCTGCCCTCCTCCAGCGCTGAGGTCACGGGGTCTCCCCAGGGGGCTGGCCGGCTGCCGGGAGGTGTGGGTACTCCAGCAAAAATTCCGTGAAGCTGTCAAGAGAAGGAGAAATGCATGTTGAGTGCATAACCCGCAGAAGAGGGCTGAATATAGAGACACACATGCCACTGGTGTGCAGGTGGACATCAGGGGGTTGCTGGAACAATGGTGTCATTCCTAGACAGCTCCAAACACACCACCAGAACAGAAGTAAGAGACGTGCGGCAGGACACAATCTGACCTCTCAGCTGTACGTGGTCCTGGAACGTCTTCTACTAGGGACGGCCTGGACACCTGTGAAATAGGAGAGGTGGGTGGTCCCCTTTGTGGATCTAAGGGTGGGAGCCAAAAGACAGGGTGGGAGAGAAGAAATTACTAGGAAAGCCCAGCTCCCAGGTCAAGGAGGCATGTGATTTGGAATGAATTAGGTTTTCTTCCTATTCCACTTTATTGCAGAGCAATTCATGTTGCTTTGTGTGTTGCAAACAGCACTGGAAAGAGCTTCTGAAGGGCAGGGAAAAGCCAAGCCTTCTGGACTAAGGGTTATCTTACCCCTTTCTTCTCCGGCGTCCCTTGCCCGCGGTGCGTGGGAAGACCTCTCCCCACTCCTGGGGGCGTCGGGAGGGTGGGAGGAACTTGGGAGCTGAAGGCAAAGAAAGGCTGGCCCAGGCGGGCTGGAGGGTCCTTGGCGCACAGCCCTGTGTCCTCGGCGGTGGAGCCGGGCCAGCGGTCCTTGGGGCCTGGCTCTCTGGTCCGGGAGTTCATGGAGCAGCGGGGCTCGCGGGGGACTCAGTCAGTGCTCTCCAGAATTCCCTTCCTTAATCCAAACTCGAAGCGCTCACAACAGGAGCGGTCCAGGGGACCAGGGGAGGGACACACGCTCCTCCCAGCCCTACAATGCCGCCGGGGGGTGGGTGGGGAACGAAGCCCGGGGCGTCACCGGGTCCCCCGAACCGGCCGGAGCCCGGAGCGCTTCCCCGGCTTTTCCTGGCGGAAACTCCTCCTCCTCCCGCCGCCGCCCCCGCCCCCGCCCCCGCCCCAGCCCCAGCCCCAGCCCCAGCCCCAGCCCCAGCCCCAGCCCCAGCCCGGGGCCGCCCCGCCCGGGGCCGCCGCACCGGCCCGTCCCCTCCCCCTGCCGGAGGTGACCCGGGACCGCGTTTAGGGGTGTCGCCCTGAGCACTCGGATACCGCCTCCCGGGATTAAAGCGAGAGCCAGGGAGCGTCGGGGACTTCGGCGCCGGACAGAGGAAGACGAGCTCGGCGGGAGGCGGAGGAGGCGGAGGAAGAGGAGGAAGGGCAAGGGGCGGAGAGCGCCGGGCTCCGGAGCGCCGCAGATAAGCGGCGCGCGGCCGGTTTTCCGTGCGGAGTCTGGGGTGCGGGCCCCAGGCGCGAAAGGAAGGATCTGGGCGCTGGGGGACACCCCAAGCGGCCCCCGCGCTAGGTGGCGGCGGCTGGACGTGAGGCCAGGTGTGAGCAGCGCGAGCGGAGCAGGTGCGTCTCCCGCCGGCGGGACGCTCCGGGCCGGGCCGGGCAAAGGCCCTCGGTGGGGCTGGAGGGTGCGCCGCTCCGAACGCCCCTCTCTCCGGCCACCGCGCTGGCTTCGCGCGGCCGGGGCACGTTGCTCCGGGTCCCTGGCTCTTTGATCGGAGTAGAAGTTGCCTCCGGGTCCCTCGGGGTCGGCCCCCTTGGCCAGAGTCGGCTCTTGGACCACCTGCCTCCTGCGGCCCGGAACTGGGGAGCAGGGGTGCGCCTCTTCTTTTGGGGGACAAGGAGGACAGAGAGTTGTCTATCCGTTTCTTTGTTTCGGGAAAATCTCTGCAGCTCCGGAGTGTTACCTGAACTCCTTCTGCTTCTTGGTTCCCTCCCGAGGTGGGGAGAAACTGGAAACTCGCTGAGATTCCGGGAGCGATACGGCCGGCGCGGCGGGGACGGCGGAGAAAGGCTCCCGGAGGGGCCCCGGGCGAGGCGCGAACGGCTCTGCGGTCGCGGGGAGGGACTGTCTGCAGCCCGGACCCCGGCGGTGGCGATCAGAGCCAAGCTTCCTGGGCACCGGGGTTCCGCAGGAGCCCGACCGGGAGTAGCGGCCCTGGCCCCGGGCGTGCGCCCCCAGCCAGGACAAGACTGGGCCCCAGGGCGCTTCCGTCCAACGCACGCCGTCCAGCGGGACTCGGGACGGTGGCTGTGCAGCGGAGCGCACCAGCCTGGCAGTGGATGTCTTGCCCACGGTCTCACGGGCCCTGCGGAATAGCCTTACGGCCCCAGAGTTTGTGCTTCCCGCCCCAGAGGGCGGCACTTGGGTGCCCGGAGCCCTGAGGGCGCAGCGCGGTGGCCCAGAATTGCGAAGCCCGAATCCCTTTCCAACGCACAGGCGGCGGGCCTGGTCAAGATGAATCCTAGTGGCTCGCAGCCCAGGGTTTACCGGGTGGGCAGGCGCTAGCCAGGGGCTCGGCCCTGAGACTGCGCCCTCCTCCATTCCAACTGGCGCGGTCGTCCTGGGACTAAGATGGGGGCACCCAGGGGCGCGCTGATCCTTGCGTCAGGGAACTGGCAGCTGTTAGAGGGTCACCCGAATCATGGAAAATTACAAAGGCTGCCAAGCGGAGTTCCAAGGTGTTTAGGAAACCCGAAGTGAGAGGAAGCTTGTTGACTTAGCCTGTGAGGTCGGGGAAGGTTCTCCAGGAAGTGAGGCGGGTGCCAGCCTACCCTCAAGGCAGGTGGCCTCTGGGAATGTGGGCAGAGATTACCCAGGCCCAGGAATCTGGGGGTGCAGGCACCCAGGCTGCCCCTGGTGACAGAGGTGGAGGGAAGCCTGGTCACTGGGGAGTTGCTTCTGTTTTCCCAGCTTTTCCAGAGGTGAGGCCTGCCTCCCTGCCCCCCCGCACAGCAGACCTTGTAGGAGGTTGGGGTTATCTGGAAAAGCAAGGGCACCACCAGGCAAGCACACTTAAGCTCCCCAGTTAGGGGAGCCCCCTCCACTGAGGATTTGTGCAGGGGACATCTGTCATTCAACACTTTCCCCTCTGTTTTTGTTTTGTGTTTTGCTTTTAAATATCAATGGGTGGGCAGCATGGGCCTTTGTTCTTGGCCTCAAGCTACTTTCCTCTTTAGCATTCCCAAGGTCAGCCTTCTCCTAGCAAGGTTGTGCTGTTGCCAGAGGCCTGGAGACGGCTTGGAGCTCGGGTCTCACACCTTTGGCTGCTCAGCCTTGGGCTCAGTCACTGGTGTTGTAGGAGAAAATGTGGCCACGGTGGTATT
>NW_024426552.1:4365179-4372736 GCF_017311325.1 Ursus maritimus
AGGAAGGGCAAGGGGCGGAGAGCGCCGGGCTCCGGAGCGCCGCAGATAAGCGGCGCGCGGCCGGTTTTCCGTGCGGAGTCTGGGGTGCGGGCCCCAGGCGCGAAAGGAAGGATCTGGGCGCTGGGGGACACCCCAAGCGGCCCCCGCGCTAGGTGGCGGCGGCTGGACGTGAGGCCAGGTGTGAGCAGCGCGAGCGGAGCAGGTGCGTCTCCCGCCGGCGGGACGCTCCGGGCCGGGCCGGGCAAAGGCCCTCGGTGGGGCTGGAGGGTGCGCCGCTCCGAACGCCCCTCTCTCCGGCCACCGCGCTGGCTTCGCGCGGCCGGGGCACGTTGCTCCGGGTCCCTGGCTCTTTGATCGGAGTAGAAGTTGCCTCCGGGTCCCTCGGGGTCGGCCCCCTTGGCCAGAGTCGGCTCTTGGACCACCTGCCTCCTGCGGCCCGGAACTGGGGAGCAGGGGTGCGCCTCTTCTTTTGGGGGACAAGGAGGACAGAGAGTTGTCTATCCGTTTCTTTGTTTCGGGAAAATCTCTGCAGCTCCGGAGTGTTACCTGAACTCCTTCTGCTTCTTGGTTCCCTCCCGAGGTGGGGAGAAACTGGAAACTCGCTGAGATTCCGGGAGCGATACGGCCGGCGCGGCGGGGACGGCGGAGAAAGGCTCCCGGAGGGGCCCCGGGCGAGGCGCGAACGGCTCTGCGGTCGCGGGGAGGGACTGTCTGCAGCCCGGACCCCGGCGGTGGCGATCAGAGCCAAGCTTCCTGGGCACCGGGGTTCCGCAGGAGCCCGACCGGGAGTAGCGGCCCTGGCCCCGGGCGTGCGCCCCCAGCCAGGACAAGACTGGGCCCCAGGGCGCTTCCGTCCAACGCACGCCGTCCAGCGGGACTCGGGACGGTGGCTGTGCAGCGGAGCGCACCAGCCTGGCAGTGGATGTCTTGCCCACGGTCTCACGGGCCCTGCGGAATAGCCTTACGGCCCCAGAGTTTGTGCTTCCCGCCCCAGAGGGCGGCACTTGGGTGCCCGGAGCCCTGAGGGCGCAGCGCGGTGGCCCAGAATTGCGAAGCCCGAATCCCTTTCCAACGCACAGGCGGCGGGCCTGGTCAAGATGAATCCTAGTGGCTCGCAGCCCAGGGTTTACCGGGTGGGCAGGCGCTAGCCAGGGGCTCGGCCCTGAGACTGCGCCCTCCTCCATTCCAACTGGCGCGGTCGTCCTGGGACTAAGATGGGGGCACCCAGGGGCGCGCTGATCCTTGCGTCAGGGAACTGGCAGCTGTTAGAGGGTCACCCGAATCATGGAAAATTACAAAGGCTGCCAAGCGGAGTTCCAAGGTGTTTAGGAAACCCGAAGTGAGAGGAAGCTTGTTGACTTAGCCTGTGAGGTCGGGGAAGGTTCTCCAGGAAGTGAGGCGGGTGCCAGCCTACCCTCAAGGCAGGTGGCCTCTGGGAATGTGGGCAGAGATTACCCAGGCCCAGGAATCTGGGGGTGCAGGCACCCAGGCTGCCCCTGGTGACAGAGGTGGAGGGAAGCCTGGTCACTGGGGAGTTGCTTCTGTTTTCCCAGCTTTTCCAGAGGTGAGGCCTGCCTCCCTGCCCCCCCGCACAGCAGACCTTGTAGGAGGTTGGGGTTATCTGGAAAAGCAAGGGCACCACCAGGCAAGCACACTTAAGCTCCCCAGTTAGGGGAGCCCCCTCCACTGAGGATTTGTGCAGGGGACATCTGTCATTCAACACTTTCCCCTCTGTTTTTGTTTTGTGTTTTGCTTTTAAATATCAATGGGTGGGCAGCATGGGCCTTTGTTCTTGGCCTCAAGCTACTTTCCTCTTTAGCATTCCCAAGGTCAGCCTTCTCCTAGCAAGGTTGTGCTGTTGCCAGAGGCCTGGAGACGGCTTGGAGCTCGGGTCTCACACCTTTGGCTGCTCAGCCTTGGGCTCAGTCACTGGTGTTGTAGGAGAAAATGTGGCCACGGTGGTATTGGAATAACAGCAAACGTGGATGAGACACTTTCTTCCAGCCAGGTGTCATTCCAAACTCTTTATAACGTCCTTCACTTCACTGTGAGTCAACTGAGGCAGAGGCAAGATGCTTGCCCAGGGTCCTGTAATCCGTGGGAAGCCATGGGGGCAAAGCTTGGCCATCTGGCTCCGTAGGGCTCTGGCCCGTCCTGTGACTGCCTTTTCCTCCAGGAGATTGGAATGTCACAGGTACCACTGTGGAGGGCCAGGGGAGCTGAGAACGGGGCCCAAGGAATCCTCATGCGGCAGGGGCTTGCTGGCGAGCCGGGCTGGTTCCCCCTGCCCACAGGCCCACCTGCGCTCTGTGCTGAATCTTCCAGAGTGACCTGGGCTGGACTGTCTGGGACTCCTTGATGTGGCAGTGCAGAGGGCTGAGGTCCCTGGCTAATGGGGCGATGAGGGACAAGACTCGGGTCAAAACGTCCCTGTAGACAGTGCAGCCAACACATGTGGGCCTCCCAGGAAGTGAACACCAGGAATCCAGGCTGGTAGCGCTCACTCTTTCCCATCCAAACCTGTGGCTGGAGTCCTGGGAGAGTTTTGTGATCATATGGGGTCATTGCTCCGGTTCCAGTCACTACATCGGACTGACAGTGGAGCTCACTTCTCTATTTTTCTAAGTCCTCCAGAAAATCTCGGGTTTGGGGGGCTGGGAGCCAAGTCCAAGCCTTGCTAATGGGGGCAGGAAATGGAAAGGAAATTGACTGGTTCGATTTAATGGCCGGTCAGTTTTGGTTACTTAAGGATTGGAAGCTGGTCTGCTAATGAGGTGGGTAAAGGGGGGTCTGGAGAGGACTTGGGGTCTTCGTGCTTTCCCACCTCTGCTCTGGATCTCCTGGGGTCACCCCACTCCCACAACTGCTGAGCCGTTGCTGCTCTTCCTTGCCCCCCCCCCCCTTTCCAGGGCATCTGCAGGGACCCTCTGACATTGGGTCTGCCCCAGGACAAGTTGGTGGCCTCTGGGGATGGAGTGCAAGGGCATCACGTGAGTCCCATCCTGGCTTGGTTCTGGGGACCCTAAAGGCCATCTCAGGGAGCCCTGGCTTGCAAGCGTCCAGGAGTAGTGGGCCTGGCTATGGAGGAGGGGACTCGTACGCTCTGTGCCGGTGACCATCCTGGTCCCGACTACATGCAGAATCCTGGGGAGTTGCAAAGGGCTTGGCTGATCAAACAGGCCATTTTAGGGGACAGCCTAGAGGCAAGGCTTGCAGTCAGAAAGGAGAAGAGCCAGCCTGGGACTTGGTCTGTCCTGGCCATTGGACAGTGGTCGGAAGCAGAGGAACCAGGATGTGTGGAAATGTCATGGTCAGCCTTAGAGGCATCGAGGGAGAAAGACACTGATTTTCTGGTGGGGATGTGGGCAGTTACTCGGATTGTGAACAGTGTGGACTTTGAAGAGGGAAAGTGGCTCAAAGATATGCTTGTAGGGGTGCCCGGGTGGCCCAGTCGTTGAAGCATCTGCCTTTGGCTCAGATCATGATCCTGGAGTCGTGGGATCGAGTCCCACGTCCCCTGCTGAGCAGGGAGCCTGCTTCTCCCTCCCCCCACCCCCACCGCTCTCTCTGTTGGCACGCAAGCGCGCGCTCTCTCTCAGATAAATGAATAAGATCTTAAAAAAGAAAATAAAAGACAAGACATGCTTGTAGAGGTGAGTCCAGGAGGAAGACGATAGAGCTTGCTCTGGGTGAAAACTCCAGGCATTTCGTCGGTGTGGACGGCGCTCGGCGGTGAGGCATCACCGGGGTGTGTATGCAGGGGCCGAGCGTGCAGAGATAGCACAAGAAAGCACGGAATGTTTGAAGGGCACAAAGTGTTTGCAGGCGCCACGGCTGAAGTCTGGAAGTTCATGGAAGTTCACGCAGGCGCAGAACTGACGGAAGGATTGGGAGCTCACGTGGAACCGGGAAGAGGCCTCGACAGAGAAATATCTTCAAGTGAGAGCTGAACTGGGAGAAGAAACAGCCCAGGTTTCACGAGAGCACGAGACCCAGTGCAGCGTCCCTCACGGCCGCTGCTCCCCAAGGAGCCTTCCTGGCGGGACGCCGCACCTGACCTCATTTCAACCCTTGTTCAGAGCTCAGGGGACACGGAGCCTGTGTTTTCTAGGGATGTCAGGTTTGGAGTTCGTTCTGCGAGTGTCTGACCACAGGCAATAAATAAAAGATCATCCTGCCTGGCCCCCCAGCCAAAGCTCAGTTCTGTTCTAGAGCGTGCTTGGACAGCCCACCTTCCAGTATTGGATCGAATGTTTCTCACTTGGAAGAACGCTGTTCTCTCCAAGGCAACTCATCAATATTTAAACTGGCATTGTTGGAAATTTGGTTTTCCTGGGTTGAGTTAAAGCTGCCTTCCTGATCTTGCGGCCCTGTGGATCCTGCTTTCTTTCATCCTTTGGATTTGCACCAAAAAAGCTGAATCTCTTTCGCACGTAACCATCCCTTTGATACCGGCAGGTAAACCTTCGTTGCCATCGTGATGTCATTACTGTGTGCCCATCATGTGTTGGCCGTGGTGCTGGAAACAGACACACTCGGTCCTTGAAACAACCCTGTTTACTGATTATTCCACAGATGGGCTGGGGCGAAGTCTTTAACCCTTAGCCGTGGCCTTTGCACGGTCTTGGGACTCCTCCCTCCCGGAAGGACCTGGGTGCCTCTCTAGTGGGCCTGTCACGTTAGGTATGCAGTCAGTGTCGCACCTGCTGCCGTGAGGTCACCCACATCCTTCCTGGGAGGCTGGTTTTGTCCAGGTGCGAGCTTCCCAGCCTGCCCTCTCTCTCAAATTCCGTCTTACTCATTTGGCCTCTGGAACTCGAAAAATAGTGGAACGCTTTCTTGTACGCTGCAGAGCTTAGCTTGAAAGAAAGCAAGAAAAAAGGACCCGACCCCATTCCTGCCCTAAACAGTTTGCAATCGCGCTGGGACAATGAGGCATTCATAGCAAAAGAAACGTGGAAGATGCAGGCAGCAGCTCTCCTGAGGTGAGGTCTCTGTCTCTGCCTCTGCCTCTGTCTCTGTCTGTCTCTCATTCTGGTGTGAAGCACTGCGCAGGCCTTTCGTCTGATCGTCTTAGACTTGCTTATGCGGGACTGTTACTTAAACCCACCGCTGTCCCGTACAGGCGTCTAACCGCGCTTTGTATCTGCAGCAGGATACGAGGGCATCTTTCCGTCTGATGTCATTTTATGCCGTGGTTGAGGCCTAAGGGGTCTCAGTGGCCACTTGTTTATTGGATGGGGAGTTTCTATTGGTGTTGCTTGCTTTGGAGTTTGAAGGAGGGGCGACAGGGGTCAAGGACGGTGGGGCCTCGTCACCCTGTCACACCTCCATCACACCCCCCGGCGTCTTGAAGGCGCCCAGTGGGGCTCCGTGCAGCCCTTGCTGGTGGTGAGCAGTGAGCGCAGCAGGGACTGCGTTATAGGGAAGACCTGGGGCCCCTGGATGGGAGGCCGAATCTGTGAGCTTGGCCTCATTTGCATCGGTTTGCTGGTTTTCAAAGGACATCTCCAGGAAGTGCTTGCTGAGATCCCCAAAGAAAAAGCTCTTGTGGTTGGAAAGAACTTCGTCACGTCATGGGGCGCAGGCAGGTCTCCACCGCTCGGGACTGCTGAGCCGGGCCGGGCAGGTGCCGGGATGACTCAGCTCTGAAAAGAGGCTGGAGTGACTGAAACCACGGTGTTGTGTTGTGTGACTCAAGGGGGCCGTTCTGTCCGTGCTGGCGCGGGAGCTGGCCAAGCACAAGGAGGGACGAGGAACTTGGTCACACATTTGCTCTTCTGTCACTTGAAGGAAAACGGCTTTGTTATGGCTGGCTTTCCGGAATCAGGGACAGTCATCCGTGTCCTCTAAGTGACAGGAAAGAGCATTTGAGAACCAGTGTCATCTCACTATCCCGGCGGTCTTGCTCTGTCCAAAATCCTGCTGCAGGGACGTACCTCACTGTGGAGATGCCTGCGGTTTTGTGTCTGTGTGATCTGTTTTGTTTTGTGTGTTTTTTTGGACGCACAACCTTATTTATGTAAATGCGTGTGGTTTGTTTTGTTTTATTATTTTTTTAAGATTTTTTATTTATTTGACAGAGATAGAGACAGCCAGCGAGAGAGGGAACACAAGCAGGGGGAGTGGGAGAGGAAGAAGCAGGCTTCCAGCGGAGGAGCCTGATGTGGGGCTCGATCGCAGAACGCCGGGATCACGCCCTGAGCCGAAGGCAGATGCTTAACTGCTGTGCCACCCAGGTGCCCCCAATGTAAATGCGTGTTTTGAACATGAGCCGGACCCAGTGTGGCCCCTGGTCGTGTTGGATGGTGGTCGTCCCTGCAATCCAGTCCCAGAGGGAGGCACTTCCCCTTCCCTGCTTTCCGGCCAGAGAAATTACAGGCGGCCCGGCTCCCATCTCCTGTTCCAAAGTCCACGGAGGCCCATCTGGGCGCCCTGGGTGTTTCTGGCTCTAAGGTTTTGTGGGCCGTGGGATCTCTGGACGAGATAGGATTATCCCGTGATTACTTCTGGGTCCTGTGGCTTTTACTGCACCATTCATGGCCTCGCCCGCCTGAGCGCCTTGCTTCCCTGGCTCCCTGGTCTCCCGCTGTCAGGGACCGCAAATGGATTGGAAGCGTGGATTTCGAGCGCTGCCCGATCCTTCCTTTCAGAGGGCTCTTAAACTGGGAACGCCGCCAGGGGGATCGAATTCTCATTTCCTGAAACTGCACCCAGACCTCGAACTGGTGAGACAGCTCAGAGGTGCGGGGAGTTGGAGACCAGAGGGCTGAGAATGTTTGCTCTGGGCAGGATGCTTCGGAGAGTAACCTCAGGGGCGTGCTGCGATTTTTTGCCCCGCATGGACCGGAGTGGAGTGGGGTACTGTCCTGACATCTTTAAGGAGCAGACACAGGACAGGTGTATTAATAGGTGGGGACCACACCATTTAAAGGCTTACACAGTGACCCTCCCACCTGTATTTTGGACAGTTTTCTTTCCTCGTACCCAGAAAGGTGTTGACCTTTTATTTAAACTTAAAAAAAGTCTCAAAGCTATCAATATGAACTCATTCTTGTATTTTTTTTTTAATTAAGTAGTCTCCACGCCCAGCCTAGAGCCCGACATGGGGCTTGAACTCATGACCCTGAGACCAAGACCTGAGCTGAGACTGAGAGTTGAACGCTTAACCAACTGAGCCACCCAGGCGCCCCTTCATTCTTGTATTTTAGCTTTACGTGAAAAGTAAATAAGTGACCTGGTGCATTTTTATTGTGACCTATTCATTGGAGGTTTCCCAAGATTAAAAAGCCAAACTCACATTTTTTATTTATAGCAAGTTAATGTTTGTTGTGGGTTTTTGTTTGTTTTTGGTTTAGCGAGTCCCATCATCATTGCGCTCTGGGGATAGAACGCAGCAAGTGGGCTTAGCGGGTTCTCTCGCATTTAGCTCCACCAGCTTCTGAGAGTTGATGGACTTGGGACTTTGGGAGAAATACCAGATGCAAATCTGCAAACCTGCAAACCTGCAAATGCATATCAGTCACCTCCCCCCCCCCCCCCCCCCCCCCCCCCCCC